>NW_011888793.1:8655131-8773363 GCF_000151845.1 Pteropus vampyrus | reverse complement strand
TATTTTATTTATTTTTTTTCCTCTTAGTCTCTCCCACCCTCCTTTATCCCCCTTTGCTTCAGTTTCAGCAAAAGGAAGGGATGGAGAGGGAGAGAATCTATAAACTCAAGCCTTTCTTTTTTTCCCCCAATGTTCAGTGCTAAAAAAAAAATCTCCTGCAAAATAGGTAAGTCAAAGACATCTGGAGCCTTTCTTGCCTAAATCTCAGGGACCTCAAAAACAAGAAAAATATTTAAATAAAATAATGAAGAAAGAACTTAAATTTTAATATTTTATAAGGAAGATTGATACTGCAATGTAGTCTCATCTGCCTTCTGTCTCTCTCGCTCGCTCTCTCTCTCTCTCTCTTTTTTCCATTTAATTGTTTCTAAAAATTGAGTATTGCATGCCTGAGGCAGATTTCTCTTTGCTTTCTCACTGGTTCTTCTTTCCTTACAGCTGTGTACATTATATGCAAGTTAAATGTGAAAATTTCTTCTTTTCACCCTCCCTATAAATTATATCTTTTTTTTTTTTAAGTTAGAGGGTTAACTAAATATTTCTTAATGTATGTATCTCAGTGTGGAGAGAAAATATATGCTAAAAACTCCGGTTTATTTTTATTGATTAAAAACAACCATTCAATTTTGATTGACATTTCAGTGACTCAGAAAGGGCAGTTTAAGAAAACTGCATTATTATAATTTATTTATGTACGCATTTTCATATACTGATATTAGGCAAGAAAAGAGAGCCATAGGAGAAGGCTCTGTATTATTACAATAGTACACAGCATTTGTTTCTTCAGATTAAAAAAGAATGATGTCTTTCCTGAAATGTATTTCATGTGATAGATCATTTATCAGCAGATAAGTATCAAGGTTTCCTCACTTTCTTGCCTTTAACTACCCAACTGTCCTCTAACCAGCCACCTGCCGTTTTAATTCCAGCTTTTTACAGGGTTCCTCAGTTGATCTCGAAGGCACAGACATTCTAAACTAAGCTGTTAATACGGACACTCCCAGGTCCAGCATCCTTTAACTGTCACTATCTTTAGCTCTACAATTGTAAGAGCTTATTCTTTAGAAAGACTAATCATTCCTAAAAGGTTCACAGAGTCAAATGATACACATATATAGAAATTATTTAATTAAATGAGATGTTAATAATCTGTGTTTGGGCAAAATAGGGCGAGGGTATAGTGTATTACTGAGCATTAACTGTAATTAAGCATGATGCGATCACTTCTTAAGAGAAATCTTAAGTTTTCCAGAGATACTAATAATGTCATACATCTCAACAGTTGATATTGGGCAATGGGCTCGTACTTTATATTCTTTAAGCTAACAACTTTTAATTATGTGTTTTTATGAGTAGAAACCTATAGTTTAAAGAATTTTTTTTCCCTCACAGTTTCAATTAGATCTATAATAGGCATCTCTGATATCAACGTGAGTTTTAACAGGCAAACAGGTGTAATGGACAAATTAATGCCATTATTATTAAATCTGCCTATATCTAAAAGGCATCACTGTATACCAGTTTCTTTGCTTGCTATAAGCAGCAAGGAAGGCTGCTTTTATTTGTATAATATGCCCTTTGCCAAGTATGGCAGGAAAACATCATCATATGTTACAGTATTTCAGAGTCTCCTAAATTTAAAATATAGGGCAAATTAGACATGTTGATAGGTTGCTCTGGGTGTCAGTTCAACAACTGCAAAAGTTTTTATGTCATTCTTAAAAAGTCTCACACGTAGGAGTCAATTAGAATAGTGCATATGACTAACAACTAAAAATCTGCATCTTTATTTCTGTTTCAGTTTTGTAATCAACCACGAACAATGAAACCTTCCATAGCTGAGATGCTTCACAGAGGGAGGATGTTGTGGATTATTCTTCTAAGCACAATTGCTCTAGGATGGACTACCCCAATTCCCCTGATAGAGGACTCAGAGGAAATAGATGAGCCCTGTTTTGATCCATGCTACTGTGAAGTTAAAGAAAGCCTCTTTCATATACATTGTGACAGCAAAGGATTTACAAATATTAGTCAAATTACTGAGTTCTGGTCAAGACCTTTTAAACTGTATCTGCAGAGGAATTCAATGAGGAAATTGTACACCAACAGTTTTCTTCATTTAAATAACGCTGTGTCCATTAACCTTGGGAACAACGCATTGCAGGACATTCAAACAGGAGCTTTCAATGGTCTTAAGATTTTAAAGAGGCTATATCTACATGAGAACAAACTAGATGTCTTCAGAAATGACACCTTCCTGGGCTTAGAAAGTCTCGAATATCTGCAGGCAGATTACAATGTCATTAAACGTATTGAGAGTGGGGCATTTCGGAACCTAAGTAAACTGAGAGTTCTGATTTTAAATGATAATCTCATCCCTATGCTTCCAACCAATTTATTTAAGGCTGTCTCCTTAACCCATTTGGACTTACGTGGAAACAGGTTAAAGGTTCTTTTTTATCGAGGAATGCTAGACCACATTGGCAGAAGCCTGATGGAGCTCCAGCTGGAAGAAAATCCCTGGAATTGTACATGTGAGATTGTGCAACTGAAGAGTTGGCTGGAACGCATTCCTTATACTGCTCTGGTGGGAGACATCACCTGTGAAACCCCTTTCCATTTCCATGGGAAGGACCTGCGAGAAATCAGGAAGACAGAACTCTGTCCCTTGCTGTCTGACTCTGAGGTGGAGGCTAGTTTGGGGATTCCCCACTTGTCATCAAACAAGGAGAATGCATGGCCAACCAAGCCTTCTTCAATGTTGTCCTCTGTCCATTTTACTGCTTCTTCTGTTGAATACAAGTCCTCAAACAAACAGCCCAAGCCCACCAAACAGCCCCGGACACCAAGGCCACCTTCCACATCCCAAGCTTTATACCCTGGTCCAAACCAACCTCCCATTGCTCCTTATCAGACAAGACCACCCATTCCTATCATATGCCCTACTGGGTGTACCTGTAATTTGCACATCAATGACCTTGGCTTGACTGTCAACTGCAAAGAGCGAGGATTTAATAACATTTCTGAACTCCTTCCAAGGCCACTGAATGCCAAGAAACTGTACCTGAGTAGCAATCTGATTCAGAAAATATACCGTTCTGATTTTTGGAATTTCTCTTCATTGGATCTCTTGCATCTCGGGAACAATCGTATTTCTTATGTCCAGGATGGGGCCTTCATCAACCTGCCCAACCTAAAGAGCCTCTTTCTCAATGGCAATGATATCGAGAAGCTGACACCAGGCATGTTTCGAGGCCTACAGAGTTTGCACTACTTGTACTTTGAGTTCAATGTCATCCGGGAAATCCAGCCTGCAGCCTTCAGCCTCATGCCCAACTTGAAGTTACTATTCCTCAACAATAACTTACTGAGGACCCTGCCAACGGACGCCTTTGCAGGCACATCCCTGGCCCGGCTCAACCTGAGGAAAAACTACTTCCTCTACCTTCCTGTGGCTGGTGTCCTAGAACACTTGAATGCCATTGTCCAGATAGACCTCAATGAGAACCCTTGGGACTGTACCTGTGACCTGGTTCCCTTCAAACAGTGGATCGAAACCATCAGCTCGGTCAGTGTAGTAGGTGATGTGCTTTGCAGGAGCCCAGAAAACCTCACCCACCGTGATGTGCGCACTATTGAGCTGGAAGTTCTCTGCCCAGAGATGCTGCACACCGCACCAGCTGGAGCATCTCCAGCCCAGCCTGGAGATTCTCACCTTGCTGGAGGGCCAACGAGTGCATCACCTTATGAGTTCTCTCCCCCTGGGGGCCCTGTGCCACTTTCTGTGTTGATTCTCAGCCTGCTGGTTCTGTTGTTTTCAGCAATCTTTGTTGCTGCAGGCCTCTTTGCCTACGTGCTGCGCCGGCGCCGGAAGAAGCTGCCCTTCAGAAGCAAGCGGCAAGAAGGTGTGGACCTCACTGGCATCCAGATGCAGTGCCACCGGCTTTTTGAAGACGGTGGAGGTGGTGGAGGTGGAAGTGGAGGTGGGGGTCGACCAACTCTTTCCTCCCCAGAGAAGGCCCCTCCTGTAGGTCATGTATATGAGTACATCCCGCACCCAGTTACCCAGATGTGCAACAACCCCATCTACAAGCCACGTGAAGAGGAGGAAGTGGCTGTTTCATCAGGCCAGGAGGCAGGGAGTGCAGAACATGGGGGTCCTGGGACACAACCGCCAGGAACGGGTGAGGTTCTCCTAGGAAGTGAGCAGTTTGCTGAGACGCCCAAGGAGAATCACAGCAACTACCGGACCTTGCTGGAAAAAGAAAAGGAGTGGGCCCTGGCAGTGTCCAGCTCCCAGCTCAACACCATAGTGACGGTGAATCATCATCACTCCCACCCTCACCACCCAGCAGCTGGTGGGGTTTCAGGGGTAGTTGCAGGAACTGGGGGAGACTTGGCTGGGTTCCGCCACCATGAGAAGAATGGTGGGGTGGTGCTGTTTCCCCCCGGGGGAGGCTGTGGGGGTGGCAGTATGCTACTAGACCGAGAGAGGCCACAGCCAGCCCCCTGCACAGTGGGATTCGTGGACTGTCTCTATGGCACAGTGCCCAAATTAAAGGAACTGCACGTCCACCCTCCTGGCATGCAATACCCAGACTTACAGCAGGATGCCAGGCTCAAAGAAACCCTTCTCTTCTCGGCTGGAAAGGGCTTCACAGACCACCAAACCCAAAAAAGTGATTACCTCGAGTTAAGGGCCAAACTTCAAACCAAGCCGGATTACCTCGAAGTCCTGGAGAAGACAGCATATAGGTTCTAACAGAAACAGAAAAATAAATTAGTGGTTTTGTTTTTTTTTTCCAAAAGAAAAGGAAAATAAAATAAATATATCCCCTGCTCCCTTTACACTTGTCCCAATAACTCCATTCTCAAAAACTTCCCTGCCCTGAACAGAACTGAAACCGCATGATAACTAGAAAATACAGATGTATGTGCTCCCCTCTCAGATGTGATTTGGAGGAAGGGCCATACTCAGATAATTAATCAATGAAGTGCCTTCGCAGACTTTTGCCAGCAAATGTTACCATTATTTTTTTATACTGAAACTTGAGACTTGACTGTGCCATGTATAAGGTATATTGGGGATCGTTGTATTGATCCTAATTAAGTAAAATTCAATGTGTCTTTATTTTCAGTAACTTTTTCTTTTCAGTTGTAGTTTTGTTTGACAGGGAGGGGAGAAACAAGTTGACATTTGTGGCTTTCTTTCCTCTTCCCATCATGGCACAGATTCTGTACATGTATTAACAATGCAGTTTGCTGCATGCCCGGAAACTGCAAGACGGGGAGGGAGGGGGCGGGTCTTGCTCGAATGTTCTCACCCACTCTTTTTTCTCTCACACACATACCCACAAATAACAAATCCCTGCAGACAGTTAGGTCCCTAAACCTGCAGCCTCTTGCTTCTGGTGCAGGTATACATACCGACACACACACCGACACACGCGCACGCGCGCACACACACACACACACACACACACACACGAGCATCCACACCCACACATGCCACTCCCATTCAACCCTATCTAATTAGTTCGGGTTTGATCCATCTGTCTCCTCTCCATAACTCCACCTTTCCTTCACCCCTAGTGTACAGCTCACAACATCTTTCCTACCACCTGGGAAAAGTCATGTTCTAGGCTGGATCCTACTGAAGTGGAGGCCTGGTGGTTTAACAGTCGGAGGCACACATCTAGGGATGAGCATCCTCTTTGTGACACTTCATCCTGATGCCAAGATTTTTGAGAAAACATCTGCACTTTCTTATATATATATATATTACAAAAAAAATAAAAAAGCAACTGGGTATATATCACTAACAGCTTTGTAGGAAGCACTTTTAATGTTTTCTCTCACACACAAAGATTCAAAAGAAATGTGCATATATTTATTCTGTAATTTCAGTGATTATAAATTGTAAAGGTAATGTTTAATCATTGTATAGTGATTATGCGTCTGGTATAGCTTTCCTAATAAAAAGTTTTTGAAAAACATAATACATTATATATAGAGGATACAAAGCTTGAACCTTTAACTCCAGCTATGCCATGCCTTTCGTGCTCCCATTTAAAAAAAAAAAAATCTTTCTTTTACTTGTTATACAGAAAGCTAGTTTATTAACAAGTTTGATGCACTGTGATGTTGATAAGTCTTATAAATCACCACCTCATCCCATACCAGGATATGACTGGGACTCAAAAAATCTGATTTATATAGTTTACTTGTTTTATCTTGGATTATGTGTTTCAAACTTAGTACTCCAGTGATGTACCATTTTTCCTAGGCAGGATGCAATTAGAAATAAAATAAAGTAACTAGATTGCTAAGAAATACAGGATTAATTAAGAGAGGGTAATCAAGGATCCATGCATCTTAAGACAGTAAATGACATAAAGAGAAAGAAAATTTGCTATTCTTTTAGAAAATGTGCACCAAAATATCTCTCTCTCTCTCTCTCTCTCTCTCACACACACACACACACACACACACACACACTCACACACGGACACTTATACACACACTAACCAATCAAAATCTGAGGCCTTGGAGCCATTTTGACTGTCAGAATCCTGTTATCTGTGAAAGTTGTCACTGTTATATTTAGCTACTGTTTTTTCCAACCACTTACTGCAATTGGCCACAGTCATGCTTGAAGTAAGAGAGAGGATGTTGAATAAGTTTTTCTTTCTGTATGATATTAAAATTATGTTTCAAAATTAATCTGACAATAATCCAAGTTATGACCCATTTACATGTGAGTGAAACCAAAGAAAATCATATTTTTAAGGTGCCAGTATCTTGTTTGTGAAGCTAAACTGATGCAGAGCGCTTTGGGCAGGCACCAATCATTTTAGGCCATTAGAGGGCAGCAGAGCTCCAGAGATTCACAGATCCTGTAGCTGCAGAATTGTGCAGTGAGCCGTATTCTCTTCCAGTGTTTCCTCAAGCTGCCCTTAGTAGAAATTATCATTATGTGTTGAATGTAATTCACCACAAGTCACTGATGCCTTACATCACATTTTTTTTTCCATAAAAAAAGACTAGTAGCTTCTAAAGCTATGTAACTGGTACAAAACTAAGGCATTGTACTTGAAAAAAAAAAAAAAAAAAAAAGAAGCCCATGAATGTCTAGAACTTATTTATGTATCTCTTGATTAATTATATGTGAGTATCAATATAGGTACGCATTCAATGAAAAACACAAGTATATTAATATAAAAATGCAACCTTTTAGGGCTACCTTGCATTTGGCACATTGAACCTAAAACTTTTGTCCTCCATTATTTGAATATTTTGGAATTACTTCAGATGAAGAAAAGCCCATAGCATGATTCACTATTTCTCTACATGCGACACTGAAATGCAACTCTTCTTATGCAAGCAAATCAGACCCACTATTAGATAGGTGTCATTGTTCTTTTTTAATTTTTCTCCTTTTTATACACTTTCCTGTAAATCGTCTTTTTCATAGTTGTCTCATTTTCCTTATTCTTTTTAAGCATCTTTCCATCCTTCACTTACTTCACTTTTTAAGTCAGTACTGAACTTTAAGTGTTTTAAAACCTGATCTACGGAGTCCCTTTAAACTAGTGATTTATCACGTTCCCATTCCTATCAATTAAATATTTTGGTGAGTACTAGAAAGCATGTGCATAATAACGACTCAAAGTACAAAGCTAGATTCTTCTGACAGTAATTATCATTTCCTCAATAAGTGTGCACATATTCATAACATGGCATATTACACGAATCAGGTTAAAGTGCAAATCCCTAACGATCCTGGTGCTTTCCACATTTGAAAAATGAGTATCCATAAATCATATCAAATTATAAGAACTTGATAATTATAATGTTTATATTTTATTTATTAAATACAGAAAGTAAGACTGTCTTAAATATAGGTAGTAATTTTACCTTCGAATGAGGAATAAATTTATTTAGTGAAAATAAATTTATATGAGAATGGAATTTTGTATTAAAGGAGATAATTATTTTGCTTCCATGGAGTTTTCTACCCCCTTGGCTAGACCACTTATTTTCGCTGCACATTAAAATTACTTAACTTTAATTTATAATACTAGATATGTTTTCTTAAAGTACCATGGGTATTAATGTAGGTGTTGTGATTAGGATTTGTTTCATGTTTTTGCTGCAGTAAAATGATTATTTTTGAAAAAAAAGGTAGACTACTAATTCAGTTCATAGTGATGGTCAATTCGACTGAAGCAGACCCAGATCTGCCAGATATTTGCTATTATTCATTGCTATTTTATTACAGATTATAGTAATAATATTTGAAAATAATAAAATGTATTGTAATGTTCCTTTAACTATGAGATGGTGAGTGGAACATAATTGAAAGTGAAATATTAATTTGATTCAGTAATAGTTTTAACATATTTATCATATTCAGTATTATTTATGTGGATGATTTTATGTTTTTATTTAAAAAGTTATATTATTTCATCTAATTGCAAAATACTAAAATAATATTAAAGATGACAACCATATTTTAAATAAAAGTTCAAAGAGAGAAAGATTACAATAAAAGTTTAATGACTGTTAGTTTCAAATCTTTGATATCTAAAAAGAATATGTTTAACATTATGAAAATTGATAATGCAATTGCAGAACATAAGGACTTTAATTATTGAAACGCATTATTTAGATTCACTTGGTGCAAATTCATTGTTCATACAATCTTATCCTTTTGCAATTATATTGACTTAGCCAATAAATGTTGCATTTTTGTAAAATGGCTATGACAAAGGATACATTAACGAAATGCTTCACAAAATGTGAGACATATGACTATACCTAGTCAAGGTAATATGAGAGGAAATGGTAATAAAAGAACACTCCCTCTT
Source organism: Pteropus vampyrus (assembly GCF_000151845.1). Lineage (NCBI taxonomy): Eukaryota > Metazoa > Chordata > Mammalia > Chiroptera > Pteropodidae > Pteropus > Pteropus vampyrus. The sequence continues at coordinate 8,764,493 of NW_011888793.1, read as the reverse complement.
AAATTATTTGAGCTAGTTTATTTGTGCTTAGATATTTATAACTTATACTTAGCTTAAAATCCCAAACTGTGAAAATTCAGGTGAACAGAGTATAAACAGCTATCACTAATATCACCATATGTTTTCTGTTTAATATACTACAGGCCTTTTAAAAGTAATAGGAGCAATAACACATTAATTGTAATTGGGTAATCGTGTATGTGTGTATATATACATATATACAGTATTATTATATATGTATATACACTGTATATACATGTATATAATTTATATATGCTTGATTATACTTACATGTAAATTAGACATTTTCTTCTCACATGTACAACAACTTCAGTTTTATGCATTTATTTTCTTTGCTTCTGTCTATTTACTGTCCAAGTGAAGCTAGATGAAATTACGAGTCTTCGCTTTGGAAATATTTACATGTAAAAAGTAACAATGTAATTAATATTTCTGAATTTAAAAGTTCTTTTATCCTCTAATTTGTTTCACTTTATTATTTAAGACATAGGAGACAAATTTCAGTCAAATTGTGATTTATTTGAAGTCCTTACCATGAAGAAACTAATCTCTTACAAATACACAACATTAGTCAAATGGAAAACAAGTGCTCCTTTTTTCATTTTTCTATTTCTAGAATAAATGTTACAGGTGAAAACGATTCCAGTAGAATTGTTAATTTGACAAGATCTTTATAATTTATCCAGCTATGATGAAAAAGTGAAATCTCGAAGGTAAATATAAGTGGTAAAGGAAACGTTTAAGATATTCATCATCCCATTTTACTTCTTTTAATATCATCTTTCATTTAAAATGTATAATAATAAGCAGTAATAATAATAAACAGAGATGACCATTTTTAGTATGCTTTTACAGAATCTAAATTGAAGGTGAAATTTTTTTAATTCAAGAAAGCAGTTGTAGACCAGAGGTTGCTAACTGTGAAGAGGTAATGTTTTGACTAGCTTCTTTAATTATAATATTTGCTTCTGAAAATAATATACATATTTTTGAGAATGTGATTGTTTTCCTCTCTATTTCATTGATATAGAGGATTTTTCATATGATTTTAAAATTCTAATAAAAAAAGTAATTGTGGTGAACTTCAAAGATATACATCACCCAAGAGCATAACAATAAATTTGTGGTTAATCCAACCTTTATAATATCTTTAAATATTAAAATGCGGATGAACATTAGCAGAAAGAAGGCTCTCTTCATTACTATCCAGTGACAAAAAGACCCAGCATAACTAAATGTTTTTTAGTATATTTAGTTCATCCACTTGTTTATAAGATGAGTAGTACAAGGAATTGACAGAGGTTGCACTGCATTAAATTATATCAAAATCAGACACATTTCATTTAAAAAAGAATGTGCTAATAACCAGTAAAAAGAAACCTTAATACTTTATTTAATTCAACTGTAACAATTAGCAGGTTGCTCTCTTGATAGTGGAAGACACCACATTATTAATACTGTATTATAAGTGTATACAGAGCTCTTATGCTTTTGACACATTTTACTATAAATTTTTTAAGTTTAGAGTTTATTTGGATAATTGAAGACTGTACAATCATGTTCGGTAGTGTTTAAAAAGAGCGTAACTTTCTTAACCTGGGGGTGGCAAAGTTAGCACTGAAAAAAGATGTTGAAATAAAGATATCATCTGATTGTGGGGAGAGATAAAAGAAGCCACCTTCTCTCTCCTGGCCTTATTCCTTTCACTATTCCTGACAGCCCTGTTTCTACTTCTGTTTCTGATCAGTACCAGATAATCTTGTGACTAAGGGCACATCTACTGAGCTCAAAGTAGGTGCCAAGGCAAGATCAGGGATTGATGAGAGTCCTTGCCCCCGACAATAAAAAGCCCAATTAATTTATCTCTGTACTAGCCTGAGAAAAGAATTCAATATATCTCTCTTCACTGCAAAATCATTTAGAAGTCCAGTGAAAAAAATTAGAACCTATAATAATAAAACTAGAACTACTTCTGGAAATCAAGAGAAAATCAGCAAATGCTTTAAAAATACGGAACCTTACTTTACAATCTCAAAGCCTTGCTATTTCTCCTTTAAAATGTCCTTTGTCTTTGCTGTGGCATCCAAAATATTGGTGTAATTAAAATTAAAATACAAATATAAAATATTTGTATTAAGACCATCTCCTCTCACTGGAATCCACACATTTTCAGTAGTTTTTCCTTACTTACAGTGTAAACTTTCTGAATATTCAGCTGTTGTATTATTGCTTGGAATTTGAAGTTTTTCTTTTTGCTTTGTGTACGTGTGAGTATTTTCACAGAATTCTGGTAAAACAATTATCTTAACATGTCTTTTTTTTTCTTTTTTTGGGGGCCTGTGGTAACTTTATAATTAAAACAAGTCTGTCAATATGTAAACCATTAATGATATACTGTCATTGGATAAAAAAGAAACCCTAAAGTCCATCTAAACTGGACATTTTATATGTATTAAATTGAGTTGGGATTTTTTCCATACTTGTGCTCTTCTTCACCTAAATTAGATTCAAAAGTGAAATCTGTTTTTCTATTTCTAAAAACAGTTCACGAGATGATTTACTTTCCTAGCTGGCAATAAAAAGGAGGTGGGTATAGAAAATGTTCACAGGTATAATGTCTGTGAAATAATTAGGCTCATGAATCTCTCATGTTCCCTTTGGGATACTTTCTTCAACAAGAAGGACAATGGAAAGAGAAGGTGAAAGAATGAAAACGCTCTCCCTTTCTGAAGACCATTTGATAAAGGTTTAATGGAGAAAGTCTGAACTAGATTTACATATTAATCTTTTGGTGTTCTATCTTTGGAAGAGTTTAAATCTAATATTGGTTTACTATTACCTTTTAATGTGATTTTATGCCACTTCAATTACCACCTGTTAATGTAGTCATCGGACCTGAAATCAAACCTTAGCATTAATTAAACCAAGTGCAATTAAAAGTAAATTCTGGTGCAAAAGGAACCACAAGGATAAGCTGAGGTAACAATATATATTAAAACATTTATCTTAAATCTCGATATAGAGATATCTTTTTTTAAAATTAGTAGTTTTTCCTGTACAAATAAGAACTCTTCATTACCCCTTAGTTAATTTGGGGACCACTTTAATAAAACTTTCTCCTGAGCCCTATATCACATACTATATCCCAGATATTACTATTCCAGAGCCAAACATATGTAGCTTAAAACAATTTTTATTACCTGCAATATTGTTTTCCTCTATTTGTATTTATGAATTGAATTTTAACTATATAGATGATACTGAAATTGTTCCTTAATTTGGATCATTCACTCTTTTCTCTTTATAAATGTGGATAACTGATAGCTGAACATTGCTCATATGAATTCTGGATATATATTTTACTTACTAAAATCTTTACTAAAATCTTTATGAAATAAGTGAGTTTGCATAATGCATTATTACAAAGATAGAATTTTTAAAAAGGTTTTAAGTTTCAAAATGGGATAAGATATAGTGTGGAATGATGGACGATATATAAAATCTAGCTGCTCATGTTTTATTTGTTAAAGGAATCAGGCTTGAGTTTGGCAATAATTCAAATGTGGTTACTCAGTTCAGAGATACTACATTAACTACTCCCACTCTTTCCATAATAATAATAATAATAATTAATAATAATAATATTGTTAACATTTCTAGAAATCTTTTTGTCTTAGAAAGGCATAGAGGTATTGATTTGAGAGAACTTTTCTTCCAACTACTCTCTACCTATCCTAACTGCAACATGCACAGATCCACACATTTTCACTACAAGGGGATAATGGAAAGAAATATTATGAATGGAAAATTAAGAGAGAGAGAGAAGACAATATATAGTCAGTTGGAAAAAGCTACTGAAATAATTCTGATAAGCACACATCCATCCCCACTTTGAGAAATACTGTTCTCAGCAAATATCTGTAGTGGAAACCAAGGAAATACTTTATTTTTCAGTATATGTAGTTTGCTAATTTCTATATTTGTACAAATCACTATGATTATTATTTTATTTTCTGAAAATACAGAGTTCCTATGGACATCAAAATTTAGTCTCAAATTTCCTTCATCCAGTAGGCCTTTAATGGCACAGTAAACTAAATTCTGAATATTCTTTCAAATAGTTATGTACAATACTCTGTGCTGATTTGCATATGTTGGGATATCTTACCTTTTGTGTCCTTCAATCACTTTTCCTGTCTGTGCTAAGAATTCTGGCTTTTGAATTATGTTGTAAGCACTTGAGAACACAGACTGTCTATAAGGACTTTGGTAGCCTGGTGTCTAGGGCCATATTTTGCACAGCTATGGGAAATAGATATTGATGAAACTTCTGAGTTCCATGGATCCTATCCTGTTCCTATCATTTCTAACATCCTGCCTTTCCAACAGACACTAGACAAATATTGGCTGACTAAATGAGTGAACTGAGTTTTAAAATATGTAAGCCCTATGAATTCTTACAAAAATTGATAGTTCTTTGGTATGTAATCCAGAGAAATGATGAAAAGTGATGGAAGAGTTTGGAGTGAGAAGGGTGGTAAGAACTGTGATAGTATGGGGAATGTAATAATTTATTTTACTTTTCTTGGATTTCTTTATTAGTGATATACACATTGACCTCAAGGAAGTAAGATGGAGAAAACAGTAGTATGAGTATGTCTCTGTGTATGAATTTTAATCTTATTAGGAAAAAAAAGATCTGAAACTGTACATTTATATCTTTTCATGCATCTAGAGTATAAAATTCAAATATTTTAGAAGTTGTCATGAAAAAGAATTACAGAATTTCAAACTGTTGTCAAAGCAAATATATTGCAGGTAGCCCGGTATATCTTAGAAGATATAACATAAGAATATCTTGTAGTCAGTAGAACCAGAGATGTAGAGATAATTACTTTTCACACATAAATAAGGCTTATGGAGGAGGGAGAGGAAAGGAAATAAAATCAAAATTTAAAAATATTTTAGTTTAGGACTATTTAATATGTTGAGATTTTAAAATAAAATATTCATAGGTTTAGATATGTGTACTAATATCCCACATATTTTTATTACTATTTCCATTAATAAAAATGCTATGATAATATATTAAAAAGTTAATATACAGTTTATAAAAGTTATGAACATGAGACATGAACTGAGTTTTATATCCTGGCCCATTGTTAAAGTTAGTAAATATTTCAACTAGAATTTTTACAAAAAAACAGCTGTGTAAAAACATGATGTACAGAGGGCAGATTTGGTAATAATGAATAACTCCCAAGGAAAGTTATCCCATGCCTTAAAATTCCTCACAAAGTGTATGTTTTGTTGGAGCTTTACGGAGTGCTGATATCTAAGAAACAGCGAGCCTTTGTAAAGCCTATTAAAATGTACTTTTTTGTTTGATTATTTATAGTTCTGAAACTGTGATATAATCAGGTTTGTTTTAAAATGTATAGGATCTCCTATCAATGGGGTAGGTAGATTTGCTCTGAGTCAATAATATTTCATTATTAATTATGCTCTTATCTTAAAAGACTAGTGAAAAAATAACAATTTTTTTTTTTTTAAAGTCCCAACAACTACAAATCTTTGTTTAACGAATACCATAGGGATTTAGATCGCCTCTGCTTCCTACTATTATCAAGGGAAGTGATGACTGGATAATAAAAGACTACTATAGCTTGAAATCTCACCCTTTTGTTCAAGTTCTACTAATAAAGCTCCTACGGTTTATTAGAAAGTTAAGTCTAAAGAGGATCCCACAGACAATCAGAGATAACAGGTCTCATTGCTAAGTGTCTTTCCCGTATGAAAACAGGACTTGAGATACTAGGGCTCTTTTTTGTCTTAATACTAAAATGATAGGCTATATTATAGCTTGAAAATCTTTGAAGTTTTTTTTTTTTTTTGAATATAGTTTCATTTCTCCACTACGCTCTAGAATGTGGGATGAGGCTAAACTTTAAAAGACTGTCTTCATGATCCAGCTATTGCTTCATAAGAAAGAGGAGAATGAAGTTCCATACACAGAATGTGAGACCTCTGTTAATGACCATTATGCCAGTGTATCCTTTAGTACTTCCAAGACACCATGGTGAAGGTAACTGTGACAACTGCAATAACCTCACAGGAAGACCTTTTCTCATACCTTGAGAAAATCTTCAATTATGTTTTATCTCAAAAATTTAAAATTAATTGTGGCTGAAAAGCAGAAAGGTCTCTTCCTCACACTCCTGGCCTATTAGTTGAGTTGGTATTGATAAGGATTTCTTAGAATTTTTAATCGGATTGAATTTAAACCATGAATGTGATACATGCAAAGCTGGGAGACATTGAATTATCCCTTGTAAGTGCTGGATTCACATAGAGAACCAGTAGTATAAGGCTTAAGAGACAATAAATCCTGTCAGATCTGGGTGAGAATCCTTGTTCAGCTATTATGCCTACAAATCTTGGACAGGTTGTTTTAATCTTTCTAAGTTACTTGAATTCTCTAAGTTACATGGTCAGATTTATATTAGATCATTCTTGCTGCTGTGAAGAATGAACTGAAGGTGACTAGAATGTCAGCTGAGAAAACAGGTTTTTTATTTTTTCATAATTTGTGTTTGCAATAATTTTAGCTATACAAAAAAGTTACAGAGATAGTAAAAAGAGTTCTCTGTATATCCTATCAATCAAGTTCCCCTAATGTTAATATCTCCTATAATGATGGCACATGTGTCAAAACTAAAAAATTAACAATGGTATAATACTCTTGGTTAAGCTATAGATTTAATTAGATTTCAGCAGGTTTTTTTTTTTTTTTCCCACAAATTTCCTTTTTCTGTTCCAAGATACAACCCAGGATATTACAATGTATTTAATAGCATCACTTTTGTTTTTTATTTAATTTTCCACATATTCCAGTCTAAAGATTCTGGTGCCCTAGACTAGCCAGCATCAGTGAAGACAGAAGGAAGTACATGTGAAATATTTGCTAAAGCTAGAAACAACATTACTGAATAGATACGAGTCATAAAGCAAGGCAAAGAATCAAGGATGATTTGCAGTTTTGGCTTGAAGGAACGAATGGATGGTGGTGACTTTTATTAAGACAGGACGATCAGAGGGTGGGATAGGGATGTGTTTAGAAGGAAAAACATGTGTTTCATTTTAGACTTGTTAACGTAAATAAAACATTTAAATCAATGGCTGCCATGTAGTAAATGTTCAATAAATGGTGGCCACTGTGAGATATTTATAATCATCATCATCATCATCACCATCATTATCATCAGGAAGAAATTTCAATATTGATTCAGGTTGTAAAGAAACTTTCTATTAAGGTAGCTGTGAGAGAGACATTCCTGTTTGGTGCTATGCTTTTGTCTGTGAAGTGTTTTCAAAGACCTAAACAATGTGAATATAAACTACATATGCCAGGACTTGTTTTGGGCTGCAGAACAGTATGCATGTAACATTCCCATTCTTATCTATCCTGAATTGGAGCCCTAACAAGGGACCCTATGATACAAGGGCTCTCCCATAAGATGCCAAGTTGGCAAAAGCACAGGGTATGAAAGACGTGAAATGTTAAGAAAACGGAAGAGGTTTGGTGGATTGGGGGGAATTGTTAAAGACAAGATTAGTAAAGCAAATGGGGTCCACAGTGAGAAGGGCTTAAATGAATACTAAAGAGTTTGGAATTTATCCCAGTAGAGAAGAGATTATATAATTTTGTAATAGCAAGATCCTTACCAGTGGGAAAACTACATCAGTGTAATAATGGAATCCTAATGTTAAAAATCCTTATAAGCAACGTGATTTCCTGTTTTCAGTCCATTCTTAACTATAGTGCTCTTCAGAGTATTAAGAGTATCTTGAGGATAAGAATGGTGAATTTAGCAAAAAAAGTCACTTTTGCTTTTCATAGAAATATTTAGTAGATTCCTATGCTGGAAAGGCTCAGGGATGCTGTAAAGATTGAATTATAATATGACTTACTTCTATCCATCTTAAACCATTCCCTTCAGGTCAGAGAGAGCGAGAAGACTAATGTGCCAACAGTGAGAAGTTATCCTTAATTTCCTGTGCAGGATGGCAAAATATTTTAGATCCTACTATAAGTTTTATCCAGAGCAAAATAATAGAAATTGATTCTGGGTGAGCCAAAAAAGTGAGGCATCTGCAGGGTAAGGAATGATGCTATGGGACTCTTTCTTTGCGCTGTACATAGTCAAATTACCCAGACTTTGTCAATTACTTGATTTTGCAAATATCAGCATGTATCTAGCCTCTACACCAATGATAAGCTATTCTGATTGGAATCATATATCTTATATTTAATTTTGTGGTAGGTTCATTCTACATATGCCTTAAACTTCAAGGAGGAACAAAAGTGCAGCTTCAGTGTGCTGCTGGATGTGAAAATCAGAAATGAGTTGTATACATACTAAACACTAAAAATTAAGTTACTCTACCATTCATTAGATAGAAGATGGGTGCAAGTAAGTTGGTAGAAGGATATTATACAAAAGAACAAAGATTCCTCATAATTATAAATAATCTTTCAGCATCAATTCATATTTTCTTGGTGCTTGCATTGTTGGGCATTATACACATTACCAAGAATTATTTGATTTTGTTGACACAGATCCTGAAGCTTTTTAGTGTGAATGGTACAGAAATGTACTGGAGTGACTTCACTTACCTTTCTGTTTATGGTCTAATATTTACTCTCTTCTTTGGGGCCTTATGTATATTTTTTATTTATTAGACCTTTTTTATTTTATTCTCTGAGCACATGTACATGCGAAGCAGTAGGGAATAATAAATAAGGTTTAAAGCAATAACAAGGGAATGTTATTAAGAAAATGAATGTTTTCATTCAGAACTAGCATGGCAGAATCTAGGCCATGAATCCCATTAATAGATTTTGTTCTTTAAATGCAGCTTATAGCAACAGACAAAAATGCCAATAAAGACTGACTCCATAAAGGATAAAACCATGATGTTTAAAAACGTTGCTACTTCGTCCTAATATACAAGGTTATTTAATCTTGCTGGTGTTATCTGAAACAATGATCTCGACCTTCTGATTTGCTTTTCCTATGCAGAGACAGCCACCACAGTGCTGAGTGGAGAATCTATTGTTTTCACAATTTAAATATTGTTAAAATAGAAATAGAAGATCCTTCAATATGTGTGCTATTAAAAATAATTTTGGAAGTTCTGTGCATAGCTCCTACCGGCTTCTTCCTTAAAGTAAGAGATGCAATTTTTAAAGGCTTAATTTTGAATGACTTTAACATTGTCATGAGAGTGCTGTTTGATTGTTCTCAGTCACACTGGCCCTGTTTCTTCAGCAGCAATTTTCCTATTTTTATCTTTTCTTGTTCAAGTGAAGAATTTAATTCTATTACTTTAAATCTGAAACTTGCTATAAAATAGGCAACAGATGGGCAGGTCTTTTATGAACAAAATGATATAATACTATGCCTCCTAAATTATGTTTAAAATGTAACTTTTAGGTGTGTTCCAAGTTTCTTATCAAGAGGTTGGTGAACTATTGATGAGAATATATAATACTATATTTTGCATAGAGTTATTGAACATCTACTTCTTCGAGGTAAGCCATTGTGAATGCAATTCTATATGATCTCAAGGAAATGATACACTAGTTTGGGGAAATTTGTGACTTATACATGAAAAATTATTTCAAGGTCTTAAAAACTATTGGTATAGATGGAACACACAATAGGAATTAAGTAGTTAAATTACTGCTTGACAGAAAGGCCTGTGGTCTAATCCGATATCAACACCCAGGTCAGCACTAAGGAAGAATTTTTTAAATGCTGAAGAACATAGCCAGAGCCTCATTTCTGTCTAAATCTGTAAAGACTCAAACCAACTACTAAGTACGTAGAATAGCAGAGTCTGGAAATTATTTGAAGGAAAAGCCTAACCACAATTCTACACTGAAAAGTCCTTAACTGCAGAATCACTTAATGACACAGTTATAACTATTCAAACTATTGCAATTTTTAAAAAGGGGTTCTGGATTTGGAAAAATGCTGACTTGTTCAAACAACTGCATCTGAAATCATTAAGCACAGCTTTTGCAAAGAAAAAAAAAGAAGCTCATATCATCATGGTTTAAAATATTCATTCAATTTTAAGCCTATTTTATGGAAATAAACTCCAGCTTCTGGAATTTGGTTGTACTGCCGTCTTCACCTCTGGACTGATTTATAATCATCGTTTCCATGTAGTGTTTTATGAACGGTAGGAAACAACCCATTTAAAATGATATGAGATGATAGTTGAGGTTATAGTGGTTGTATAGTAGGGGCTCAAGTTTCTCCAGAATCTTCCAGGTTGCTATCACTGCTTTCACTACTGTATAATATTCTACTAATTTCAAAAAATAATTATATGTCTCCGTAGTAAATCTATAGGAGTCAGCAATATTCTGCTCCTTAGAACTTAGAAGGAGATTCTTAAAGTAAAAATCAAGCACACAAAACTAGTTTATAATGGAAAATATTAGCATCTGCAGAATAACCTGTGCAGTTCTTTTCATTGTTGTTGTTGTTTTAATAGAATCACATTTGGCCAGAATGATTTAGGTGTAGCCTCAGGAATCCATGACAGGAATAAGATAAGGATAACCTATTGATTTTATATCCCAAATATTTCTGGAATTATTTCTCTCCATCTCTAAGAAATCATTCTTCAAACCGTCATAATTTATCTCTGAACTACAGCAGTACCTAATTATTCTACCATATTAACTCTTGATCCTACCCCCATCCCTACCTTTTGAACAGCAGCAAAATTTATCATTCTAAAATATAATTCTAATTAGTTTTTTCCTTCTTAAAAACCCTTTAACTACTCCCATGGTTCTTCTTAGAAAGTCCAAAATCTGCAATGTATTTAAGAATGCCCTGCATGGTCTCCACCTCCCAAATCCTTATCTCCACTCCCTCATCATTAGTCACTTAACCCCTCATTCACTAAGCTCTGGCTACATCTACTTTCTACCAATTGCTTAAAATATCCAAGTTAATTCCCACCTGTAGAACCTGTTCTATGTCTCTACCGCCTAACAGTTTCTTCATTTACTACTTTGTTGGGTCCATTCTATTAGTCCTTTAAGTTTAAGCCTAAAAATCACTGTTGTAGAGACGCCTTCTCTGGCTTCCCATAGAAAAATAGATCCTTTGTTTTACAGTCTCATAACACCACTTAATTTTTTTTCAAAGTAATGAAGGCAGTTGTAATTAATTATTTGTGTGATTACCTCTTTAATAACTGACTCTATCACTGAACTATAAGTTGAACGGGGACAGAAACCATGTGTATATTATTAATGTGGTGTTTTTACCAAATAATATTCTTTTGAATTTTCTATTCCTTTATTTTTTTTAGAAAGAAAGTCAACTGTGACATAGATGTAACTATCTTGATCTCTGACATAGTTCTCACTATAGATATCGATACTCTAGTTTATACATCAATCTCTTGTTATATAGGTTACTAAGAGTCCCTCTCACAATATAAATACCTCTTCCCTGGCGGGCAGAATGGGGACTAGCTCAGAAGACAGGATTTTGAAGAATGCAAGCCCACTCAGAGTTGCAATGAACCTTAAATAAAGGTATGAATACAATCTAACATAAGTAAGTATCTAGATCCTAGTAAGATTTTAGAAAAATAATGTCTAGAAGAGATTTCAAGTATATAGGACAGAAAAAATAGTATCGAATGCAGGATATTGAGTTAGAAATTTAACAGCCAAAACAATGAAATGAGAAGAGGTTGAGTACAACTGGACAGTGGTCTGGGAAAACCGTTGTTCATCGTGGTGAATATCAGAAGTAGCACATTGTGGCAAATGGGTCAGCAGCATTTAAAGCACGAGATGCATCAGAGACACTAAGGACTGGGCACAAATGCATCACAGCAAATGTAAAAGTAATGCCAGTTAGAAACTGGTCAACCTTTCTAGAGAGGCAGGAGAATATGGAGTTGCAGAGTGTAAAGAGACGGGCTCTAGAATTGGAACGCCTGGTTGAATCCTGGCACTCCATTCGATAGCTCCGTGACCTTAGACAAGTGACTTTACATTTGTAAGTATTAGTTCCTCTTTCTGTAAAATTGGAATAATAGTATCAACTTATGAAAATTAGATAGGAAAATTATGTATACACTACTGTTTATTGTAGTTCATGGCACAAAATAATGCCCTGTAATTGAAATAATGCCTTAAATATAACAACCTACTATGTTCAAAGCACTGTAATAAGCATTCACAGGAAGAAGTAAGATGGGAATGAAGGAAGAGAAAATTGGAGATAAATGAGACTGAATTCCTATCATATAGATATTTATGATTTAATAAGACAGATTTTCTGATTTAAAAAAATCAAGAGCCTATATTGTCACTGTTTGTACAAGACCAATTCTTTTAGCAGATAGACTTAGATATACAAGAAGAAGGAAAAAAGAAGTAGAGATTAACTTGTTAGGACATGGGTAATTAATTTAACCTTTTAAAATTATTTTTGTAAATGGAATTAATAAAACCTTACTAAAAGACAGTTGGCATAGTGACTTAGAGACATAAAAAGTAAAATTCTTGTTGAAACAGAGATATCTCATATTAAAATGAAGTTAATGCAAAAGCTCACACAAATAAAAGTGATTTGTGTTTTTGGACTTACTACTGTATTAAATTGTACAATAACTGAATTATACTCACTTCTTTTGAAAGATTCTGAGCAATATTACAAAATGTTTATGTAATGGATAAAGTTAAGATTTCAAAAATAGAAACTGCATCAGAGGAAAGAGAAGGAAAATTATGATGGAAATAAGAGGATGGTTCAATTCACATACTTACACATATATTCCAGGCAGGTGGGTAGCCATTTGGGACAAACTATACCAGTAGCTGTAGAAATAGTAAATTAAAAGAGAAAGGCTATCAAGTCAATATTTTACAATAAAGCACAAAATAGTAATTTGGTAACAAGAAGCCATCTTGAGCAGTTTAAAGCATATTGGAAAAACAAGTGTTACCAGTAATGAAAACTGTAAGTCAGTGCAGTAAAAAGCTATTACATAACCAAGCCAAACATTGGTTTTGAGTTTTTGGCTGAAACAATATTGGTGATTAGATTAGAATGGGACTGAAAAGAAGGAATGAGTGAGCTATAAAAGAGTGTGCCTGTAGATATGGCAGGTATGCGTGTCTGTGTGTGTGTGTGTGTGTGTGTGTGTGTGTAAAAATATATTTGACTAAAAATAATAGGCTGAAAATTCAACTAACTAATATGAAGAAAGCAATGATAGACAAAAAAAAAAAAAAAAAGTTGTAAAGAACATCAGTTGACCACATAAAATGACCTTGCAAGTGTTATAAAAATTTCCCTCCTCCTGAAACTGCTGCAGATAATAGACCAGAGATCTCTCACTTACCAAAATCCAAGACTCAGAGAATAAGCTAAATTTAAATTCAGCAAAACTAAACAGACCTAGAGGCAAATTTAAGAAATTTATGATTAAAGAAATGCCAAACAAGTATTAATGTCTAAATGGTGCAAGTCATTAAGGTGTTTTGATCAAGATGTTAAGAAGTCCAAGCAAAGTCCTTGAACCTATATGTAGAAGCCTAGAGAAAGAAAATTCTTGGAAAGACTCCACCCTCAGCACAACTAAAACTAGGACTGGCTCCTGTGTCACTAAAACCAGAAGGACCTTTCTAAAGGTCGTTAATGGTAATAATGAACTCTGTTTAACTGATGGGTGTTTGTGTGAGTGTGAGAAAATACAGGTATTAAATTAAAACTATAAAATTTGAATTCCACATAAATATTCTGCCTTGAATTTTTCTGAAGGTTCACATTAATATGTCTTTTTGTCAAAAGTACTTATTCTGCTTAATAATTTATATTTGTGGATCATTATAGTACATTTTATCATCTGAGGTTATACCTTCCAGGCAATAGACATCTGTGTTCTACAGCTTTCTCAATACTGAATTGTTACAATTTAAAATTTCAATTTATTAGTTTGATATTCCAAGTTGAATTGATGCCTCTGTAAAATTTTATTTTGTTTGTTTTTAATGTAGCTTGTCTTTAAACTTTCATTTCAAATGAATAATGACAAAAAATTCTATTTACCCCAAACACAAACAAAGTAGCAATAAATTTTCTCTTCATAGAAAAGTCTATGGCAAAATTAGGTACTGGAAAAAAAAATTAGGATACTGCATAAAAACTGATATCAGAACATACTGAGGTCCTTTCCCCATTTCAATGAGACAACAAGTAATGATCTTGCTTTCCTCAAAAAAAAAATATATATATTATATACATAAAATCCCATGTTCAGAGGGTCATATTCAGTATTCAGCTTTACAGTAATCTGTTAGTCTTATTTAAAATGGGGCTCAGAGGTTCAAGGGAGGGCAAAAGCTGCCCCTTAGGATATAAGCTCACCAACGTCCCACTGGAGGCAAAAATACAAATTCTAGTTAAACAATTAATCTTCTACATAATACAGAATTTTCTTTTCAAAATCAAGGTTTTTAAGGCGCCCACATCACTTATTCAGCATTAGCAGAGCAGAGCTTCAGTGCAATGGCTTTTTAAAGCAGTGTTTTACATCCTAACTAGCCATTTATGAAATATTATGTTTTGCGTTAGAAAGGATGAGATGAAATCATGGATTTTTAAATGTTTCACTTGTTTTAAGATTAAAATACATATGAGATTATTAAAAATCAATTCTATAAGGGAACATTTTAAAGTATAAGGTAATAGATATTCTATTTGCAACTATATGATAGTTCTCCTAAATGGGGAGAAATGTTAGTGAGAAAGTATTTTCAGTTGCCCTTTGTATTTTATAGTTTGTCATTAAACTTGTTAGTATGTTATTCATGAATTTAAAGGAGAAATCTCTATTTTTACATAAGTGCCAAATATTTATTCAGGAAATTTGCTAACAATGAATAGTCTGGGTATACAAAAAAATTTTAAATCAGCACGTGCTTATTTCTTAGAAGAATCTAAATTAAAAATATATATGAACCACTACTACTTAGGATAACTAAAGAGTGCAACAATTTATAAAAGCGATTCAGTCTAAATTTGTTCTCTAAAAGAAGGTAGTACACCTGTGGAAGGCTTGGTCTTAAGAGTCCATATCGTTAGGGTCTCTATGTTAAGGCTGAGAATACATCAACTAGGTGGGCTGGCCTTGTTTTTATGGATATACTACAGATTGAATGTTCATGTCCCCCCAAAACATATATGTTAAATCCTAACACCCAATGTGATGATATTAAGAGGTGAGTCCTTTGGGAGGTGATTAGGTCATGAGGGTGAAGCCCTCATGAATGAGATAGTGGCCTCAATAAAAGATCTCAGAGAGCATTCCTGCACCTTCTACCATGTGAGGGCGCAGTGAGAAGACTTCAGTTTATGAATTAGGAAGCGGGATCTTACAGGACATCAAACCTGCTGATGCCTGGATCTTGGACCTCTCAGTCTCCAGAACTGTGAGAAATAAATTTCTGGTGTTTATAAACTACCCAGTCTATAAGATTTTTTTATGGCAACTCAAATGAACTATGGCAGAATGGCTAGGTGTTGACATGGAAAAATGCAGATTTTATACCATTCTATTAAACAATGGATTAATGATTTCTGCTTAAACCAGGCCTCAGGAATGAGAAGCAAGTTCAAGAGAGAAGATAAAAAATTGGTATTAGGCGATACAGGATTGTATGTGTAAGTCTTAACAGACCAAAGGTTTTTCTAAAAAAAAAAAAGTCTATTTGTGTCTTTCCATCTCTTGCTTTTTTTGTTACTGTGTGCTTGTAAGTTTCAGAACTTACATAGGTAGGAATAATTAAAAAGATTATAGACTTGAATAATATTCCTAAAATTTATATTTTAGTGGGCTAGTTTACCTCCGTTGGCTATAAAATGTATGTTACTTTTACCACTACAAAGAATATGAGAGTATGATTATAAAATGTTTTTTTTCAAGGTCACATGAAGGGTGGGGCATAAGTGAAATATAACATAAATTTTGTTTTCTTAGGAGTATATGTTGAGGATGTAGACTTAAGAAAATTTATAAAGAAGGTCTGAAGACAATTTAGTGCTGTAATGAGCCATAACTAAAAGTACTATAAAAGAATGTACACAGGACCAATCCTATGACCATATATAAATACCTGGTGTTAGTGGCTTTCGTGTGTGTAACAGATATCTAGAGAAACCTGTGAGAAGTTAATGTTCTCAGGGACAGTTTAAGGTCTTTAATAAATTAATCAGTTTACTCAAGCTGTTCCTGGACCCGGAAGAATAAATAGGAGTTCCACAGTAGAAACTTTAAGGCCTGTATCACTGCTTCTGCTGATAGTAACACTGGAACAAATGGCCCTTGTTCCAATAGTTGCCTATCTCTCATTTTAAAAGCCATCTGGTAAGTATTTCTGGTAAGAGTCTGAATAACAAAACAATTTAAGAGATGGTGCTGGGCAAGGCAGGGAGGTGGGACGAGGGAGACTGAGGAGAAGTACAGTAGCAAAATTTCCTAAACTAGCTGGCAACACTGACATGGTTTTGTTTCAGTTGGCTAAGATTCCCCAGGTTTGGATAGACTGGAGTACCTTTTGGAAGGTGCTGGGATAGGACTATAAGCTTTGCTGGACTAGGAACAGTAAGAACTTCCCCAGAATGCACAATACAGATTATACAATTGAGGTCAGACTACAATGAAAATTGGAATTGCGAAGGTGTTTAAAATTTAGTCTGAATGAAATGACATAACTGGGAGTCTCAAAGGAGACATACTGAAATGAGACAGAACTTTTGGGGTAGTTGAATTTTTTTTTTTTTTTAGTAAATTATTTCCATAAATTGATGCTTAAATATTAGTAATTAGGGTGAATAAAAGAAGGATTAGAGTATTCTATATCATGCTTTTTATCCATTTCAAGTTAAACATTTTAACCTATACTCATAGCGGATTAATATTCTGTAAACCTGTGCTGTACCATATATCTGTGTCAGAATGCAACAGGTTAGATGCCTTATCAGAAAACATGTTATCTGAATTTAATGTACTTGTTTCAGTTTCAAGGAGTAAAAACATATTTTTAAGTTTTGAGCAGTCATAAAGTGCCAATTCATTTAAAAAGTAACACCAAACTTAATTAAAAGCCATTTAAGCTCACTAATAGGTCAGTAGTAACTCTCTGAATTTTTAGTAGTATCTCCTGAGATTAAAAATAATAGGAAGAGTAACATTGGTGCTATAATAGTGTTATTTGGTACCTAAAAACTAAACTGCAAGTATATTAGATAAGAAAGAGTATGGTTAATATAAAAATCGTAGACATCCAGCCACAAAGAAATAAGTTCTTAAACTAATCAAAAACAGACTTACAAATATAGTTGACAATTTGGTGATGGACAGAGGGGAGGAGGGTTGGAGAGTTGGGAGGATGGGGCGAAGGGTTAAAGAAGTAAAATTAGTAGTTGATAGATGGTCACAGGGAAGGGGAGCACAGCAGAGGGAATGCAGTTAGCATTAATATGATGGCTAGGTGGAGGGTCAGGAGAGGGAGGGAGTAATTGGGAGAATTGTTTTATGAACTATATAGATGTCTAACCAATGTACTGTATAACTGAAACTAATTTAAATAAATATTTTTTTTAAAAAGAAATAAGTTCTTTTAGTTAGTGCCAACGTCAGTAAAATTACAAGGCACACTCTCATGATCTATGTACTATAGATAATTTTGGAAGCCATAAAACAGAGAAGAGGGACACATGCGAAAGCTTCTCTTTGGAAACTGGATAGAGAATTCTAAAATTGAATTATTGATACGCATGTTCTACCTCTAGGTATTACTTTCTCATAGGGAAGCAGTGGAGTCAGAAGAAACCAGTCCTTGTGGTTCGGCAGTCCTAGATAGGGCCTAAATTCTCTCTTCTTTGACTTGAGATTAAAAATATTCTCCTACTAAAATATTAGCTTTTCCCACCTGACTATAACTTTTTTGTGGTTAGAGGCCGTGACATCTTAGTACGTAGCAGTATCTAGTACTGGCATATATACAGTCTGTTCTCGTTATTCTGGGTAGTTCTGTTTTATAAAGGTCAGGGGAACACTGAGTTGGTAAATATTGAACTGCTGCTCCTAGGGGAAATACATACATATGTATATGTATATATATGCACACTATGCACATACATATCTCATATAGGTTGTAATCTTAAATCCTCAAAACAACTCATCCTGGCATTTTTCAATTTTACAAAAGAGAAAACAAAGTTCAAAAATGTTAAGTGACTTGCCTGAGGCTGCCCCATTGGTAGGTGCCAGAGTTGGGATTCAAATCCAGGCCAATTGGCCCCAGAACTGGAGCTTCTTGCATTATACAACTCCCTATGTCTCCATCCTCTGGTCATCTCTGAATGAGAACTGAACCTAGACAGGGTGTTGCCATATATGACCTCTACTGAGAATATGTGTATTTTTAGTTGTTCTGCATATGCCCAGCAATTACCCTGGAAAGTTCCTTAAGTATTAATTTTGGGGTTACAAATAAATTTTAGTGAGTAAGTGAATTCATGAATATGGATCTGTCTGTACATGAATGTACTGAATTCTGTCTTCAAAAGGTATAATGTAGTTAGTTTTCCCCTACTACGGAGGTGGCACAAATTCACTGAATGAGCACTTTGACATCCATCTTTGGATTTAGCAGAGTTTGGAAGGCTACTGGAACATTTTTGTTCTTGCTAGTGAGTAACCAATAATTGTTTTCTACAAACTAGCAGAAGTTTGATCAAGATGATTGTTCAGGTACACTATCCTTAAGTCCTAGATTCAGAATGCACTCAAATACACGCTCACACACACACACACACACACACACATTCACACACTATACATAGACAACTACATAAATGTGTAATTATCTATTTCTTTTCTGACATATTATAAAATCAAGGAGTCTGAGAAGCAGCATTGTATAGTAGTTAAGCACTCAGACTCTGAGATCGGATTGCCTGGTTTCGAAAGCCAGCTCTACAAGTTCTATGAGACATTGGTTAGGGGATTATAACAAGATCATAATTAACTCAACCTCATAGGAATTCTGTGAATATTAAATGAATCATTTTATTATAATATAAAAAATATATAAAATGCTTAGAACAGTACTTGGAGTATTGTAGTCATTCTGTCTTAGCTCAGGCTGCTATAACAAAATACCATAGACTGAACAGCTTAAACAACAAACATTTACTTCTCACAGTTCTGGAGGCTAGGAAGTCCAAGATCAAGGTGCCAGCAGATTCACTTCCTAGGGAGAACCCTGTTCCTGGCTTGCAGATGGCTGCCTTCTCACTATGTCCTCATATGGTGGAGAGAGAGAGAGAGCTCAGATTTCCCTTTGCTTATAAGGACACTAATTCCATCATGATAGCCTGACCCTTACGACCTCATCTAAAACTAATTATCTACCAAAGCCTCCACCTCTAAAAATCATCACATTAAAGGGTAGATTTCAACATACAGATTTGGAGAGGCAGCACATTCTGTCTTTTTTACATTTCGAATATTGCTATTAATACTCATATTAGTTAGAGAAATAGTAGATTTGCTTATACTTTCAATGTTAAATGTAATTTTTAATGGGATTTTGGAAAGAAGATTACAGAAATAAAGTGTTATGCTCATCTCATCATATCAAGGGTACACACAATCAACATGATTTATAACTGTTGCTGTTGATCTTGATCACCTAGCTGAGGTAATTGTCAGGTTTCCCCACTGTAAAGTCACACTTTATTTCCCTGTTTCCAAACTGTATGTACACTTTGTGCAGCCTACCCTTAAAAAGTGGGGAGTTAAGTCTTTTAAAGTTTCTATATAATTTGTTTGAAATCCTGCACAGGAGTTTTTCTTTTTTCCTCTCATTTATTAATTTGTTTGATTATTTATTTGTATCAGTATGAAATTATGGATGCTTATTTTATACTTTTGGTTATAATCCAATACTACTTTATCTTGTTGCTGAAATCTTTACTTGGCTCCTGTGCCCCTTTGACATGCCCCTATTAATGTGATTCTTTTTAGCACTTCCTTAACTTTCTAGCACTTTTAAAAAAATGATCCTGCTTGTTGTGGCTCATCTTGTGTTTTCTGCCACAGTCCTACTCTGAGAATCAGTCATTTCTACAAGGAGGCCTGGTTCCTTTTAGTGGCAAATGGTATTAGAAACTGAGATCTGGGTTCTAGTTGTGCTCATTGTTACTGGGATATTTCTTCTAAGCTCTCTTAACTAATAGAGGAAAAAACATATCTTTGTATATTAACCTCAAGTATATACATATATCTACAAATATTTCTATATGTAACCATCAGTTAACTCAATGAAACCAATTTTTACTGATGACTCCGACTCTAACCCATTACCCCATGAATAATCCTAGTATTTTCCCCTTGCTAATTCATAAATTCCCACTCCAACGATAACAAACATGGCTCCCATCAACCACTATGCATTTACTTATTGAATTCCAGTATATACGTATAGCACTATCAGATCACTAGCCTGTTACTCTATGAGGTTGGGGGAACTTTATCAACTAGAGCATAGTGCTTATATGCAATTCCTTTTGCCTTCAGTCCTAGAGACTCCATTCATTTCCAAAGTTATTAGCTCAAGACGCTTTTCCCCATCCCCTTCAATGAGGTTGTTTCATACATTTGTAATATAGTTAGATTCTCTTGTCAGTCTTCATTCTTTCTTAGAACTTGATTTCCTAAATGATTTTTTTAAAGAATTTGAATACTTAAGTTTCACTCTTTGTGCTGTGAAATTCCATGGATTTTGACGAATGCATAATATCATATCCACTGCTATGGGTTCAATTGTGTCCCACCCCAAAAATATGTTTGAGTCCTAACTCTCCTGTATCTCAAAAGGTGACCTTATTTGAGATAGAAGCTTTACAGAGATAATAAGTAAAATAAAGTCATTAGTGTGGACCCTCATCCTATATGAGGAGTATCCTTAATAATAAGAGGAAGTTTGGATACAGAGACACACTCAGGGTGACACAATGTGAAGAAGAGGCAGAGATCAGAGCAATGCATCTACAAGTCAGAGAATGCAAAATTTGCCAGCAAACCACCAGAAGCTGGGAAAGAAGCTAAAAATTTTTCCCTCATAGCCCTCTAAAGAAACTAACCCTGCCAACACTTTGATCTCAGAGTTTTAGCCTCCTGAACTGCAAAACAACAAATGTCTATTGTTCTAAGCTCCCCAGTTTTTGGTAATTTATTACATAGCAGCTCTAAAAAACAGATATATCTACCATTACAGTACCATACAGAATAGTTTCATTGCTTAAAAATGTTTCCTGCTTCACATAGTCATCCTTCACTCCCTCCACCTGAGACCTTGGCATCTATTGATATTTTTAATGTCTCTATTGTTTGGCTTGTGAAATGCAATTCTTAGGTGGCTCTTTGGATAACTGTGGGTAACTACAGAAGGAGAGAGAAGGAGGAAGAAAAAATCTTGGCTTTCAAATGTGACATCCAGGTGTTTGCTGAAAGTTTTAGGAATGATTAAATGTGGGAACTAAGTAGTATAACAGGAACTATTAGACCAAAGAATCCTTAATTTGGGGGGCAGCATATGCAATATGCTAAAATAATAAGTGTTGCTGAAAAATATAAAAACTTAAGTACAAAATAGCATGTCAATTATAAAACAGGACTATCAAGTCAAATAAAGCAGATTAATCACCTTTTTGAAATAATGATAAATTAACTGGATTAATGGAATTCATAGGAACTGAAAACATGTTATTTTCTTTTGCTGCATTAGCAAGGAACATATATTTAGATTTAAATTTATTAACAAAATATGTAATGTGAAAAGCTTAAACGATATAATGTTCATACGTAAATGTGACTTTTTGCTCAGCAAAAAAATATATCAATAATTTCTCTTAAAACATGCATAGAAATGAAAGAGAATAAAGATTACATCCTTTAAATGAGCAGAGATAACTTTAAAATGATTATTAACTAAATGCTCAATCTTTCTTTTGTTTTTTCATTAACCATTCATTGTTGCATGGAGAAGCACACATCAAAATTTAGGCATCAACTGATCACTTTCTAGAGGTGAATACTGCTTCTAGTTGCTGCTAGTGAAAACTGGCTTAGAAGAAAAAAGAGTAAAATTTGCTTTAGGTTTAGCAGTTCCATACAACTCATTTAGTTTTCACACATAATTGTATTTTATTAAGGAGTGATATTATTTTGCTATCACATAGAGTTTTTTTCCACTATAACTGTAATCTATCATTACATCATAACTCTGTGTGTGTGTGTGTGTGTGTGTGTTTATGTGCGTGTGACCTATCTCCTTTGCTACTCAGTGGCATTTGAAGAAGGCAAGGACTATGTTTTATTTATCTTTAATTCCTAAATACTTTATATTTGGAACATAGTAGATTCAATAAATATATGCTTTTAAAATTATTTTTTGTTTTTAATTCAGAATTATTAAAAAAAATTAGAAATATAGAAAAATATAGAGTGACATATTTAAATAACCAGTAAGATTATAAACCAAAGTTAAATACTTATATTTTGATATATTTTCTTCTGGCTTTTAAAAAATGCACATGTACCAATATACCCATAAATAGATGTATATTATATAATTTGGATCAGATAATAAATTCCATTCAAGTCTTATTTGGTTCATGTTATACATGTTAATTTTGTAATATCATTAAAATCACATATATATCTTAATGGCTATACAATATGCACTCTTATTTATCTAATGACCACTTAATATTTTAAATTAAATTTATACTGTATACAATTTGATGATGAAGCAATGTGGTTTTAGAGTTTATGAACATCTAA
This sequence comes from Pteropus vampyrus, assembly GCF_000151845.1. Classification (NCBI taxonomy): domain Eukaryota; kingdom Metazoa; phylum Chordata; class Mammalia; order Chiroptera; family Pteropodidae; genus Pteropus; species Pteropus vampyrus. The sequence goes on along the minus strand of NW_011888793.1, from coordinate 8,741,507 downwards.
CATTATTATACTTTAATAGGAGTTTCTAATTTCTATGCTGCATTACTTTTTATAAGATTTTTAGAGTATATTATTAAATTTGACAAACGATAGGACCAGGAGTAGGGTGAGACAAGCAAAGTGCCTAAGGCACAAAATTTAAGGAGGTACTCACTCTTCAGTGCAAATGCTTGCGCTGCTCTCGCAGGAACCTATGTGGGTGCTTCCTTAAATTTTATACCAGATTCCTTGTTTGCCTCACCTTGGTCCTAGCCTGAGAAAGTGTTAATCTCAAATTTTTGCAGCATCTTAAAAAATATACTGTGTGATATGTATTATGGCATTCGGGATATTGTTCCTAAAATCTAACCTCTAATTTCACATTTAGAAAGCATTCTTCGTAAATAATTATTTTCTATTTGGAGTTCATCTGTGTGTATCATTACTTTTAAGTCGGGCTTTTTCAATCTTTCTTTTCTGTTATTATGGATGAAGTATACTACTTCTAATGAGAACCTGTTTATAACAGAAGCCAAAAGAAACTTAGTGTTATTTTCCATTTCACCACTTAGGAAACTCTAGGCAAGTTTTTGATCTAATAAATAATAGAGCTTACCACACAGGACTTATAAAAAATTATTAAAGACTAAACAAACATTAAAAACTGATGCTACTAGTTATTATTACTTATTATTGTTGACATAAGTATCTATCTTTTTTGTTTATCTTAGTAGATGGTTTCTCTTTCTGTTTGGCACTGATTACGCCATGTGTATTCTTAATTCCATGTCTTTCTGCTCCCTCAACCCTGTGACCATTAGCCAAATGCCTTAAATAGAAGAGTCAACATACATTGCCTTTACTTCTTAATCTGCCATTCATATCTAAATGTGACTAACATCCCAGTCCTCAAAAACAAAGGAAAATGTACTATCTTTAATTTATTTTTCTCCTTTGCAGCACTGGACTATTTAACAGTTTCTATTTGAACCTCATTCATCTTGTTTATCTTCTCCATCACCATTATATCATGACTGTTTTTGTATCTCTAAGGACACCCCTGCTTAGTTTGCTGTTTGCTTCTTATCCTTTTTTGTTTGTTTCTTCTGTTTTATTGGATGGCAAGAGACATAGAATAGGATTCGAAATATTTAGATGATATATTCAAAGTGTTTCTTTTGGTGGGGGGGATGCTTTGTAGTGAAGAATGGGAAAAGTAAAGAATAACTAAGTGAATGGAAGTTACAGAAAAAAGGAATTATAGGAGGAGTTAACTTAAGAAAAAAAGTTCAGTTTCGGTATATTGTGTTTGAGAGGCCTATCAAACATTTGAATGAGAAAATCAAATCAGTGGTTGAAATATAGAATTCTAAGAAACCGATTGAAGAATCTGGTAATGATCAGCACAGAGGCTGTTACTCAAGTCGCTTTTTAAATGACATTCCCAGTCTACGGCCATGCCACCCTGAATGTGCCCGATCTCATCCAATCTTGAAAGCTAAGCAGGGTTGAGCCTGCTTAGTACTTGGATGGGAGACCACCCAGGAATACTAGGTGCTGTAGGCATTTTAAAAAAAAAATAAATAAGATACAAAAAGAAAAAATATATTAAAATGAATGAATAAATAAACAAATAAATAAATAACATCCCCAGAGATATTTAGTGCAATAAGAAAAAAAAAAAGAAAAAAGAAAAGGATAGAACTCTGGGAATGAAAATGTAATGGCTGGGTAGAAAACAGAAATCCCAAAACTGAGAAGCACTTGGTGGTTGATAATGACAAGGCCTCTGAAAGGTCTTATGACGACAGAGAAAGTGTCATTTTAGTTGGCATTTATGAGACATTGAGTGCCTGACCTCTGAGATTTCAATTTCAGAGAAGGGATGTGAGCATATATTCAATACAAAACTTAAAGATAATATATAAGTAATGGAAGCATTGAATGATAGTCTAATAAGTTCAACAAACAGTGATATTTTAAATGGGAGCTCAAAAGACAGTGATAATTTAAATGGGAGCTCAGAAGAAATATTTTCTTCATTAATTGTTAAAAATGTGGCTATGTTTACAGATCTAATAATGAATTGAAATTTGACTATGGATAAATAAAAGAACTGATTGGTACAGTTGAGGGCTTCTCTGAAATTGTTTACTTTTTAGGGGATTCAATTAGCAATTAGGTGACTTTACTGTAGCGTTTAGAATCACAGGACTTAATATGAGAAAGAAAAATTGGAATCGAGAGAGAAGAAATTATGGAAATATGAGCACAGCAGGGAAATACTGTGGAGTTTAATATCATGGAAATAGAACAGTTTCAAGTGATAACCGGGTCCAAGAGGCAACTGTGCATGTGAGTTGCAAATGTTCAGGGTAGAAGATTCTAAGGTGAAAGTGCGGAAAGGGCATAAAGGTAAAGCAGTACGGTAAATATAACTGGGTATGGCGGTGATAAAGGAGATTAACACATCCTTTTAGTGATGGAGTTTGACCCTTGGCATTTTACCAAAAATAACAACTAACAAGTTGATCTGAATCGTAATGCTTTAAAACTGAAACTATCTAAACTAGACTTACCGAACTGCCAATTGAGGAACTGGAAAAATTTGAGTTGTCTGAGGATATACTACTAGCGAGTAAATAAGGCAACATAAATGACTTAGTACTTGGCTACATGTAATTTAAATGGATCATGTCTTACTGATACTGAAGAGTGTTTTCTATCACGTGAAGAGTATCTGTAGAATTTGGTCTTTCTACAGAGCTGATGTTTTAGTTCTTTGTTCTCCAATATTCATCGGATTAGTAATGATTTACTAATTGGTAATGAAAGTGTTTTTATTTACATAAAAGATGCAGAACAGCAAGTTTGATTGATTCTAACAGATTTCATCACTTTTTTGGCAATGTTATATTTTATTTAAAATATATCGATTGAGAAATGTATCCTCAAATTTTATCACTAACTAATACTGAATAATTTCTGAATCACATTACTCTTTGCCCAACTAAATGTTAATGAGTTTTCATTTTTCTGGGCTCAATGGGAAAGGATTATTAATTCTGTCTTGTGTATAGAATCACATAATAGAATTGTTTAATTACATTGCTAGAAGAGATCATTGAGATTAACCAATGCTACATTTATTTTAGATGAACAAAATGAGATGAGAAAGCTTAAATGATTGGTCCCATATGACTTATGCTATATGATTAGGTTCTTAGGTTTCTTAATTCTCTTGGCAATTTCCATGGTGCTTCTATCTCTGGAATCTAAGTATAGGTTGACAGTAGCTATGATTAACGGAGTTTCCCATGGAGTCTCAATTTCCACTGCAATTCATTTTAGTGCACATTTTCTCTCCTCTCAGTATGATATCCTATTTAACTTAATTTTACATATCGATATTCAGCTCCTTCATATCTCACAGCCATAAATAATTAATTTTTTAGTTGACAGAAAGGCACCCCTAGAAAGAGGAAGCCTAACAAGACAAAAAAGAAAAAAACACAATAAACACTGGGTCACAAGCCCATCCACATTAGCAAAAGCTCAGTGGGGAGCACAGACCTCTACCCCACAAATATGTAATGAAGTGCCTCCACAATCCCACTGGGATGTCTCAGTAGAGACCACATGGAGAGCCTGAACTTGAACGCTGACTAGGTAGTAACCAGAAGCCCCTCCCCTTCCCCTCTGGCATAGAGGCTTAATGGAGTCAGGATGCTCACCATCACTTGTCAGAAATGAGGTTCCCCGCTCCCCCCCGCCCCCGCACTGCAGTATCAGTGGAGACCACTTGAGAAGCCAGAAATCCCACTGTCTCCCTGTAAAATGAGAATCCCCCCCATCTCATGTGTCAGAGGGGAAACTTGGACTTCTACCTGCATTTGGTAGTAATGAGATGGTACTCTTTTTGCCTCTGAAGAAGTGAGCAGTGTCAAAAAAAAAAAGTCGAAACAGAAGATTTAAGTAAGATTCATAGTCTCATAATATAATATAAAATATTCAGATTTCAAACACAAATCACTCATCAACCAAGTACCAGGAAGATGTCCAAATAAATGAAAAAGGGTAACCAATAGATGTCAATGATGAGATGGCAGAGATGTTAGAATTAACTGGCAAAGATTTTTAAGCAGTCATGATAAAAATATTTCAATATTTATGATCATTCTTGAATAAAATAAAAAAAAAAGAAATTGTCAACAAATAGAAACTTTTACTAAAAAAAAAATATATATATATATAAAGAACCACCTAATGTAAATTTTAGAACCAAAAAACGAAATCATCATACAAATAAAAATTTTAGTGAATATCCATAATTATAGAATAGAAGATACAAAAGAATCAGTAACATGGAAGATGGAAGAATGAAAAGTAACAAATCTGAATAGAAAGAAAATAGACTGGGGAAAAACAAACTAACAAATAAAACAGAACTTCATGAACCTGCTGGACTATAATAAAAGACCTAACATTTTTATCATCAGAGTCCTTGAAGGAGAGGAGAGAGAGGGTAGGTCTAAAAAAATACTTGAAGAAATAATAGCTAAAAATTTTGCAAATGTGATAAGACATGAACCTATAGATTTAAGAAATAAGTGAACCCCAAACAGAAGAAAGCCATGGAAACCCATACCAGTACACAGCCTAACTAAGATGAAAACTAAAGACAAAGAAAATATCTTGAAAGCGGTCAGAGAAAAATGACTCTATCTCTAAAGGAAAAACAATTGAAAGGACAGAGGATTTATCAGAAACCATAGCAAGCAGAAGGAATAGGCATAATAGGAAGAAACTGTCTCTGGCATTTTATATCCAGTGAAAACATCCTTCTGGAATGAAAGGAAAATCGAGACATTCTCAGATAAAGAAAAACTAAGAGACGTTGTCACCACAAGACCTCCCATAAAAAATTAGTTAAAGAAAGACAATGATAAAGGAAGGAACCCGAAACAACAGGTAGGAAGAAAGAACATGTATAATCAGCAATGACATGGGTAAATGCAACAAGTTTTCCTTCTCCTCCTGTTTTCTAATTATGCTTGATGGTTAAAACAAAAATTATAAGACTGTCTAATGTGTTTCCGAAAGTGTGTAGAGGAAATAAACTGATTATAATATAAATGGGAAAGGACAAAGGGATATAAAGGGAAATGAGTTTTCTATATTTCAGAGGGACAAACAAAATATGGCCCCAGTTGACTGTGATAAAAAATATGTATATATAATATAATACCTGTAGCAACCAGTCAAAAAAAGTACAAAAATATATTCAAAAAACACTAAAAAGGTACACTCAAAAATGAAGAAAAGAAAAAGAACACAAATAGAAAAAAGAAAAAAAAGGCAAACTTAAGTCTTAACATATTAATTATTTTAAATGTAAATGGCATAAGTGATCTAAATACATCAATTAAAAAACAAAGATTGGCAGATTGAATTAAAAACCACGGCCCAACTATATGCCTTCTACAAGAAACTCATTTTATATATAATAATACATGTAAGTTGGAAGTATAAGCATAGAAAATATATATCATATATATCATTAATCAAGGGAAAGCAGGAATAGCTATGTAAATATCAAATAAAATAAACCAGAGAAAATTACCAGAGACACATAAGGTCATTATATAATAATAAAAGCATCAATCTATCAAGACACAGAAATCTTAAATAAGTATGCATCAAATAACAAAGCTGCAAAATATGTGAAGCAAAAATTGGTAAAATTGAATGAAGAAATCGACAAATCTAGTTATACTTAGAGATTTCAATGGTCTTCTCTCAAAAATTGATAGAATTAGAGAGAAAATCATCTAGGCTATAGACAATCTTAAATCCACCAATAGGATCGAATTAAAACTTATAGACACTTAACTCAATAGCAGCAGAATACACATTCTTTTCCACAGATAGACCATATTCTGGACAATAAAATAATTTTAGAAGAACTGAAATCATATAGAGTGTATTCCCTGACCACAGTGGAGTAAATCTAGAAATCAATAACAGAATGATAACAGAAAAATTGCTAAGTCCTTGGAAACTAAAATATAAAACACAATTCTAAAAAATCTGTGGTTTAAGGAGAAAGTCTGAAAGGAAATAAAAAAAAATACATTGAACTGAATGAAAATGAAAATATAGCATATCGAATTTGTGAGACATGCCTGAAGCAATGTTGATAGGAAAACTTATAGCACTAAGTTTAATAAGTTAACATATTAGAAAGGAAAAGTCACAAATCAATAATCTAAAATTTCATCACAAGAATGTACTTAAAGATCAATATAAACCCAAAGCAAGCAGACAAAAGAGCACCGTTCTTTAAATTTAATTGAAAACAGAAAAACAATACTGTAAAATCGATGGAGAATGAATTAGTTTTTTTGTAAAGATCAATAAAATTTGACAAACCTCTAGCAAAAATAATAAATAAATAAAATAAAAGATGCAAATTACCAATATTAGGAATGAAAGGAGAATATCACTATAGACCCTATAGACATTAAAAGGATAATAAGAGAACGCTGTGAAAAACTTTACACACATGAATTGACACAAAAAGAAATGGATCAACTCTTCAAAAGAAAATGCAAACTATCACAATTTGTCCAATATGAAATAGGTAATTTGAACAACTCCATAATTATTAAGGAAATTGAAATCACAATTTGAAAATTCAAAAATGAAATATCCAGATCCAGATGGTTTCACTGGAGAATTCTAACAAGTATTTAAAGAAGAATTAACACCAATTCAAAACAGTCTCTTCTGGAAAACAGAAGAGAAAGGAAAACTTTCGATTCATTTGATGAAGCAAGTACTACTCAAATATCAAAATCATACAAAGACAGCCTTCACACAAAAAAGGAAAACTACAGATAAATATCACTCATAAACATAGACACAAAAGTTCTTAACAAAATATTAGCAAGTAGAATTTGGTAATATACTAAAAAAATTATGTACTATGTCAAATGTGGCTTATTCCAGAGATGCAAACTTAATTCAATATTTGAAGATCAATCAGTGTAATCTGCCATATCAACAGGGTAAAGAAGAAAAGTCATATGATCATATCAATAAATGGAGAAAAAGATTTTGACAAATTTCAACATTCATACAACCATACATGATAAAAACAAGAATGAACTTGATAGAGTATCTGCAAAAAATAAAAACAAACAAAAAATTAGAGCTAGCATTATATTTAATAGTCAAAGACTGAATGCTTCCCCCACAGACTGAGAATAAGACAAGGATGTTCACTCTTACCAGTCTTATTCGACATAGTGCTGTAAGTGCTCTCCAGGGCAATAAGGCAAGGAAAGAAAATAAAATGTACATAGTTCAGAAAGAAAGAAAACTGTCCCTATTTACACATGACATGATTTCTTACCTACAAAATCCAAGGAACCTACAAAAAAAAAATACCAAAAACTAAAACTAATAAGTGAGCTCATCAAGGTTAAAAATATAATATAAAATACAATAGTCCATATTAGCAATGAACATATGGACACAAAAATTTTAAAAATAAGATAACAATTGCACAAAAAATTAAATGCTAGCTATAAATCATACAAAACATGTACTGGACTAGTATGCTGAAAACTACATAAAACTGATGAAAGATATCAAAGATCTTCTAAATAATTATATACATAATGTATTCATGTATTTAAAGTCTCAACATAGTAAACATGTCATCTTCCTAAATTGATAACGTTAGGTTTAAATGTAATTCCCATTAAAATCCCAGCAAGGTTTTTTGTAGATATAGACAAGATTATTCTAAAAATTACACAATAAGGAAAAGGAACTAGAATACCAAAATAACTTTGAAAAAGCAGAATAAAGTGAGAGCAATCAGTCTACTTATTATATAGCTATAGTAATAAAGACTGTATGATATTGGTGGAAGAATAAACACATTGACCAATGGGTTGGAATAGAGAACCCAGATACAGACTAAAATTTTAAAAAATAAAATGACAACTGCACAAAAAATTAAATGTTTAGATAGAAATCTAACAAAACATGTACTGACTTTTATGCTGAAAACTACATAAATATGTCTAATTAACTTTTGAAAAAAGTGAAAAGCAATGCAATGGAGGTTGCATAGCCTTCCTAAAAAGTGGTCCTGGAGCAATTAAACATACAGAAGGAAAAAGAAAAGATTCTCACATCTTATACAATAAATAACTCAAAATGAATCACAGGCTTACATTTAAAACTTTCAGGAAAAGATAGAAGAAATTCTTCAGGATCTATGGCTAGGCAATTTGTTCTTAGATTTGACACTAAAAGCACCATCCATAAATGGAAAAACTAATGAGCTGTACATCAACATTAAGAACTTTTACTTGGTGAAAGATCCTGTTAGGATGGAAAGACAAGCTGCAGAGTGAGAGAAAATATCTGCATATAACATATCCAACAAAGCATGAATATCCAGAATGTATAGAGAAGTCTCAAAACTCAACGATAAAAACCAGACAATCCAATTAGAAAATGGGCAAAGGACAAGAAGAGATATTTCACTGATGACAAATAAACACATGAATGTTCAACATTATTTGGGAAATACAAATTAACCCTACAATGTGATAGTACCAGAATCTCTAATATATATATTGTGTATATATGTGTGTGTGTGTGTGTGTGTGTGTGTGTGTGTGTGTGTGTGTATATATATGTGTGTGTGTGTGTATGTGTGTGTGTGCATATATATGTGTGTGTGTATATATATGTACACATATAGTACACACACACATATATATATGTGTATGTATATACACACATATATATGCACGAGACCAAATACTGGTAAGGATTAAGAGAAATTGTGTCACTCATACATTGCTGGTGGGAATGGAATATGGTACAGATACACCTGGAAAGTTTTGCATTTTTTATAAAATTGAAACTAAAATACAACTACCATACTACTCAGAAATTGCACTCTTGGGCATTTACCCCAGAGAAACAAAGATTTATGTTCACACAAAAACCTGTATATGACTATTTCTACCTGTTTTATTTGTAATAGTCCAACACTGGAAACAACTCAGATATCCAACTGGGAATGGTCAAATGAACAGTGGTATATCTATACCATGGAAAACTACTCAGAAATACAAAGGAACAAAGCGCTAGTACATACAATTTGGATACATCTCCAGAGAAATAAGCTGATTGGTAATTCCATCCTAAAAGGTAATTTACTGTATGAGTCCATTTATATAACATTCTTGAAATGACAAAATATAGAAATGGGGAACAGATGAGTGGTTGCTGGGAGTAAAGAATGGTGTGTCTATAAAAGGACATCAAGAGGGATCCCTGTGACTATGGAAATGTTCTACATCTTGACTCTATCAATATCAACATCTTGGTTGTGATATGATACTATAGTTTTATTCAAGATGTTACCATCAAGGGAAACTAGGTAAAGGATATGTGAGATATTTTTGTATTATTTTTTAAAACTACTTTAGAATCTACAAAAACTACATGAAAAATAAAAAGTATAAAGAATCGAATCCCTATGTTCTCCCTTCCTTGACACTCCACCACTGAAAGTTTCTTCTTTCAATTGGAATAGTAAAGTTATTTCTGCTATGTTTAAAAAAAAAATTGTAACACAGTATTTATTGATCATAAATGATCATAAATCTTTACATGAGATGGAAGAATGAAAAGAATCAGATAACACCAAATAATACATAATCCTTTGATACTATGCTTGCCTGTCTTTTATAAAGCTGTGAGTCTTTTCGTAAATATAATAATCATACATATAAATATAAAAACTACCTTTAATCTGAGCCAGAGTTCCTGTTATGTTAGACCTTATGCCGTTCAGATCTCTGCTGATTTCTCAGGAGACTTGGAATTGGATGCTGTCACTGAGAACAGTCTAAAGGAAGGGAAAATATTTCACTCTCTTCAAGGTTGAGTCTTGGCTATACTAGATTTGAGTAATATCATCAACAAGGAAAACAATAAAAGCACACAAGAAGAGAATGTGGAACACTACTCTGATGAGAATGCGTGCTAGGCAGACATAATGGCAAAGGAGGGCTTCAAGAGAACGAAGCATGTAAACAGATTGCCGTTTCTTTCCTGTTGCCTTTCCCATTAAAAATATATATATATATTTCTATATATATATTTTATTGATATATATATTGATATATATATATATATATATCAATCCATCCATCTATCCATCTATCATCTATCTAATCTATCATCTACCTATCTCCAGAACTCACTTCTTTTTACTCTCTTGACCAAAACACCACTATGCCGCTCAATTCTTGCAACAGATGTCTCTACTTCTATAAACTATACCTACTGTTTATTCTCTACACAATTGCCAGAGAGCCTTACTAAACAGAAGTTAGTACAATTGCTTTACTTCTCTGCCCAAAACTGCGGTGGCTCCCATCTGTCTCAATGAAGAATCTAAATTCTGTATTAGCTTACAAGGCACGGCGAGACCTGGCCATCCATTTCCTTGTGCCGCTTGGGTCGCCAAGCCTGCTTCCTCCACAGGAGACACTAGGCCCCGAGAAACCCAGAACTCGTGTCTCCCTTTCCCACCCTCAGCTGGGTCTGCACTGCAGGGACCCCACGTGGAGGCCAGGCCCACCTCCAACCCTTCAACCCAAAGCCCCTCAGCTCCATATCCGCTGGAGCCAAATCATCTCTGAAGCTCCGGAAGCAGCTTGGGCTCTGGGGGCAAAATTCGGGGCCCAAAGCCGGTTGGAGGTCAAACGTAGGTGCAACTCCAGTGTCACAGGAGCATGCCGGCGTGAGGGGCTTTCTGGGATCTGGTCTGTAGGGAGGCAGTCAGAGGCGGTCTGGAGCAGGCACCGACAGCTGAGTCCAGCAGCCCGCTTGCGATTGCTCCGCAGAGCATTCCTGCTCTGAGTTGTTTCTCCGACACTTGATAAGTGTGTGCTGAGGTTCTCTGTTGTCTCCTGGCCCTCCGCCTGGGGTCTTTGCCCCAAGATACTCACGTGGCTCACTCCCTTACTGCCTTGAAGATGTTGCTCAAATCACTCGTTCTCAAGGAAGCGTCATCTGACCTGGATATTTCATTATACAACTCCTATCCCCATGCTTGTGATCCATGCCTCTTTCCTTGTTCACTTTTTTCTTTGTTCAAACTGCCATTCGCTTTCTAAGGTAGATATTTTTAGTTTTTATTAGCTTATTATTATTATTTTTAATTTTCTGTAACACTGGTAGAAAGTAACCTCAAGGGCAAGGAAAAAAATCTCTAGCCATACCAGCTTAAGATTTTAAGTCACAGCAGAGACCTTTTTGTCCTACTTCAGAGCTGGCTCTTGTTCATGTTCACTGTCACTGTCTAGAGTCAAGCAAATATCTTTCAATCTTGACACTCTCCAGTGTATTCCCTTACAGCATATAAAGGGACTTTTCTTAAATGCAAACATAATTACTCTCTCCTGAAATCATTTCATATTTTTCCATTGCATTTAGAATTATGTAGAGGTTGACCGAATAAAAGCTCATTTGAGAAACAGGATGATGAAGCACCATTAAGGACACAGTTAAGGTTGGAGACCATGGAGTTATTCTCATGCTACCAGGACTCCTGAATATGGCCTTGGGGAGAGGGCGTGGTCATGAGTTGGGGCACTCTGGAATCTGTGAACAAGGTGTGCAATTGTCAGCTCTGATCCAGTCTGGGCAAGTGAATTTCTCCAGTTGCCTTCAGCATTTTAGGTTTGGACATAGAGAAGGCAGATATTGATATTTCCCCAAAGTTTCTATGATTTGGTATTTCCCCAAAGTTTACCATGATTGAGGAATTTAAAGTTTATTAGCATGAAAGGAGACTTTCTGAGGGTTGGGAACAAAGTGAGAATGAAAGAGGAAGTGGAACAGGTAAGTAAGAAAGGAAATTTTCCAAGGGATTATAATATTGGTATTTAGCAAAGATAAATTCTTGGGCGGGGAGGGGAAATGATGAGGTCCGTATGGATAGTAGCCTTGTCTCCATGTCCTGAGGGCAGGAATGGGAGATCATGTAGAATCATTGACACATAAAATGATAAAGCCGGATGATCTCTTAGTATAAAACTTGATAATATCTTAGCATATACTTAATATATACTTTGTAATATCTTTATAGCTGCTTCATTCCACGGAAACTCTGAATGTTTTGCTAATTTGAAACACTTCTATCTCAAGATAGAATGTAGGTAAGAGTGTTGTATTAATATAATAAATAATAAGTGTTATTATTAATATAATAAACTAATTTCCATTAGAATATGTGTCATATCTGTTTTACTTATTTTTCTGGAAGCATGGTTTTAATTTTTTTAAATAAATGAATAACATATTAGTCTTATATAAAATGTGTTGCATATTATATTACTGTTACTAGAGAGTGGGAATCCTCTCCTTGTGCATTGTCCAGATTCTTAATGTCTTGAACAAAAAATTGAGCAAGACACTGAAATACAGAAGAAAAGAAAAGTTTTATTAGAAAGGAAAGTATACTTCCAGACGTGGAAGCGGGCCTGAGCAAGAGAAGCGTGGCTCAAAGGCCTGGTAACAAAGCCTTTGGGGTTTTTATCCCTATTTGCTGTAGGTGGTTACTTTTCTTAGAGGAGCGGCTTCCTTGATTGACAACTAAGATTGACTGGACTCAGAGATTCATCATTTGCTCTCAGTGCATGTTGGTTCCCAGAATTCAGTCTGTTATAATGATATTAATGAATTTCTGGGCATATTATTATATTATATTATATTATATATTATAATGATGGTATTATAATGATGGTATAATGAGGCTCAAGTAAATTGGGGTCTTTATTGCGCAGGTATGAGTGACTGCCTGAAACTAGTACTCAATTTCCTGCTCACGTCTTTCTTTCTATGAGTTACTTTTAGCCTTCTGGTTTGCTTAATTATGGGTGGACTAAGGCAGACAGACCCCTTCTAGGATTGGATGACATCAGTGTCTTTGCAGGCCGACCTGAAAACCCCTAACTAACTTTCCTGCGTAATTCTTTTCAAAGAGCCATGAACCCCTTATTATTAGTATGGATGTTGAGGGATGGGAGGTCTCTGCTTCTATATCTACTTCCTGCTGAGGTGGGTCCGTTGTCCCTGCCTATTGGGGTTTCATGGTGCTCTTTCCCTTTCTGCCTTACTTGAGTGGGGTCTTGGGTTTCCTGCTGAAGTGCTGCTTCAGTCCCTAGACAAGGAAAAGAAGATACAAACTTGCTATTTAAATTATATATCTATTAATTTCTATTATTGACTTACCTATTAAGCGAGTAAAGGGTAACAGGCTTGGTTAATGTATTTCTTAAAGAGTAAAAAGACCTTTGGCTTAAAGTCCTCTCCCCTCTCAGACTGTAAGGGCTCTATCTGGCCTACTGCCATTTCTGCTAACAATGAGCCAATGACCCTTATCAATAGCCAGAGGATCTGAGTCACCAGTTTCAGAGCTATTATCGGGATTTGAGGGAGAGGGTCTTTTTCCCAAAGAAAGGAGCGAAGAAACCTAACTAGGTTTATTAAAAATATTAAAAACTCTACAAGAGATGCCCTGTTTCATTTCCTGCTAAAAGATTAAGAATTTTACAAGTGTTGTCCTGTATCATTACCATTATGCTAAAAGAAAAAAAAAAAGTTTTACCTGAGAGAATTTGCAATCTTATGGTCTATTTATAACGTCCTGTAAAAAAATTATATATGAAGGGCAGTTGGAAGATGTTTATGGTAGATTGCCTTGAAGTTAGAAAAGAGTACAGTCTTATTATAATGTATTTTAATTTAGATTATGTAGTAAGTAATAGATAGTACTTATTGTGCAGTGAATTGAAAATATACTTAGGTTGTGTGGAAGCTGGATTTTAGTGGATATGTTACTTCTTTAAAAAAGATTACTTACATCATTTTAAACTAGAGCTAAAAGAAAATATATCAAGTCAAAGATTTGGATCAAAATATATATGACAGAGAGGTATCTGTTTTCATTATTAGAGAGTAAAATTTATTAGGGGTTGTTAAACACTAGTAAATTTTCAATATAGAGGTTTAAAAAATGCAAAAAATTATCCAAGAAAATGATAAAGACTATGGTACAAGATTCAGAGGAAAAATTTGTATTCGGGTATAAACATCAATACTATTGAGTTGAATATTTTCAAAGATATATAGAGTTTACAGTTAAAGTTTAATCCTAAATTTTGGAACATGATTCACTCATTACCTATTTATTGAGAACCTACATTGTGCTAGGATATGGAGTCAAAACAAAGTCCCTATCAACACATACACACGCCCATACATCTACATACACAAAACACCTGTCCTACATGTACATATACATATACTTATATGCCCACTACATGTATACACATACCTATATAATTACTATATCTACTAACATACCTATATACCTATTGCATACACACACATACATATCTACTTCTTATAATGTACATATAGATATTTTTTCTGAGATTTAAGGAAAATTTCTAAAATATGAATAAAATAAAGAATAAAACTATTGTGAATGGGAAAATAATTTTATGATTTTAATAGCATATGAATAAACATGGAGTTAAAAGTCTTTATTCATGATATGAAAATATAAAAAATAAGCATGATAAAAAGTTTATGTAATTTTGTCGAATGATGCTGTTTAAGCAATGGCAGCTTCCACTCACAAATTTCTCCAGAATTGTATCACAGATATGTAGAAGCATTCATATTGGAACATTTTTAATTAGTGCTTTGTCATCATTTTAATTGCATCTCTTCAAGGTTTTTTTTTTTTTTCTGTTATCTCTGAAGGATTTATCTTGCTAAAATTATTATTCAGTTTTAAAAGCTTTCTGTTTTCAAAATGTTGTGAAAGAAAGGGAGCCATATTAATTATTTAGCCTATTTTAAAATGACATCACATAAATATTCTGCTAGTCCCTTTCTCTGCTTCCTCGAAACCTCTCTTTATGAAATGCGTTGATTCTTTCAGGCTGTCAAGGGGCTCTTCAGTAAATGCTTCACAGGGCATCAATTTCTATGCAAACTAGTGATGATTGCTCCTCTTTATCATCCATTCTCAAAAGTATTTTTTTAAAAAAACAGACCAGAAAAAGTTGAATAAGTGAAATGAATGAAATATTTATCTTTCCCTTGGTAAATGTGATATATATATATATATATTTATATACCAAATATAGTTTTAATTCATGCACGTGCCTCTGAGTTTTAATTAATGCACATGCCTTGTAAAAGCACGTTTTCTCACCACGCAGTGAAAAGCTGACCCGTAATTATATGTTCTATTTACTCATTTTATGGCTGATTTTGATAAGATTTGTGTACTGAACAAAGATCAATTTAAAACAAGCTCAGGAAATGCTGTTACAATGTGGTTTGTTATCAAGTGGAATCAATTTTATGTGAAATGGTGTCCTCCAAAATATTTCAAGTACATAATGTACACAATGGTAAACTGTTCCCCATAAAGTGGTTACGTCACATATAGATTAGTAAATACAAGAATGAGGAAAGTGTGCAGGGTAGAATAAAAAGTTAGGAGTCAGGAAGAAAGGAGAAAGAGAAAGAGAAGGATGGTGGGTATTAAACAAAATATTATATATAAACGGATAAGAATAAAATATTTCAACAAAACAACATATTGTTACTTCTTAGTTATTTGGCCTCTTTTCCCAGTTTCTTCAATATTTGTGGTAATATTTGTGACAATGTTAGAATTTTTTAAATTTTAAATCACTGTTCTTAGGTATGTAGCACCCTCTCTCCCTTACCTGTTCTTACTAGCAATTCATTTTTGCCAGCTAGGAAATACTCTTGAAAACTGCTTTTGGAAATGGGAATACACACGCGCACGCGCGCGCACACACACACACACACACATATATTCTTTAGCAATTGACTAAAGCAAGTGACTATGCTTAGCAATGTGGCATTCGAGGAAAAAAATATCGCTTCTTTCAGTTTGTGACCTTATTAAGTCCTCCAATGGAGTAGCGAAAAGTCAATGTCAAATGGTTCTGAGAAAGGTTTACTAATGGTTTACTATTTGCTTACTTTGGGAGAAATATTTTTATGGACAGTCAACATATCACTGTCACAGATCCATCTGTGCTTCTGCATTGACATAGCCCTTGTGACTACAGTGATAAATGGAAGAATCAGCTCAATCTGCTTTAGAGTTATTAAAATATAAAGAATTCCCCAAACTGTTGAAGTATATGAATTGCTTAAATATGAATTGCTTAAGAATCTAGTTGAAATACAGATGCTTGTATTTAAGATTTGGATCCATTATTTCTGGAGCTCGGTCCAGGAGTCTGTTTTCGATATAAATTCCAAGTGATTCCTATGTGGCTTCTTTAAGGACCTATCTTTTAGCAAAACATTAAAAAGCCTTGTTATGCTAAAAACACTGATGAAAAGCCAGGATCCTGCTTCTGTGGTAATGCCTATTCTGGGTATCAGGAATTTCAGACATTACAGTTGGGACAACTTTCTGAAACCATAATTGAAATGATTCAATAATGTAGAATTTGTGAAGATAACAAAACAATAAGTTAAAATTACTAAGGATGCATCATTCAATGAGAACTATATCCACTTACTTTTAACCTAAATAAGTGTTTGTAACCTAAACAAGTAGGCATTATAATGTATTCTTTTGAACTCACAAATCAGTAACTGCTTTGCGTGCTAAAATTCCTTTTGTAAATTAGTAAATTCGCTTTTCCCAATGAGTTAGTGAAATTATACAGTGCTTTTCCTTTGGTGGTCATATTTCTTTTAGTTTTGCTTCAAAGATATGAAATCACTATCAAAATGCTTGAAGCTTTTCTTTTTCAGAAAAGTACATCATAAGTTGGGAGATAGGAATACTAATATTATTGCTATGTTATGCTTAGGAAGGTGCCACTGGAAGTACCAGTACCATATTTTTCTTTTCTCTCATTCCATTACTTTATGTAACAGTCCGAAGTAGGAGACCTATAGTCTTTCCAATGTATGTATGTATTTATTTATTTATTTATTTTAATTTTATGAGTAGAATGTCATCAATGCATACTGTCATATCTGGAATTCTAGAAAGCGGAGGTACATAAAATACTGAACAATTCAAATAGAATAGAAATTTGAGCTGGAAGAATTTCACTTAGAACACTGTGTAGAAAAATGATTATTAAGAGGGACTAGGGAAACGAAATCCCTGTTTCTCAAACGTGCTCATTTTAGAAATCACCTGGTGTAGTTGCTAAACGTGCAGGTTTAGCAGCTCATAGGTGGGCTCTACAATTTGTGTTTAACAATGGCACAGGCCTTTTTATTACCACACAAGTTTGGCAAACACTGAAACAGCATTAATAATGGACTAGCTTGGAGAGGACATGTTTGTAAAAGTGTTCACAGCTGAATCATGACCCTGGCCACCAAGTATGGATGAGTCTTAGATTTTTTTATTCATAGTGCTTCTATAGTCTCCTGACACTTTTAAAATTCAATTTTATTTACAGTACAATACACATACAATAAAATGTACACATTTTAAGTGTACCTTTGAATGTTTTGTCTCTATACAGTTGTAATAATGAAATACTTGGTACATATTAATGTTTTGAGGAAAAGTAGTTATTACTCTTTTAAAAAATGAAAATAATTCTCCATTTGATTAAAAAAAAAGAAAAAGAAAACTTTGATAGCAGAAAGCTTCAGAAAATGCTTTAGGATATCTGTTGATAACTTCTAGTAGCTTGACTATTTTAATAATATGAATGCCTTCAAATCTGATTGCTTACTCTGTGTTGAAAACAAATTATGAGGTTCTTACATACCCTTTTTTCAGTGTTTAACTGAATTTCCACATTCGAACTTTTTTAGTACAGAAAAGCATAACATCCAGTAATTACATTGGGTTATTCTAATTTTGAAAAACACGACAGTTCCAACAATTTTGGAAAAGGAACTAAATACTACAGAGATTATCTTTATAAATCACAATTATATTGCCTCTTACATTACTTTTGGAAAAATTTATGAGTACTTCTGCCAGTACTACAGAATGCTATGTATATTTCCTTGTTATTTCTGAAAATTATGTAACTCCTGCACTTCATAATCCCTTTGGATATTAAGACATGCTTATTGTAGGTGTTATGAATTGAACAGGTAATAGAGAGTAGACAGGGCTATCAGGCATCATCCAATTCAGTTCTTTAGCCAGCAAGCCTACACAAAGCCAGAACACATTACTGAACAACTCTGTGATCTATGGCTTTATTTTATTTATATTTGCTTCACAAATAACAGTAAACATGAAAAATTTTGATCCATTAAATATATATTCTTGATCTATGTTTCATCATCAATTACTGCATAGGTTCTGCAGTTAGCAACATGTTCTAACTTAGTGACCAAGAATGCTCAGTAGATCTTGAAAACCTTTTCAAATATAAGTTTGAAATATATATTTAAATTCTGGGTAAATTTTAGAAGAAATATATGTATTTGAGTAGTTTACTTTATTCTTGAAATTGTCTATTGCCTATCCTGGAGTGCTGTTCATTTCATTTCATAGTCTTTTATGTAAGTCATTTTTTACATAAATAGAAAGAATTCCTTTTATAGTTCACTACAAATATACTTTCTAAGACTTTTTCCTCTATTCTAATCTTTAATAATACTACTAACTTATGTTTTCCTATGTATCAATGAGGTTGTAATACTTTTTTATTTGTTTATTTAGTGAGCATAAGCCACTGCCATTTATTTCTTTAGTTTCTTCTCTGCATTCAAATGACATTTCATAACCAACTTTGATGTCAGACCAATGTTTATGTATGTGAAAATATTTCATTTGGATAGTAAGAATGAGGCCTGAGTTCATCCTGATAAAGTAAACTTACTGAGTGTGATGGTTTTAAGGACAAGTATGATAATCAAATGGAAATTTTAAACAGCAAAACATTTGGCAGCCTTGAATTGGATTTGGCTGGATGGCTTATACATTGATGCTCTAAATATAAGTTCTTCAAGAAAACCATTTATATGAATTAGTATATGGTTTCCTAGCCAAACTGACTGTGAATTGCCAATGTTCTCCAGACAGAGTCATTTCTAAAGATTATGTTTATTATATGGCATTTATTATACTGTTTTAATTTGAGGAAAATAAATATAGTTATTTCAAATGTTCCAAAAACAATTTGAAATTAAAGAATGAATAGAAAGGGACATAGACTCTTGAACAAATTAATATACATGTTCAAGTTACTAATTTCCAGTCCATGTTGTGCCATTTATCATGTTATCCTGAAATTTAACTCTAAACCTCCCTCTCTCACAAGAATCCAAAATTAAATCCCACATGTTTTTATTTTCAAATTATTTTAATAAGTAATACCTTTTTAAAAAAGAAAATGTATCATAAACATGAGTGACATGATGTTTTAGCTTTCACTGATTTAAAGCAATTAAAGGTTAATAAAAAATTTTGAAGTCAGCATACTATAAACCCCCAAAGTATTTAAGACCTTTAAGTTATATAATATTAACTACAAAATTCATGTTAATCAAGAATGATTTAAGAAAATTTATGTGTGTACTTATAATTCTATCAAGGAAATTCTGATTGTAAATGTACTCCATGATGTTGTGAATAGGTTATCAAAATTAATCAAACAGTAGATCTAGTCTTTTCTGTCTTTAATAATCTTATGTCTCTGCCTAAATCACTTCACCTTTTTGAACTTCATTGGCACTGCTTGGAGATACATACTATTATTTTATAAATTATGTTATAAGTTATAAAAATTAATTGTAGATGGGTTGTCACTTATCAAGGACAAAAAACCAAAACAGAACAAACAAGCAAACAAATTAAAAAACAAGAAATAACAGAGCAAAAACTTAGACTTAGGTTGTGGCCCCAAAGCCTATGACTTAATTTACTATAACACACTGACTTTCATAAAAATAAGATTTTATCTTTACTTTTATACTTGAGGTAAACTGAGACAAAGAGAGGTTGGGGTACTCACCCAAGATTATATGGTTAATAAATGTCAAAGCCGGGACTTGAATATGGAGCTTCTAATTCTGATTCTAGTTTTTTTCTTCCAAGCACCCTGCAAAGTGAGTGCCTCATATAATTCAGCAGTAGTAAAAAGGAAAAGACTCTAGAAACAATGCTGTGCATGTGTGTGTGTATTGTATATATGCACACAATATATAGACTATATATAAATAGATATTTATTACATTTATATGTCCACATTTAGGTATATATGGTTATCAGCAGATCCAGTTTTTCTCCCTCCAAATTTGGTAATACAGTTACATGATGTATATTATGTACATTATATTGCTCTTTGCTTTTCCTTGTGGCGGTCCTGCCATTTGAGTCAGTGCATATCTGTTTTTTTAAATAGCTGTGCAATATTGTTTTATATATGTACCATGTTATATAACTAGTAATAAAATAACAAACTTATAGATTCCAGTTTTTTGTTATTATAAACAAAACTAAGTGAATACACATCATTTGAATGTATGCAGTTACACATTAAAAGAAAGACATGGGTGTTATGCTGGGTCAGCAGATCTACATTTTTAATTTTAATAAGTATTCTCAAATTTGCTGTTTAGCAAGCTGGAAAGTTTTCTACCCAGCTGCCCATGCGAGAAAGATTTTTTTCTTTATCCTCTCTCGTAGTATTATCCAATTATTTTATTGCTCAGGCATAAAACATGATCTGGCAGTTATAATTGTTATATCTCTTGTCATGGGTGATCTTGAGCACGTTTATTTTCTAAGAACCATTTTTTCTTCTGAGTAATGTCAGTTCATATCTTCGGCCATTTTTTGATTAGGCTAACAGACTATTTCTTATTAATTTGTAGGAACTTTTCGTTAATTCTAGAAAGTGAACTTTGACCTTTGATATGAATTACTAAAATTTTCTCAGTCAGTTTGTCTTTTAATCTCTTTGTTTAGAGTGTTTTGGACAAAGAAATTTATTTATATTTTTATGTATTTAATTTATCAATTTTTTCTCTTTACAGCTTCTGTTTTGAAATATACTTAGATGCATTTCCTACTCAGTTTTTATTTTTAAAAAGTAAAAGTGCATGAATAAGAGAACATCCTGTTTTCTCCTAGTAGTTTTATGTTTCTTTTTTATGTTAAAAATTTTAATTTATCTGGGACTTATTTTAGAGTAAGAGTGAGGTAAAAATCCAATGTTATTTTTTTCTTCACATGATTAGTCTCTTTTTCTAACAATACTTATTAAATAATCTTTTATTTTCCCACAGATTTAAAGCACAAACTTTAATGTCTGGAAATATTTTCTTTTTTACAGTATTTTATAAGCTATTCAAAAGTTGTCTGCCCTCCATTATCCAAGTTTAGCACATATCAGGGAGACATTATAATATTTCATAAGCCCTTGAGTTACTTTGAAAGCAGTAATGTACTATTTTGAACATATATAATTGTTTAGCTAAATATTTATTTAAAAATAGTTCAACTTCCATAGCCAAGATTTAGGTAATGATTTGTGATAAAGAGAAAAGGTAGGAAAATCAAGTCAGCAAGAGGGAACACCTGTCCATGAAAAATCTTGAAAGATGCCACAGTAATACACATAGGAAGTCTCAATCATTAAAACAAACATTATTGCTGATATTTAGAAATTCACAGGTTTACCTAAATGTAGATTATCTTTGAATTTTTTGAGGTGGGTCGGGAGTCTTAGATAGAATGTACAAACATCCTTGAATATGAAACAATATTTATCTTTTGCATACATTTTTAATTACTTAATTCAAAAAATATCACCTTCTTTTCACAAGTCCAGTCTCCATGGTTGAGAGAAAAATGACCTGGCAATAGTGCCTTATTGGAAACTAGTCACCATTATAACATGTGTTTCCTGTATATACACTCTCACAATCAAGCTAATATTCTTACAAATAAAAAAGACCTGATGAACTCTGGGACTTCACTCAGGTAATTCAGATAGTGCTAAAGAAATTATCCATTGCAAGATTGTACATGGACATGTTATTTACTGCTCAAAATATATGATAGACTAAACTCCGAAGTTATTCATAACTTAATGCAAAGAGCATGGCCTTAGGACATAGAAATTTTTGCCTCCTCCACTGACTGTGTACCTTGCTTTTCCTGCCTATAACTCTAGGATAACTGTTCATTTTATGTTATTAGTTTCCCCCACCCAGTGTAAAATAAAATAATAAGAAAAAAATGTCTCAGTGTTTTATATAAAAGTTAAGTAAATGTGAACTCTCTTTCCCTTTCTCTCCTTCACTGGAAACTATTTCATTTCATATTTCTAGATGTTTTACTTTACCTCAACAATTTGCTGTAATAACTCTCCCAATATATTATTAGCATTTTAAGATAGTGTTATTCCTTGAAGTCATTTCTTGTGGAAACTAGTTTTTAAATGTAGTATCTTCTCTTTCTTAAGAGCAAAGTAACTTTATAATGTGACCTTAATATTCAAAGTATTTCAAGTAATTGATTTTATTTCAATCAATATATTAATTTTTATGATAAAAAGCAACACAGAGTCACATAATATTGTACATTTTCAGTGTTTAAATAACTTGATTTCTGCTCATTTTTCTTTATGTTTTGAATGCTGTTATGTCTACATTACATGATTGTTTTGTCATTTGTTTTCACAGATTTATCTTATTTTAGTTGTTTCCTTAAAATAATTTTGCTATTAGTGGTCTGGAAAAAGAAAATGTAGGCTATGACATTCAGAAACAATTCACTTGGGCTTCTTACCATTAATTTGTGTGTTGATGTTGCAATAATAGAATAAATTTTCTCCAAACAAATAGCATGTACCCTCCACACACTTGTATTACTAAGAGTGACCAACAAATATTTAAAATGAATTTAATCTGATTTAATTACAAACATTTCCTGTTTATTGTAGAAAATAAATTTGTTATTTGTCACAACAAAGCAAATGTAGAAGATATAATGTAAGTTTACACCTTCCTATATCAGCCTTTATTTTTCTTCTTTTCTCTCATTCTTTTGTTCCCTGAGGCTAAACTTGAACTCAAGAAAATGATAAGGTAGAGAAATGAATGTAGTATTTGTTTTGCATAAGGGCTTCCATTCTTGATTTCTGGAGTTATACTTTAGGGACAGAAAAATAGTTCTCTATAATTAAAGTTCTCTCATTTTTTTCCCCAGGAACAGATTGGTCTATTGATCTCTCTACTGGTCATAATCTGCATGTACAATCCTCATTTCTGGTTTTATCCCAGTCACATCCAACCCACATCTGTGGCCTTTTTAATCCATAAAGTACTCAAACCGTAGTAATCATCTTATTCAATGTCTATTTCCTCCTACACTCTCAATCATGTTAACTGTAAAACTTAATATAAATGTTATTGGCACCAGTGGGCATATTATCATTAGGGTGATAGAACTGAGGAAGAGGAAAGGGATTAGTGAGCCTGAGAGATATTTGCATCCTTGTAAAGAGAAGAAATATGGAAACATGAATCTAGGAAGGAGGAAAGAGGAGTTCAAGTATCAACTTATTTTATCTACCTTAGACAGGTGGATCCAAAACATTATTTTTACAGCTATTTGAGAAATGTACGTGAATGTTGATTACACATAAACGAAAATTTCCAAATTTTAGACCCCGTATTTTATTCTGGAGGCAAGGAGATGAAAGGTTGAAAAATAAAGTTTGAGATGGAAAAATTAATTCTCATAGAATAACAGAACTTTAGTTAAATTGGAACTTATTTTATAGATGAGAACACTGAGGTAAATGTGAAACGACTTAGTCTCAAATATATGTATTCAGCAGTTCAGCAAGATCTGTTCACAGACCAACATTCAGTGAGCTGACAGGATAGCAAATCACTGTGGGAGTAAGGTATAGTGATATTAACCATCTTAAATTTATGCTGGTTTTAGAAATAAACACATTGAAAAACAAACAAATTAAATTCATTATTCTTAAAATGTTTTGACATGAGGAAAGCATTTAGTATCCTGCTGATTAGTCATTTGTTCTAACTTAACATATTTATCGAGTGCCTAACAGGAGGAAACTCAAATAATCTTCTTGTAATCAGTATCAAAGGCTACTTTCATATTCTCTTTTTTTTCCTCTATTGCCTGTCCTTTATCTTTGTCCAAAGCTCAAAGTTATTTCCTCTTTTGTAATGTCTATATTTAAAACATCTATTTTTTAAAAAATTCAAATTCAGGAAAATTCAGAGATATTAGAAAAATAGTTATGGTCTCTTTCTTGATTTTCCTTCCAATTGATTAATTAATCTTATGTTTTTAAGAAAGTTTGAGTGGTTTGATTTGTAGTGCCACATTTCACTTCACCTATCAGATATTTTTATGGACACTAACTACTACACATTTATTTCCTGCTTTTTAAATCACATAACTTCAAGGTACAGCCATGTCATCTTAAGAAAGTAATATAACCCATTCCCTAAACCACAGTTTATTTATATACAACACAGACAGTAAAACCTACTTTAACATAATTTTCTAATAATTAAATAAAATAATATGTGAACATAGTACAGTGGTGTCAAATATTAGTCTTTTTCATACTTTAAATGTTTTTTATGTATTTAGTTGTGAATTAGAACTTTATACAAAGATTATTTGTTAGCTTCTTATTTTATTCACAGTGTGTATTATTCCAGAATAATTTAAAAAGTTGTACAAACTGAATGGGAAAATAGTATCCTATATTCACCAGGTCAAATTCTGTAGGCTCATCTCTTAAAGAAAACCTAGGATCAAGAAATGGGCACAAAAATGTTCTGTGATGGTACACTGAAGTTATTTAATATTTTTGGAAGATGGCTAAAGAAGTTTATTTGGAGCCAGAGTTATTTTGTTACATGTTCATTTAATAAATATGGATATATTACTTCTCATGAAATAATAAATTAAACACCATAACTTAGATAAGGGAGTTCAATTTAAAAGACAGGCATACTATTAAAATAACAAAGAATCATTTTAATGCCAATGGAAGAGAGAAAAACATGCTTTATAGCCCCACATAAGTTATAATCTAAAAGGTAACCTGTATTATAAATAATATTACTTTTGTATGTCATCTGCAAGATTAATAAAAGAATGATAAGAAATATTTCATTTTTAAATACTTTATCCAAGTGAATTATAATTTCAAAGATAAGCTTCAATTCAATTATCTCAAATTTTCTCTACTTACACCCTCTTCTCCAAACTCTTTACTAAATAAAGCATTGATGTATGTATTCAGGTTTTCATTAAATAGTGGAAGTAAATATGTTAGGACTCAATTTAAACATTTGCAATTTAACATTTAACATTGTATCCTTATCTATTTCACTATTTTCTCTATTAAACCCAGTAAAATCAGACGTTAATCAACAACACTCTATTTTAACTGGTCTTGATTCACCTATAACTTACACATTTCTAAAGCCAGTGATTGTTTCTCAGTCTTTATGATCTTTGACCTATCAGCAAAGCTGATTAGTCCTTAATATATTTCTTTTTGTTTGACTACTAGGACATCTCACTCTTATTTTTTCCTAAATCACAAGTGATTTTTTCTTTTCTTTGATGGTTCCTTTTCTCCGTGACCTCTTAATGTCGAAGGTCCCCAGTTCTCAGACTTTGGGCCTCCTTTCTCTATTGTACTTTCTCTGTGGCTTCCATTGAACTCTGGTGGCACTCAAGCTTAAATCTCTAACTTAGAACTTTCCCTTAAATTCCAGATTTATATACTTAACTGCCTCCTCGACATTTCTGTAGGAGATATAACAGATGTGTAAACTTAACCTTACCAAAACTCAACATCAAATCTTTCTTTCTCCCTCTGTTTAAACATGCCATACTAATTGAAGCATCTTCTAGATGTTTAGGCCATGACTTCTGTCCTCACACATCCAGTATTGTGTCTACCTTCAAAATAAATTTGAAATCTTACTGGTTTTTAGAGCCATCATTTTTTGACTCTTTCTCCCTGAACAGAGAAAGATCCAGTAGAAGCCATCTAATTATGGTTTAGACATGAGGAAAAGAGACACTTAACACTTAGAAAGATTGAGGGAAATACTCCATTTTCCTTTTCTTATTTTTTTCTTTCTCTGTTCTCTCAGGTTCCAGCCTATAGGCCATCCTATGGCAGTAATGGTGGCAGCAGCAGGGGCCTACAGGTACCTAAAACATTGAGAGGAAGGAACGTTCCTCAAATATAAGAAGAGCTGTTGCCCCAAGAAAGTGAGACAAATACCATTGCTTTTTAAAATTTCTTTTTCCTCCCACTGTTTAGATTCAGGAATGGGTGCACTAATAAGAAGTGCATGGCAGAATAAGGTGACGAAAGCCTTAATTTACTGAAAGAGTAGTAAAAAGGGACCACAAGGAACCAGAAGCAGGGAATTTTGGAGAAAGAGAAGCTCAATGCTGGAACAATGATTATGAATTTCTCAAATCATCCTCAAGATAGACAGACATGTGTGACTCTGACGCTAATAAGCATACAAAAAACTTTGAGAACTGAACTTTGAGGCAGACGACCGTCGAGGGGCCAGAATGGACAGTAAATGGCAATACATGGACCAGTTCTGAATAGTCTTGCAAAGGCTTTAATAATGGAAGTAACATGGAAAATACAACCCACAAAAGAATTAGGCTCATTGGAATTTATAGCCTGAACCCGACTGTGTCAGTCACCCACTTAAACAGAATATCAGCATTTTTATAATTATTTAAACAGGATCCAAAGTCTAGTAATGCATTATTCAAAATGTCCAGTTTACAATTCAAAATTGCTCAGCATATAAAGAACCAGGAAAATTTCAATTCCCATTTGGAAAGATTACCAACAAATAATACCAACATGTTACATATATTAGAATTATCCTATAAGGACTTTAACAATTAAAAGAAATTTTTTCAAAGAGGATAAAAAAAAAACTAAACATAAATTTTACAGTTGAAAAATAAAATTATAGAACTAAGAAAATAAAAACTCACTGGATGAGTTCAGTAATGGAGATAACAAAGGAAAGATTAAGTGAACTTGAGGTACATCACCAGAAATTATCTCGTTTGAACATCGGAGAGTGAAAAGGTTGAAGAAAAATGATTGGAGCCTCAGAGACTTGTGGGACCATACCAAAAGGACTAACATTTTGCACCATTGTAGTTCTAGTAGGAGTGGGGCAAGATATTGGTGCAGAAAAATATTTAAAGACATAATGGCTGAATATTTTCCAAACTTGGTGAAATTCACAAACCTATATACGCAAGAAACTCAGTGAAGCACAATAGGATAAACACAAAAAATTTCACACCAAAAAACATCATAATATAATATAAAATATGAAAGAAAAAAACCTTGAAAGAAGCCAGAGAAAAGAAATAATATTTTACTTATAAAGGAACAATATTTGAATGAATTCAGGTCCCCCATCTGAAGCCATAGATGCTAGAAATAAGGGGAAGATCATTTTTTTTTTAAGTGCTGAAGAAAAGTATTGTCAACCCAGAATTCTATAGCCATTAAAAATAGTTTTGAGGAATAAAAGTTAAAGACATTCTCTGATGAAGGAAAACTAAAAGGATTTATTGCCAGCTAACCTGTGTAAAACACTTGCTAAAGGATGCTCTTCAAACAAAATGCAAATTATATGAGACAGAAACATGAAACATAAGGAACAAAGGAAGAGCTGAAATGGTAAAATCTGGGTAAATCTAAAGTCTATTCTTCTCTTGAGTTATCTAGAATATGTTTTATGGTTAAAAGCAAAAATTATAACATCATCTCATGGAGTTTTCAGTGTCTATAGAAGTAATTTATAAAGTAACTACAGCATAAAGGAAGGGAGGACAAAGAGACCTACAGGTAATATGGTTTCTACAATACACATGTGGTGATAAAATATTAACATATATATATGTGTATATATATATATATAAACTACTATTAGAGCAGTTGTAGTTTTAGGAAAATTGAGAGAATAATACAGATATTACCCATATACATCCTGTCTCCACATACACACTGCCTCTATAATATCAGAATCCCTACTAGAATGGTACATTTGTTACAATCAATGAATGTGCATCATTAACATAATTATCACCCAAAGTCCATAGTTTACATTAATGCTTATGCTTGGCGTTACACACTCTATAAGTTTGAACAAATCTGTAATGACATGTGTTCACTATTATAATATCATACAAAGTAATTTAACTGCCCTAAAAATACTTCATGGCTTGCCCATTATGGACATAAGTTTTCAAATTATTTGAATAAAAACCTAGGAGCATGGTTGCTGAATCATACGGAAAGAGTACATTTAATTTTGTAGGAAATTTCCAAACAATCTTCCAAGTGACTGTTCCATTTTGCATTCCCCAAAGCAATGAATGAAAGTTCCTGCTGCTTCATAGCTTTATGAGTAGATGATGTTGTTAGTGTTTTAGATTTTGGCTATTCCAAAAAATATGTTGTGGTATCTCATTGTTCTGTATTTTCCTGTTCAGGTTGGTTAGCCTCTGGAAAAAATCTCAATAGTTTAGGCTCTGGTAAAATAGTTTCTCCTGAGATCAAGCTCTGTTAAGAACAGAATGCTCTGACTCACTTCAAAATAGTTTATTTTCTCCTCCCCCTGCCAGAAGTACAAGCAGATTTTCCACCAATTTTCACTGTAAGAATCTGTTCCAGTTTCTGGGGGTAAAGTTTGGGAGCCCCCTATGACTGAGTCCCCTGGAGTTTTATATCTCAGACTTATGCACAATGAATCTCTAGTGATTCATCAGTAACAGTTTAGTTTTTCTTTATCCCAACACTAATTCCTAAGGAGATTTGGGATCATAGGTTTCTGCTCCAGCAAGTTGTGATTCTCTGTATGTGCCTGTCTTATCCTTGAATTTTGGCATCAGGAGTTTGACCTGTGACCTCACTTCTTTGACAGATTAAAGAAGGATTGTTGATATTTTTAGTTTGTTTAGACTTTTACTTGTTGTTTACTTGTTGGCGTGGTGGCTTCAAAGCTCCTTACATGTCTAGAAACTGGAAGTTTAGTACATGTGTTTTATATGTAGAAAACCACTTAAAAAACTATATGAAGAAATATGCTCAAAGAACACAATAATTAAAACAATGCCAAAAAAAAAGTTTAAATCATCCAAAAGAAGGCAAGAAAGAATAAACAAGTAAGTGAAAAATTGAGAGGAAACAAGACAATAAATAATATAAGATTATGTCTTAATCCATATTGATATTATGTTAAATTATATTGATATTATATTAAATGTCAATAAATAAATCTCAAAAATGAGAGAGTGAGAGAGAGTATGAGAATGAATGAGAATATTAGTGATATCATCAAGAGAGGATATCACTACGTGTCCCACAGACATTAAACAGATAATGAAGGAGTGCTATCAGCAATTGTATATATATAAATTAGACAACTTAGATTAAATGCACCTATTTCTCACAAACCACAAACTACTAAAATCTACCCAGATGAAATGTATAACCTAAATATTTCTATACTATTTAAGATACTGAAATTATAATTAAAACATCTTTCAAAAAAAGAAGTTTAATCCTATACTGAAGAAGCTACACACTGTTGTCAATCTTAACCCACCTTGGGATTTATTCTATCATAGTTGTATTCTATTTCCTAGAGTCATTTTATTCCCTAGAGAAGATGTTCCGTCCAAAAGGAAAGATATAGTTCTGGTGTCTGTCATGCAATACTATTATACCATTGGTCAAGAGGAGCAAGATTTTCTTTAAGTTTCAGTACAAATATAGCTTGTGAACCATAGTGATTTCCACAAACTTCTCATTTAGGATATTGTAAGTTGGATATTTATCTTGAAGATTCATGTGACTTATGTACTTGACTTTACCCTTTATTCCTCTTTATATATATGCATGGCATAAAACACTATAGAGCCATTCATTACTTCTCATTCTTCTGTAAATGATATGAAATAATTGCATTTGATCAAAATCAGATGCTTATTTTTTATGCAAATAATACTTTCAGGAAAAATTATAGGCATTTAAATATAATGTCAGTGGATCGATTGTCTTGCAGTTTGAGTGCAACAGAGGGCTTCATTATTCAAAGATAGAATATTACTTCTTAAGGCTTTTGAAGGAAGTTTGAGTTAGTTATTTGAAGATTTCATTACCTTAAATAATTCATTGGGAACATCATTTCATTAGATAGATAAGACCCATCTAACTATGATATAAGTCTGTTTTTCTTTTCTTTCCTTTTCTTTTTCTTTCTCCCCATTTTATGTATTTTCTTATTTAGCAAGGCTGAAAGTAGAAAATTGTTTTAATTTTTAGGAATATAACACAAAACTACAAAATAGGAAAATAACACAAAAATAATAGTTTAAAATCAAGTGAGATAATAAATAGTAAACAATTGTTTCTTCTGTTACATACTTTGAATTTCCAATCCCCTTAAAATAACATTAGCATATCAATAAAACAGGATGAAGACAGTGTTTTTGTAAACAGTCTAATAAAAATAATTTTTAAAAAGCATTTAAAAAAACACATTTTGATTTTATATTTTATTTCCCTGTACAGCTAAAGGAAAGATTCAATTGAAATTTCACATTAAATATATAAAAAATTGCAATTCATTGAAAGTATGATTGCCCTGTCGAATAAGTGATTGAGTCATTAATTTGAAAATGTTTATGTAATTTGTTCTGTTATTGAGGAGTACCACAAAGAATAAGGCAGCTACAATGGCTTGTGCTCACATAGAGATTCTAATTGATTAGAAATTAGACAAGCAATTAGATTCTAATTGAGATGCAAACAAATAAACTGGTCATTACATTGAAGTGTTACTAATGCTATGATGAAGTCCCTTTACATTTTAGTTAATGCATTTTTCTCAATTTAAAGTTAATTTGAATTTTGAGGAATGTAATTTTTATGAATACATTTAGTGTTAAAGTTGTGTGACTTCAACACACTTTCTTTGAGTGCTTATAACGTATGAGATATTTTAGAAATTCAAAGATAATTAGACTACATTAGAATATAGTTCTCATTCTCAATTTAAGTTGTAGTCTATCTTGAGAGACAAATTTATAAATTGCTGCATACATTCTGAGAATGAATAAAATACATTATTTGTAGAGATTAAAGAAAAACACTGGACACTTTGGGTGAGACTTTTAGGTGGAAAGAATGAAGGCAGGCAAGGTATTGAGAAACAAAATGGAGGGACCTGTCAATGATGTGTAATAAACTGTATATGGAACTGCTAATCTCTCCAAATGCGTGAAACCTTAATACTGAAGTATAGTGTTTATTGTACGTAAGCTTCTTCCTAAACAGAGGGATGTTTGTATTGGCTGATATTACTCTGAGCTTCTGATGACCTAGGAGATCAAAAGCCAATGCTATTCAAGGTGCTTTATCCCCATTGAGGCTTAATTATCTTTAAGTGATTTCACAGTAACTAATGTGACCGAGACAACTGGAGACTGTCACTGGAAATGGTCTGAGAGCAAACTGCCCAGTTTAATTAAATGTTGAGTAAAAGATGGGTTCTCTATATAGATTACCAAGTTAAAACATTATACACACAAATCAATATATAATAAATGCTGATCAATGTGTAATATTTTCTGTTCTTCTAAAGACACTGTGAGAATTTGGAGTACATTTTGTTTATCATTATATGGGTTAAATCATTTTTCGTGTCCAGTATTTTGAGGAGATATTCTAGTAGCAACTTTATTTTCCTAATTGCATTCATGATATACATATGCTCACTAAGATTATTGACATACTTTTTGTATGAGTCTAATCAAGTGTGAGACTTTGGTTCTTAGTATCAATGGAAAGTTCAGCAAATGGGTGGAAAACCAAAGGATGCCATACAATGCTAGGATACAGCCATGATAAAGCCTAAGAATGATTTCCTTAGGATGCTATCAGCACTGTTAGACCCACGACTCTGTTGCTTCCCAGTGAATCGTCTCTGGTAGTTCATGTAACTGCTAAGAGCAAGGAAAGACTATCTGCTCCCTTTTACCTTGAGAGATGGTTCCTAGTTCCCATTTCTTGGGCCTTTCCTTCAATAGCAAGGGTTTTGAGATGTTACTAGTATCATTTTCTTTTAGCCAATCTCTATTTAAGGTAAAAGAGACTATATTGAATGGCCTTCAGTAGTTCCTGAGCTTGATACTTTTCTAAAGTGATAACATTAAGTAATATTATACAAGAGGCATCTCCAATATTTTCTTTTATATACTTTTTACATGTTGACATTTGGCAATCTGTCTTTTGATTTCAGATTTTATTACTCTTTGTGTATAATCTGTGATTCAGTGGCTTTTATGTGACTATAAATAACCCAGAATAAGCTCATATATAAACAGTGATTTTATTATCCCTGCAGGCAAGTGTTTACTTATCATCAAATAGGTAGTTTCATTTGTGCAAGATATGTTCATTAACTTACCAGTCATGTAACCGTTATTTATTAAGTATTTGCTATGTTTTCAGAATGGAGTAGAGTTTAAAGAAAAACAAAATGTTCCTTGACATGTAGGGAGAAAACATATGATGTAGAAATTTTTTTCAAATTATAAATCGGAATAGAATTGAACCCAAATTTGCTGTGTGATTTTGGTGTAGACATTACTCTCAGTTTCAATGGAACCATCTGGAAGGTGGGAATTATAAATTCTACTTAGCTGGGTTTGGTAAGATTGAAGATTATCTAGATAAGGTATTTAGTACATAATAGTATGGCTAAGTCCTATACACCTGAAACCACTAGAGAGCAAAATAAGATTTACCTAATCTTAAATGTGTTTTTAAAAGGTTATAGAAATTTTGATAAGAGGAAATCCCTAAAGAGCTTAAGTAATTGAAACACTGTATTCAAGAACTGAAACATGGAAGATAGTGGGTAGATTTTGAAGATGATTGCTGTAGAAATAGTGACACTAAAAGACCTTGGATCATTTTAGGAAAAATTTGACAGGAAAAATGCTGAATTTGATTTCAGAACTATTAACTTTGAAGGATGAAAGTTCATTCAAGTAAAGATGTACAGTAGAGTGGCATATTGTATTCGCTGAGAAGATGAAACAAGAAAAATGCAGCAAAAAGTTAGGCATACTGTAGTTTAGGTCAGAAGATAAACTAGAAAAACAAATTTAGTAGTTTTTAGTTTAGAGATGACAACTGAAAGATGAGTTCTCTGAGAGATAGAATGTTAAAAAAGAACAGAGCTCCAAAGTAATTTTGAAAGTCAATAAAACATTATTTTTCGATGTTCTGTCTTTTAAGATTTAGTTCAATATTGCCTTGACAATCATGAAAAATATGAAGAATCCACTTTCAGAAAATGAATATTGGGTCTCCTTAAAATTCTATCTAGGAAACAAAGGTGCAAATCTAATTATACTTTAAGTAATATACTGATACAGAGAAATATTTTATTTATAGATGAGTTAGGTTCATTTTTTCCTAACAGATGATTCTCCCTCCCGCAAAGTACTGTATCCCTTTGGTATAGGAAATCTTCGAAGAACAGGAAATTAGCCTTATTTTTTAGTAATGTGCACTTTCTAAAAAAGTTCAAGGTAAACTTTATCTAAAGAGAATGCTTTGTTTTCCATGACCTTGAATTATAACTGAAAATACATTTATTGTTTTGTATTGGCAATTTTTGATAAAAAGTTATATTAAATGCAAATGATTCCATCTCCTTAAAGATTTTTATTTAGCAGTCAATTATAATTAGGGACAGTTATATTTATGTCCAGCGCTTGCTCATTAGGACAAGCTGTTTCTTTGAAATGTGGATATCATGAAGATCAATATAATCAAATGCTTCATTTGTTATTTAATTATTGTTTTCAGTTGCACAAATAATTTTAAGATCAGGGGACTAATCATTTATTTTTTCTCCAATTTTATCATGGCTATTAATACCTTTGACTATTTTCTAATTTAATCTAAATTCTCAATATTAGTTTTCTCATACTGAAGATACTTCACTCAATGTAATGTTTCAGGTATCTTTCTCATCTCATAAACTGAATATATACATTCTAATGAACTTGTTCTCCAGCATCTTTTTCTCATACTCTCCCAAAATGCCTGTTTTAAAAGAGATGAAAAATGCTATATAAGAAGAAAAGGATAATATATAATATTTAGAGTACTTGCATTTATTTTTGAACACACACACATACACACACACACACACACATGGAGCATCTTGGATTTTATGGTTGAATTATTGTCACTCAACCTTATCTAGCCTTTACTTTTGAGACTAGAGCACAAGAAATGCACAAGAGGGTGAAATTCAGGTATGTTTTTGTCAAGCTTTTTTACTCTACCAGTAAGTTGTTAAATATACTGTCTGTTTAGCTAACCATTCAGGGCATACAACAGAGAAAGCACTTGGGGTATCATAGGGGAGTGTAACCAAAGTCATTAACAACTAATTCTTATCAAATGGTCAATTTAGAGAGACAATGGCACTCTAGAGAATGTGTACTGTTTCTCCATTTTGATATAGAAAGTATCTTATTTAATAATAATAACATATTCCTGATGGGATGTACTAATGTCAGTTTTCTGGTTTTGATGTTTTCTGTTTCCAGTGAGTTAAAATTTTAAATTATCCCAAATTATACATTGATGCAGAAAATTTATAATCAACTCGTCTATATCTACTTGCTGGGATTTTTATTGAGATTATATTAAATATACAGGTCTTATTGTGAAGAATCAACAGCAACATAATATTGACTTGTGTAATCCATGAATATGGTTTACCTTCCCATTTATTTAGATCTTAGACTTTTACTAATATTTTGTTGTTTTCAGGATAGAGGTTCTGGATATATTTTGCTAGATTTATACCCAAGTACTCATTTTTCATGCTGTCATAAGTTATCTATCTATTTATAGCTATAGATATATACGCTAGATATATATATATGTATATATATTAGTTTCAGTTTCCAATTGTTATATAGGAACATGACTGACTTTGTGTATTGACCTTACCTCCTATTACCTTTCTACACTCACATCTTGGTTCTAGGAGATTTGGGTAGACTTACTGAGATTTTCCACATATATAATTGTGTGCTCTGTGTATAGAGAGTAAATCACTCATAACTTTTATTACATAGAACTAGTTTTGCCCATTGAGACCATTCTAGAATGATACTAATCTTATTTCCATATCATTGCTCTTTATATACTGAAAGTTCTCCTTTATATCTCCCCTGAGTCTTATAGTAATCCATGCATACACTTCTTTTATTGTTTCTCTTTAAATTCATATTCAGGTTACCTCAAAAAACTAGTTACTCTATTTTGTGTAATCACATTTTAAAATACATATTCTTTTAAAAAATAGTGGCCAAATTCAGTGCAGAACTCAGATACCAAACATTTCTGAGTCTGATTGTACTTCCTTCATGATAGCAGAGCTGCAATAATGATAATAGATTGTGTTATCTCATGTACTTCTCACAATGACCTTTTACATAGGTATTTTTATTTCTGCTTTGTAGATAAAGTGACTTAGGCTTAAAGAAATTAACAAATTTGCCCACGGGTTCTCAGGTGTTTATGTAGTACAGCTAGCATTCGTATCCAGGTCTCTTATATTGACTCCTTTGCTCTTAAACACTCTTCTAGCTCAAAATAGTAGCACAATCGATACTATAATTTTTACTATATGAAATTATAAATGTTTACAATATAATTTTTATAATTAGTGCTTTATATAATAAACATGTAGATAAATGAAATGTGATTTTATTTCTGGATTACTTATTTATATAGCTCTACTTTTACATTTTAAAATGGACTTGGTCAATTCCTCAATTTTAAGATTAATAATGGGACACAGGAGATAACTTTAGTTAATCATTGCTTTTTATGAAATATCTTTTAATTACTAGTGTCTGCAAATGTTTCCCAAATTACAGTTTACAAATATAGACTTGGTCAATTCTTCAACCTTAAGATTAATAATGGTAAACAGGAGATAACTTTTAGTTAATCATTGTTTTTGATGAAATATCTTTTGTTAGTGCCTGCAAATCTTTCCCAAATTATAGTTTACAGTATTTTTAATTTCACACAATGAGATAAAATATTTATTGAAAACATCCAAATAATAAAAGAAATAAAATTTTGAAAAGAGAGAAACAATATAAATACATATTTTTATGTTTTTAGTCTAGCTCATAGCTTACAGAAATCAAAGACTATGTGAGAGCACAGTTATTAATTAACTTAGATTCCCAGAGAGAAATAGTGACTCAAAGCTTTTTACAGTTGCATTTTGAACATAAGTTTATTAAGTACTGATAGGCTGGTTGAGAGTGCAATAAAACTTTATGAGTAGCTCAGTATATATATACCTGAGCATTTTTCCATGATTATTACTTTGGCAGCCTGGTACAACATAGCAAACAGAACAGGCTATGAAACAAGGTAAGTTTATAGATAATATTTTTTTTTGTTACTTTCATGTTTTCAAGTAAGTATTTGTTCCCTTAATTTTTGGTAGCAATATTTTTGTCTATCTGCACTGGTTTAAAATAGCAAATATAATAGATTTTCATTTGCCATTTCAAATATATAGCCCCTTGTACTAAAATAAGAAAAAATATTTTTAATTTTTTTAAGATAAAAATATTTTTTTGACCAGTTCTTCATTATACTTTTTGTCAGACTTAAGTGGAAACATAACAGGTTTAGTTTAATTGCTTTATATAAAACAAAATAAAGATCTGAAATAGTTTGGAAGATAGGGAAATTAATTATGACTAAATATATTTTATTTAAGAAAAGATATAGTCAGAGTAGAATGCTATATTTATAAAATATTAAATCTTTCCTAACAAATCTTTTAAAGATCAGTCATCAAACTACCATCTAATGAAGTGTTACTTAATTTGAAAATAAATATACAGAAAAAGGACATTGATATATAATTTCCCCAAAAATATTTTGCTTAAAATTACTGTGATCTAAAATATGATCACTGTAATTACCACCTACTACATATGAACAATTTTAGTACTGATTGTTTATGAGTACTCACATGAGTAATTTAATTTTAGTACATTAATTTTGTCCTCATTTTCTAGATACAATTGCTTCATGACAATATGCATTTTTTAGACTTCCATTAACAAAAGAAAAGCATAATCATTTTTATTGTCTTCTTGATACCAAACTAAGGTATTACCTAGAGTTAGACTTAAACTTATTTTAAAGTTAAAAATTAAATACAATTGTGTTATTTTTCATATAACATTAAAGAATCGTTTTACTTTCAAAACAGTTTCATATATTACCTGTTAAGTTTACATTCAGATGTTCAATTGCCAATGCAATAAACAGCTTTCATATTTGTTAATTATATAATGTTAATTTTTAAACATTAATTCACAAGGCATATTTTAAAAATTAAGCTTATGCTTGATGTCAGGCTCTGAACTACTTTCATGATTCTTGCTATTAAGAATACAGCAGTCTAACAGAGGACATTAACATATGCATAAATAATTGCAACAGATATATTATGAGCCATGGTAAATGGAAAAAATATACATTTACTCTGTCTCTAAGAGTGAAGAAGGACTCATAAAGAACATGGCATTTGAACTGGACGTAAGTTGGAACTAACCTAGAAGAGCAGATATGGAAGGATTGAAGAAATTAAATAACATGTACTAAGAAATACATGTTATCCAAAAAAGTTTCAGTTATAGGGAAAGGATGAGGATATAATTCTGAAAGTATTTTAGAGGTAGAATCAGCAGGACTAATTGAATGATTAATGTGCTAGAGAGATATGGAAGAGGGAAAAGAAGTTTTTAGGTTGGGACAACTTGATATTTGAACTGACATAGAAAATTACAGGAGGAGGGACTAGTGTGAGAGGTCCCCCCAAATTTTATTTTAAAACCAGCAACTTAAAGCATTTACAATGGATATTCCAAATTCCTATCTGTGTATATTCCATTGAATTAAAATTTATATAAAAT
This sequence comes from Pteropus vampyrus, assembly GCF_000151845.1. Taxonomy (NCBI): domain Eukaryota; kingdom Metazoa; phylum Chordata; class Mammalia; order Chiroptera; family Pteropodidae; genus Pteropus; species Pteropus vampyrus. The sequence continues at coordinate 8,703,295 of NW_011888793.1, read as the reverse complement.
CAGAACACAGAAAAACTATAAAAACTTGAAGATTAGAAAAGATGAGAGATGCTCAGAACTAAAACAAATAAGCTTTAAGATAATTACTAGAGAAAAGCTCTTCTCAATCTATATTTAGATATCTTCTGTATGCTAACTCAAATATATAATGTTATCTTAAAATAAATATGTATTTTTGATATGAGAATTTGGTATATTTTATTTGTTATTTGAGGAAGGAACTTGAAGATCATATAGTTCAAATTCTGTTTTTTTAATAACTCCTTAATATATATAATATATACTTTTTCTTTTTGATAATATTTTATATTTATACTTTTACATATTTATACTTGTATTCTTTTGCACTTATTTATATTTATAATCATTCCACAATATTTTGTAAAAAAACTGTTGAGATTTGAGAGACAATAGAGTAGGAAGAACTGGTTTTTCTGACTCGGAGAAAATAACTAATTTTCTCTAAGTTTAAGGTTCCTAATGCTTAAAATGTGAATAACAGCATCTCCTTTATTGAACTGTTGTGAGAGTTAAGGAACATAGTGCAAATGTGAGGTTTGTTTGACTTGAAAACTGCTCAAATGAGAGCAAGGCACACCTTCTTGGAGATTTTTTATTTTCTTTATGTTTACATCTTTGTGTACTAGTATAATGCACATCCTGAATTCACTCCTTTTATTTAAAATTGTCCCGGTATATATTATAAAGCTATTTTCAGCTTTATTTGTGTTGTGCTTAGTTTTTTTAAAAAAAGAAATGTATATAATTTTATGATAATTATGGTGGCTTTTTGTAGTTATGTATCTTACATTTTAAACATACATTTTTTTTTCTTTCTTTAGATGGCAAGGAAGAAATTTAGTGGATTAGAAATCTCTCTGATTGTCCTCTTTTCTATAGTTACTATAATAGCTATTGCCCTAGTTGCTGTTTTAGCAACCAAGACACCTGCTGTTGAACGTAAGTAATGTTAAAAATATTTACACATTATAGTGAAGTTAAGATAAAATTTACTCCATAATAGTTATGGATTCGGAAAAGTAAACTATATGAAATGAAACATGTAAAGAAAGATCTTGGGTAAGTTACATAATTTTTCTCTTCATTATATTCTAGTTATTTCAGTGAGGAGCCATTGTAATTAAGGAATCTATGTGCTTTGACATTAATGGCCTTCCCTACATTGTGTTGCTTAATAAATAGCAAAGAGGTAAAGGGATCAAGCTGTTAATGGAAGGTAGAATAGTGGAAGATTGAATAAACCTACTGTAACCAGTAAAGTTCTTTTAATTAGTGGGTTTTAACTCTGGCCTTCAGACACTTGCAAAAGTGAGGAGCAGATATTGGGGAAATACCCTCTTTGTCTTAGACTCAATTTTATTTTTTTAAGCAGAGAGAAGTTGTATGAGAAAAAAAGGGGGAGGGTGGTGAAAAATGGCTTGAGGTATTTATCTTTTTTTTTTTTTCTGAATTATTTTGTCTTAATTTAGAGTTGATACATACTACTCTGGTCCACCTAATATACTTTCTCTTTTTTCATCATTATCTCTTGACCAAATCAAAATTGGAAAGGGTGTTATAAATTATTCTCAAGGTTACCAAAGTTAACATTTTCTATTGATGTTAGTTTTTTGTTTTACCTTCTTCCAGTAAACTAAAAGAACACTACATTGTGAAGCAATCAATTTTATCTTACCCATATCTGATTTATTATATAAAGTCGGGATTCATTTTACATTGCCATTCCCTGCTATCTATTCTATTCACTTCTCTTACTTTTTCTCTCTTCTTCTGTTAATTCTTGTCTCCTTCTTTAAATTATTTTCTCATCCATGTTTCTTCTTCCTTTTTCAACTATAAAACACAAATTGTAAATGTAGTGGGAATGTATATATAATTTCCTTTTGATTCTACCTCAAGACATTCTGTGAATATATTTTGTTTTTCTGAAGAAGTAGTCAACAGGGTTCTGCACAGTAAATTTTAAATATCGTTTGGATCTTTAACTTTTGAAGACTAGGACCTGAATTTTTAAGTTCTATTTAAATGCCAAATTTAATTTTATTTTTATTATATACAAATTCATGTACTCTTTTAATGTAAATACTTAATTTCTTAAAAATATGAAAAAGTTTATTTGATACCATGTTTTATTTTATTGACCTTTTTCATTCCTAGAAAATAGTGATTCTACTTCAATTCCAACTACCACTCGTGCAACTACTGTGTATCCTAGTTTAGGAAAATGTCCAAGCGAGCCAAATAATCTGTTCAATGAAAGAATAAACTGCGTTCCAGAACAATTTCCAACACAGGTCTGCAACAAATTTTTAATATTTTTTATGAATAGATGTATATTAAAATAATTATATTAAGATAATTGCTTAATATTGGATCGATTCCACATTTTTAAAGATGTTACCGTCAATTAGGCTGCATTTATTTTTTTATTGTAGGTCTGTATAAACAGATGAGACATAATAGAAATTATTGAGCTTGCTTTTCTCTATTTCTATTCAATTCTAAAGTTAATATTTTTCCATGCTTAACAAGCTATTGTTAATTTTATAAACTTTCCTAAAATTCTATCCTCTCAAATCGACTTCATAAAAAAAGTATAACCTTTGACAATATAGATCACTGAAGAGAGATTATCTATACTCCATTAGAGTATCTGTAATGATGGCATTCAGAAGTATCTGTGGAAAATTATTAATTTTTTATTATTTGGTAATTCGGGAGAAAAAGCTGAAATGGAAGAAGTTAATGGTAGCTGAATTGATTCATGTAACCTTAAGATTATGCTTCTTTGATTTTCGTAAACTGCATAGGAATAAAGGTCAATGAATGTGTGTGTGTGTGTGTGTGTATAGTCACAGATGTTTTACAATATCTATATATTATATACATATCTATAATATTTTATATCTATATGAATTAAAATATATTAATTATATTAAATATCATTAAACATTATATATTAAAATATGCATATTTGAATCTTACCTCTCTCACTCCCCACCACACACAAAATAACTAAATGAAATAAACTTTCTATTAGCTCTATCCTACCATTGTTACATCATCATTAACATAATTTTCTGATTAATTTGCTGTGAAAAATTGGAAATAGATGAGATTTTTTCTTAGGACAATGTTAGGAATAATGGGTCCTATTGCTTACCAACTGATAAAAGAGCTAAGTAACGTAGTGTTTACTCTAGCAGTCTGAGCAAATTGGATACATATTCTCTTTAGCTAATATTCTCCTTAGGAAATGATTGAAGCTTATCAAAGAATTCTGTTAGAAAAAAATATGTGTTGCTAGGATCTTAAAGGGAAACATTTGAAGGACAATGGTCTAAGATTTTCATGCCTACTATTAGCCTTTAATGTCGGGTTGCTAAAGAGTGTTTTCAATGTGAAACAAGTTAAACTTAGGAATTTAACAAATTTTAGCTGATATATTTTATATTTGTGATTTAAGAAATGAAAATGAACTTAAAACTGTATTTTAAGAAACAGCTATAATTGTACCCAGAGTGTATTAGTCAGCTCAGGCTTCTGTAATAAAATACCACAGACAGGGTGACTTAAACAATAGACGTTTATTTTCTTACAGTTCTGAAGGCTAGAAGGTAAGGTGCCATCAGGATTGGTTTATGGTGAGACCTCTTTTCCTGGCTTGTAGACAGCTGCATTCTTGTTGGGTCTTCACAAAACTTTTCTTCTGCGCATGCATTGGGAGAGAGATGGCGGGGGTGGAGAGAGAGTGAGAGAAAGATGGGTGGCACTCTCTAGTGTTTTGTCCTCATCTTAAGAGGGCATTAGTCTTTTAAGATGATAGCCCAATCCTTATGCTTCATTTAACCTTAGCTCATTAAAGGCATGTTAGGGCTTCCTATATGAATTGTTGAGGGGACACAGTTCAGTCCATAATAGAGTCAACCGACTATATATGATTACATAAAATTCTATATGTGTACTCACATACACATAAAAGAAAGAACATACATTTATTTTTATCTACTAAGGTTTATAAGTATTGGTTAATCCTTATGTTTTAAATTTTTTACTTTTTCAAATGAAGCAGAAAGAAAAATGAATTTAGATTGGGAATTAAAAGTAATAGGAGGAAATGCCTGAAATCCTGAAAAATAGGCAGAATGACTAAACATAAATAACAACTATCAAAATTTATACAAAATAAACCAAATTTATTAACATATGAAAAGGAACAATTGGGAAATAATTTTTTAAACTAATATTTTAGTGTGTATATGTAGTGTGTTGAATGATATCCTTCAAAAATTCTTGTCTATTTGGAGCCTCAAATGTGACTTCTTGGAAATAGGGTCTCTGTAAATGTAATTAGTTAAATGAGGACATATTGAGTTAGGGTGGGCCCTAAAGCCAATGACTGGTGTCTTATAAGAGGAGGGATGACATACAGAGATCCACAAGGAAGAAGCCATGTGAAGATGGAAGTAGAGATCAGAATAATGTATGTTCGAGTCAAAGAATTCTGAGGATTGCAAGGAGCCACCAGAAGCTAAGAACAAGAATTCTTCCCTAGAGCCTCGGAGAGAGCATGGTTGTGCTAACATCCTGATTTAAGACTTCGAGACTCCAGAACTGTGAAAGAATAAATTTCTGTTGACTCAAACCACCCTGCTCATGGTTGTCATGACATTTGTAGGAAACTAATAACACTATGTTTGGAGAAACTTCCTCTAACTCCATTTTATTAATTATTTTATTTTGGCTAGATATGATTATAATTTGCTTATTTATTATCTCTTGTTTTTAAAACTAAACATCTTTACACCTTTCTAAATTAGTATATCTATGTCTAATTCTACATCATTTTATACCAACATTAAAAATATTTTATAAAGACTACTGTAAATGATAATTTTTATACAATTATCTGTTTGTATTTCTGGAAGTATTTCTAAAAGTTAGATAATTAGAGATAAAATTGCCTGTTCAAAAGTTACAAATACTTTAGATTCAAAAATGGGCAGGTTTAATTATATTCTCATTTGCAATGTACATGTATGCGTGTGTACCCTAAGCCATTTTAATTTGATGTTAAAATAGGAGAGAAATTAACATATATAAAATCAGCCACTAAAAGTGAAAATGTAAACTTTTTTCCAAGGCATATAGCCAAGAAAATAAAAATTATAAGTGTTCAAATTATGAAAGTGTATCACACTACCAAGTTTAAATATTAAGTAGATTTTTAATTATACCAATGTTAACACATCATATCATTTTGTGGCTCAACTTTTTATGTAACTATATATAATTTTTCTTCCACTGTACACAATCTTTTCATATGGATCATAAAATTGCTGAGAATTCAGTATTTTTCTTTATTAATTGAATGTAATGGCAACAACTAGTTGCAACACCTCTCACATAAACTAGTTTAAATAATTTAAGTAAATATTGAGCTAATAATTAGCTGGAAATAAATACCTTAAACATTTATGTAAGGCCATACCTTCATCTTTATAGCCTATTTTTCATCTTGATACTTAATTGTTACCCAATAAATATTTCAGTTCTTCTGCATTAGCTGTATGATAACAGAATAGATTATAATCACCCAGAGGGCAGGAACCTTTAAAATACATGATCTTACAGTAATGTGCACTGATATATAAATTTTATGAATCACAGCTCAAAGCATCAAACTTTGATAGAGTGTAATTAATTCATTTCATCAAATATTTATATTTCTTCCAAGTAAAATGATATTTTAACACATTATATTTATGAAGAAATAAGCTTGTTTTTTAAACATTCATTGAAACATTTATTTGAATGAATGAATGTTTAAAAATTAAAGACTGATGCATACAATAACAGTACTAATCATTTAATTCCTTTTATCAATGTTTTATCAGGCCATTTGTGCAATGCGAGGTTGCTGCTGGAAGCCATGGAATGACTCTACCATTCCTTGGTGCTTCTTCGCTGATAATCACGGATATAATGTTGAGAAAATTACATCAACAAATGCTGGTGAGAACTGTTGTCATGGTGATCCAATATAATATATTTTAAGTGGAATGAAAAATATATGTTTTAAATTTTTCTTTGGAAAATATCTTAAATAGATTCGAATGGAAAGTATATGTACAAGAATGTTCAAATTGATTATATTAAGGCTTTATTTTTTATACGATTGTATTTCCAAATTTAAAAGAGTCATTATTTATGATAAAGTCAATAAAATTATAAAAATAAAAAATATTTAATAATTATTAATCTTTATAAATAAAGGCATTACTAATGCCAACTTTTTCTTTCTTTAAGGACTTGAAGCCAATTTAAACAGGATATCTTCACCTACATTATTTGGAAATGACATTAACAGTGTTCTCTTAACAACTCAAAGTCAGACACCCAATCGTTTCCGGTTCAAGGTTTGTTTTTTTAGGTTTCTTAAAAAAGCATTAGTAATAAAAGGCATGTTATGAGCACAGCCTTTATACTACCCAGATATTTTCTCAAGAAATATCTATTCTAAAACAAAAGACTAATTGGACTAGTTACTCGACTCCTCTGAGCCTATTTACTCAAACATAACATAAGAAATAGTTCCTCTGGCAGGTATTTTTGTAGAACTGAGTAATATAGTCAATGGGAAATATTTGATGCAGTATCTGAAGAAGAATAAATGCCAATTAAACTTTAGTACTTTTTATTATTTCAGCTACAGATTATGATTAAGGACTAGTTTAACATTTAATTTGAGAAAAGTGTTAATTGTGCTCTATAAACATGACTTATACTCAGTAGTTCTTTTTATTGGTATCATTTGTATTTATGATTTTAAAGAAACTAATTTCTGAGGTTTTTTTTAACTAGTAGATTACTAGTATTTTTATTTGGAAGTAAAAACACTATATCTTTCATACATTTCCTTTTTAGCAACAATTTCACAGGAATTAAAAGATTTAAAAAAAAAACAAAATTCAGAATCCTTATGGGATTTCTAAAGGGATGAACTCTGAAGAGCAACAAGGATAATTAAATTCACAAAAATCTAGTATTAAAGAATCAATATTTTATTATGCTATTATTTTTTATATTAGTTAAAAATCATTATTTTACATACTGTACTTTTATAACCAACTGATTTTATTTATTGCTTAACAATTTATGCAATTAATTTTGTGCACAGCTGTTCAACAGTATTAAAATTAAGTTTATGACTAGATTAAAAGCTCATCTATAAAATTATTAAATTTATTACTTTCCATTAGGAACTTGCATGTAGTAATTCAGAATTTGAAAGTTAAATAACAGTTTTGAATCAGCTAATGCCAACTTGTTTAAATTTGCAGATTACTGATCCGAATAATAGAAGATATGAAGTTCCTCATCAATTTGTAGAAGAATTTGCTGGCACCGCAGCTTCTGGTACCTTGTATGATGTGCAGGTTACAGAAAATCCATTTAGCATCAAAGTTATTAGAAAAAGCAATAATAGAACTTTGTAAGTAATTATCTTATTTTACATTTATGTAATTTTAAATAATTGTTCAATTTTATTCTATCATCATAGAATTAGGAACATCTTAATTTTAAGTCATTTTCAGAAAGAATAACTGTTCTCTCCAAAGAGGGTAGGTGGGCTTATTTGTAAAGATATAATGGTAGAGAGGTTTTGTTTTCTGTGGACGAAAGATGCAAGAACGTTAATGGAAATATACATATTAGGGCCAACCAAAGCTGAAGGTGGAGAACATCACTGATACAATTATAGCCTTGCCTATATTTTCACATACCTAGAACCCCTATTGTGTCTTTTCCCTATTATTTATCGTATTCTGTAGGATCAATTTGTAGGATCAAGTAGTTCCTATTCAAAGATGGTCTAATTTTCATAGTAATGCTTAAGGATTTTTCTTATTTATATATCAAATTAAATATATCCTTGAACGTCTCCATTGTGAATGTATTTTGAGGAATATTTGTGGCAAGAAATTTACTAATTTTCAAGATAAATTCTTTTGCATCTCCAAGAAAGATTAATTAAATAATGTCAAAATCAAATCTAAGCAATTAATTTTCTTAAATATATTTTCATAATTTGTAATTGACTATGTTAAATCACAAAAATATTGTCATTTAACATTTCTCTTAGAATCTATTTGATTTGCATAAAACATTACCTTTTTCTTTTTAGAAAATGATTTTGAAGTTAAACATGAATTAATTTTCCCAATTTGTCTCATTTGCAAAATGGGATTGATAAAGGTAGTTCTTCCTTAGGATTGTGATCGAAATTAAGGGAGAGAATGCAAGCGAAGAATTATATTGGTGATAATAAAGCAAATTGTGTTGATGGAATTAACATGTTCTGGTTATGGTATAATTCATGTGTTCCTAAGAAGTGATCACAGCTAAAGATTATCATATTTAAAATGAAATATTCTGGATGATAATGTAGACCCATATTTAATGAAACATTTCATATATTGAAACATCATTTATTTCTTTCTTTCATGATGCAGGTTTGATACTAGCGTTGGTCCCCTGGTGTACTCTGACCAGTATTTACAGATCTCAACCAGACTTCCCAGTACATATATGTATGGTCTTGGGGAACATATTCATAAGAGATATCGTCATGATTTAAATTGGAAAACATGGCCAATTTTCACCCGGGATCAACTTCCTGCTGATGTAAGGAACTATATTTCTTGTTATAAATAAAATCATTAGATTGGAGCAGATGGTAATTTTAGCCTATTTGAAACTCTCCAGTGATACTTAATCCAGAAGCTTATTTACTGTAGGAATAAGACTGATAGTGAAGTCCTAAATTAACTCAGCAAGTGACTAACATATTTTATGGATGTTTCAATAGGTATTTCTTTTGATTTTGATTTTTATATTTTACCATTTCCTTTTCACTCAACCTTGTTCTTAAACGTATCCATCACTAGTTATTACATTAGAATAATTCCAAACTCTTACCATTGTATATATGCATGACTTTATGTGAGATGGTGTCTGCCTATCTATTAGACGTCATATCAGGCATGTATGCTCTCTTCTTGCTCTTCCATAATGCATGATAATCTTCTATAAATTCACATATTTTCACAGTGGTTGGTATTCCTCATAAGTGCTGAAGATTAAATTTCTTTATCATTTTTACAATGTAATTGAGAGCTCATTTGAAGTTTCACCTCTTAAGAAGCCCCGAACTCTCTCATGCAGAATTAGTGTTTACTTTCTAACCCTTTATTCATAGTTTAGTATGAAAATCATTACAGTGTATGATGTGCATTTATTTGTCTGTGCTTCTAGAATATGAGATTCTTCAGGACAAAAAACATAGCTTTTTTTAAAAAAATATATTTTTTAATAATTTATGATTACTTTGAGTCAAATGTTATTCAATTTTTAAATGCCAATACTATATCATTTCCTAAAACGAATAAGTAAGTTTGTTTTAAAAAACTTCATTTGGTACAGAACCACTAATAAATTCTACCAATCCTTGTTAACAGCATCACTAACTGTACTAAGCACCTAATAAACACCCGGCTGAGAACCTCATAGCTATTTTCCACATGTTCTTTCCTTTGAACCTCCATATCCAATCTGCCAAGAAATCTTATTTCTTTCACCTTATAAATATATTTCCAGTTTGCCTCCACCATTTCATCTATTCTTCAGCTCTCAACAAATGTACTGCAAAAGTTCTATGTGGGTGGACATCATCATCTGCTGTGCCTTGGGTATACATGGGGCATAATGGATAAATACCTTTACCTTATCATGAATAGCTTATTAAAAGTCATTTAATCATAATAAAACAAAGAGAAATTAAGTAATCTATTAATAGCATAACCTGTGTGTTATGTTATATATTTTTAAGTTAATATGTTATAATTAAAATAAGTTAGATATTTTTTTGTGTGCTAGTGTTTCACATGAGAAAATTAAATGAGATATGAGGGGTAAATTACATACACAAATTGGAATTTGTAAAGGCCATTTTAAACATGTAATCTTTTTACTTTAAATGCACTTAAAATTTTAATTTTCAAAATTTTGCCTTATAGAATAATAATAATTTATATGGCCATCACACATTCTTCATGTGTGTTGAAGATACTTCTGGGGAGTCATTTGGTGTTTTCTTAATGAACAGCAATGCAATGGGTAAGAGCAACTTATCTGATAATATATTTAAATAAGATTTATCATGAATGGTTATAATTACTCTTTATTCTAATAATGGATATTATATTATCAGAGTACACTCTATTAGTGATTTAGTATGTGAAATTATAAGCTGGTTTTATAGTTAGTGAGACAATGGATTTTTGCATATCAGTGCTCTGTTTTGGGGAGAGTATACTATGTTGTAATTTTGAGGCACTTTTCTTTCCCTTCAAAGCAACATGGAAACATATCCATTCAAAACACATCCCATTCCCACAGCCTCATTTGTTAAGATTAATTAGTATGCCACTACAAATAAGAAAGAGAAAGGTCTACATGGGGGTAGAAAGGAGGAAGACTTATTTAGTTTATCATAATTCAAATAATATAGTATCTTTCTTTTTTTTAATGTGAGTGTAATACCTATATTTAAAAAGTAAATCAGTGACAACAGAAGGCCACAATATTAATAATATTCCAGTAAGAATAGTGATATTATATGGTTATCAAGGCAATTACTATGTTTTACATATAAAAAAATCAAATTTCTTATTTTTTCTCAGAAATTAGCATGTGATAATATGATCTTCAGAGCATCTTCAATGAAAACAACTAAATAAAATGTAATTTTAGGAAGAAATCTTTATTTTTAAAAAGGATTTGCTATTCATTTTCCAGGGAAGCTATGGCTAGCCTCTGTAGAAGAAACCAGCTGGGATATTCTATCAAATCTCATACATAGTGGCATTTTACTTTTGTATTCTTCCTATCTTCAATATTTTAATTTTTCATAATTATTTTAAAACAGTGTAAAATTACATAGTTAATACAAAATGCTTTAAATAGATATTGCAATTATTTTACCATTATGTAACTTTTTACTATATACATATGCTTTCCCAATTTTATTTCATAGAGATTTTCATCCAGCCTACTCCAGTAGTAACTTACAGAGTTACCGGCGGCATTCTGGACTTTTACATCTTCCTAGGAAACACACCAGAACAAGTAGTTCAGCAGTATCAAGAGGTGTGTTTCAGGTCTATTTTATAAAATTCTTTTCTACCAGTTTTTTTTTTTTTTTCATCTAACATGTTCACATATTTAAATGACTTTACTTAAGATATCAGGAGCCTGTTAGCTAAATATATTTTTAAATCTTACTATTTTTTAGATATGAGTAGGTGTTTTTTTCTCTGTACAGTGAAGCTTATGTATATTTAAATGGATATATTTCTGATATAAAATTCTTTATTGTTTCCTAAGCAGTTGCATTTAGGAATTTCTTTTTTTTTCATTTGTTTGTTTGTTTATTTTTAATAGGAAAGTATCTTATCTTCAAGACTGAGGCTAGGCAATGGATACATAGGTCATACATCCCTATGACAAAAATCCTAGATGCAACCAAATTGTGAGGAAGACTAGTGAAACTTGCTGTTAATGCACAGAAGATAAACTCAAGGAAAATAGGCCCTGAATTTCAAACTAAGAAGGGCAGATTTTGAAACACAGTCTGAAGTCTTACATCTTAAGGTTACTATCTAAGCAACTTTCACTTATCTATTAAATAATATCCTAGTGTACGTGAGCCCAAGATGGTCCTTATAGAAGGGTGAGGAATCCAGGATTTACTTTGAGCCAGTTTCTGAAAATTTCTTCCACGTAATTGTTCTGCTGTGTCTGTTGGCATATATAATTCCTAGTGTCATAGTGGGAGAATAAATTATTTTTATTAATATAAAATTTAAGAATCATGCCTATTTTTAAAATCTTATTAATATATATTTTGACATATAATTCCCATTTCCTAAAATAATCTCAAAAGAGAAGTAATTACTATCAAAAACTGTCTTTAAATAGGATCCAAAAGACTAAAATGAGAATAGCTAGGGTTTTACACAATTGAATAATTTACAATGTCTAATAATTCCCACATTGCTGTTTATAAATATGAATTTCAGAAAAGAACACAAAAAAATTTACAGTCTCTGTTATATGAAATTATAATTACAGTGCTAAGCTGACCTATATATAGACTTTGCGTGTAGTTATCACACCATCAAAACAGGGCAGTACATTTTGTGAAGGAATTTGACATTTTATTTGTGAAATATTGGTTGATATACTTGCCTACTACATGTTGAACTCTGTGATCAGCAGTAGTCGTGTCTGAGTCACACTTGACATGTGAACGCAGTATAACAGTATGCTTCCTTACATCATTTTATGGGTATACTTTCAGAGACTTGAATTTAAGCAATAACTTAAAAGTCTGGTGTAGGATATAGAACTATTAATCACTGCTACATTTAAATAAGGCTCAAATTACGTAAAAGTAGGCAAAAGAAATTTTGTTTCCCATTTGAAGAAAAACAAGTTATCCTTTCTATGTAAGCTATCCTATTAGCTGCTCTCAACATGTTAAAATTTAAAATATAATTTATTTGAATATCTAGATAGTTTTAAAAGTATGAAAACAATGTATATATCTAAAATATAAAATGAATAATATATAAATTAACATAATATATAATAAATATTTTATATACTTTTATGAAATATAAGTTATGTCATATATTTGTAATACACACACATATACACAGGAAGAAATTTCACTCATGTGTTCAAATCTTTAAAGAAATTTTATACGAGATTAAGATTGAGAATTTGATATTATTTTTAAATAAATTTAATGCTTAAATTGAATAGAATATAATAACAATATGAGTATTTAAAAAATTTTACATAGTAGTTTTTAGACATACATGATGGAGAAATCATAGAACCAAAAGAAAAAAAAAAAAATATATATATATATACACACACACAAGTACAAACCTAAACCAAAGAATATCCATCATCCCAAATGCCAAATAAAATTATTTGTCTTAATGTAACCTAATACTCAGTTTTTAGTTAAAGAATTAATACCGGTTACACTCATATTTTCACGTGCAAAATCATGTCCTCTGCTGTGATGAGACACTGATACTCTGTTGTGGGATTGCACTGAGTCTGCTTGGGCCACTGAGCCCTGGAAAAGGGGCTCCGTTTGGTCCCTTGAGGAAAAGCCAATGCCTGCATGTGAACAAGATAAGTACCTTATGAAATAACTGAGTGGGAGTCTTGTAGAACATATATTTTATTATTTTTTTTAAAACTAAGAGAGAAATAAATTCCGAAGTATAAGAGAATAGAAATTATATACTTTTAAAAATCTTTTTTCTTACATGATGACTGTTCATTCATTCATTCATTTTGTTGTTACAGGAAGTAGGAGTATGGTCAATTTCTTTTTTTGCTTAACTCTTTGATGCTATTCTTTTATTCTCTTCTTTTACTTTCCATGCTGTGCAAAATATACTTTTACAAGTGTTACTTTCTAAAGAGCTAACTTTCTAGTTTTTCAACACAAAATAAGCAGGAGATGAGTGACAAAACATAAATTCGTTAAGTGTTTCATAACAGAATTCTAACAGAATTTCCAGGACACATTTTAGAATGTATGTAACACTAAATATTTGTTTGAAATATGTAGTTAAACTTAAACAAATGCTAGAGATATAACAGAATAAGAAGCATATTAATATTAGTTTCTAATGCTCTTTATTGAAACTAATTAAATGTCCGTTTACTTCAAGCTTATTGGACGACCAACAATGCCAGCATACTGGAGTCTTGGATTCCAGCTGAGTCGCTATAATTATAGCTCAATTGATATACTGAAAGAAGTGGTAAAAAGAAATCGAGACGCTGGCATACCATTTGTAAGTGGGATAAAGAGTTTGTGGGAATGTATACTAAGTTAAATATTATCACATAATAATAATGGTAAGAAATTGTCAGGATTATTATATATATGGGTTATTAAGCTGCTTTTTAATGATAAAGTACATTTTATGACCATATATAATGCCCAGATGTATGTAAAATTTTGAGAGCTGATTATGAATTATACTATAACAGAATACATGTTTAACTGTGAACAAAATCATATTTAGTTTTTTTAGTAGACTATTTTTAGAGCCTATATACTTTTTAATATAATAAAAATTTAATGTATATTATATAATGTGTAGGTTTTTGTTTCCTATACAGTGAATCACAGATATATCATAATACATACCAAATTATCATCTCTGAAACAAATGTAAATAATCATTTAATGCTTTTATACTTTAGAATTAGAAAAACTAATTTTATAAATAATATCGTTGCATCTTTAGTGAAGTAAAAAAGGTGTCTAACTTTACTTTTAATCATTACATTTATAGTACAAATTTATTGAACTTAAATGTTGAAGTTATTAGAGAAATTTCTATACTACTTATTGAAATATATTCTGCTAAATTTTAGGATACACAGGTCACTGATATTGACTATATGGAAGACAGAAAAGACTTTACTTATGATAAAGTTGCATTTAACGGTCTCCCTGAATTTGTTCAAGACTTGCATGATCATGGACAGAAATATGTCATCATCTTGGTAATGGCTGGTCATTTATTAATATAATTTTACTATTTAGACCTTTGTAAGTTAATAAATTCTCTATCACTTTTTTTCTATTATTGTGTGTATTATGTGCCATTGAATCAGTTCTGACTACTAATGACCCTATGAATGAATGATGTCCACAATGTCCTGACCTCAACAGCCCTGCTTAGCTTCTGTAGACTCAGGCCTATGACTTCTTTCATAGAATTGATCCATCTCATATTTGGTCTTCCTCTTTTCCTGCTGCCTTCTATTTTTCCCAGGATTGTTGTCTTTTTTCTTTCCCAAAGAACCCTACCTTCTGATGATGTGCCCACAGTAGGATAGCTTTAGTTTTGTCATTTTTGTTCCAGGCTTAATTTGTTCTAGATCCTACCTATTTATCTTTCTGGAAGGTCAAGGTATCTGTAGAGCTCTTCTCCAACACCATATTTCAAAGGACTAATTGTATTTTCCTATTAGTGTTCTTCACTGTCCAACAATTGCACCTGTACATAGTAATTGAGAATATGAAGGAGTGGATGATGATCTTAGCTTTGGTCTCTAATGACACATCTTTGCTGTTGGTGATCTTTCCTAATTCTTCTATTTTTAGGACCCTGCAATTTCTATAAGTAATCGTGCTGATGGAGCAGAATATGAGACCTATGTGAGAGGACGTGAACAAAATGTGTGGGTAAATGAGTCAGATGGGACTACAGCAATTATTGGAGAGGTAAGTTATAATATTTGTTAAAGTCATGTTGCTCAGATTTTCTATTGTGCAACAACAAAGTTTTATAACTGTTTATAAGTGTGTGTGTACATATGTGTATTTATTTTCAAATCTAATCTGATATTTTAATTATGTAGAGAAATTTTAGACAGGAGATATTCCAAAATCTCTAAAACAGTTTTATTTATGAAGATGAATAATTTTTAGTGCTATACACAATTAAAACAAATGCTAACAAAATATGATATATAATTTTGATGATTATAATGTTCTGATAATTTTATATATAATAATGTATATATGAATTGAATACTCATATGCTGTGTATTGTTTTATGGTTTACATTTAATTTTCACAATAAAATAATGAGAAAGCTGTGATTAAAATTCCTCACTTACAGGTGAAAAAATGAATTTGAGAGAGGTAAAGTAACTTTTCTTATATCATAGAGCTAAAAAGAGCAGAGTCAGATAACTGCCAAGCTTCCAAATGCAAAAATTTTAACCAGTATAAATATTTTTGTGGAGACGACTTTGTAAGACGTATCAAAAACTATAATGTCTGGATACATTGACTTAATAATTCTGCTTCTGTAATTTAGCTAAAAGAAAAAATAGGAGAAAATATGAATTTATAAAAATGTGTTTATTATCACATTATTTAACATATTGAAGAATATTCTAGCCATCATTTTTTTATCATTTATCAAAGTTAAAATTTCTATTGAAAATCTTCAAATAATTATGAGCTCCATTAGAAAACAAAACAGAATTTCTTTCTTAAAAAGCCTATTAATAAGTCAATACATTCTGTTAAGACCTGCTCTGTTGGATACAGACAGATCAGATAGCCAATACGCATAATTTAGATATAAAACAATAATATTTATCCCAATTTATCTGAAATGGAATCCTCTAGTTTAATATCATTATTTTAAGTTATAAGTCATAAAGAGGCTGCATAATATTTGTAGTGTTTAGTAGTCTAGACTCTGATGTGAGATTGCCTGGGTTTGAATTCCTTCTCTGCCACTTATTAGTGGTGTAACCCTGAAGAATGTATTTAACTTCTCTGTTCATCACTTCTCCTATCTGTAAAATGGGTTTAATTATAACACCTACCTCATCTGTAAAGTGATGCAAATATAGCATCCATCTCCTAAAGTTCTAGTGAAGAATAAATGAGTTAATAGCTACAAAAACACTTGGAACAGTGCCCAGCACATAATATGTGTCACATTTGCATTTGTTAAATTAAAAAAATAAATATACAATGCTTTTTTTTCCCACTTAATCTTTTGGAAGCAGTTGCTTTTGGAAATGAACTAATGTACTTTTGTTTCAGATAATGTATGTTTTTTGTTTGCTTGTTTTTTAAACCTAACCTACTAGAATGCTAGAAATAAATTTAGTCACAGTCAAAATAACAGCCTCATCTCACATTCCTTTATTTTTCACTTCATAAATGCTTCATGTTCTCACTCTCTCTTTCTTTATTCTCTCTTAACTCAACTATAAAGTAGATCTGAGATTATTGTAAATACAGATAATACATGGATCACATATACCTAAAGAAGTACAATATTATAATTAATTTTTTTGCTATTCATACTCAATTTGAATTCTTATTTATTAATTAAATTTCTGTGTATGTACGAATGATCTATTCTTCTAGGTCTGGCCAGGATTAACAGTATTCCCTGATTTTACTAATCCAAAGTGTATAGATTGGTGGGCGAATGAATGCAGCATTTTCTATCAAGAAGTGAAATATGATGGACTTTGGATTGTAAGTAGCTAGTTTAAACCAGTGATTTTGAACAATGAAAATAAAATTATTTTTCTCATTGAATACTTATTAAGTCGACAGATATATTTTGTAACATATTAAACAGAAAAATAAAAGCTCATAATATTTTTTCTAGAATGTATAAATATCATACAATCATGTTCATAGATTAGACAAAAATAAAAACTAAAAACTGCAAATTGAGGTTTTTCTTTCTCAGTAATATGCTTTGCAGAATAAATTTCATTTCTATTACTAACGTGTTGTATCTTTAAGACTAATAATTTATGTTTGAAAACAGTTAACATTTGAGGATAATCCTATAGAGGTTATTAAAAGTCTACACTAGTCAGCAATTGCAGCAATATGAACCTGAATAAATCCTTACCCTTTAGAAACTTTTTTTAATAAGTTATGGAATACAATTAAAATGGGCAATACATTAAGTGTTTTTTCGCAACATAATGCCAGAAAACAACATTCTAAGTTGCTGGTACATTTATTAAGTGAAAACAATAATGTTTAAAAGTTTTCTTGGATAAAGTCTCATATCTGTAGATATTGCTAGCCTGCTGCTAAGTTTATTGTATAGAATAATGCTGTATTGTAGTCAAGATTTTGACTACAATGGAAACTATAACTGCATTTGGGAATGAAAGTACTTGGTGATTCTGGAGTTCTGTATTTCAGAAAAAAAGTTTAATAAATCTGAGAGAGAAAATATCAGGATTTTGTTCAGAGGTATTACAACTGCACAGAATTTCGGAAGGTGAGATAATGGATATCCCTAGGGATAGCTATATTTTCTTTGGCTGTTTAGGTCCCCAATATCTATATTTTCATGAAGTTCCCATTATTCATTCAGTCATTGTTTTTAGTTATTCATTTAATTATTCATTTATTTATTCAAACAATTGTTTAGCTAACAAATCTTTACAAAGATAGGAAATTATGTTTTTTGCTGAGAACATGAAATTGTGTAAAAGGTTAGTATAATATTCAAGATTCCTATGACAGTAATAGAATGAGAAGGGGAGGTATTAGTTACTTGACAATTATAATACCTAGCGACTGGTAGAAATAACAAAAATTGCACTCTGTTTCTGAGTTTTGCTTTCAATTCTAGCTCTAATTTCAATTGTATTATTTAAGTTAAAAGTTTCTTTCTTCTTTTTTTTTTTTCTTGCTTAGGAACAATTTGAGTTCACTAGAGTGGAGTTAGGAATATAAATAATGCTTTAACAATAATGAAAGAGAATCTGACTGTGCTATAGAAAGGGAATATTCCATTTGATACCCTTTGAAGACTGAAATATCAGATTTATCTCCAAAGAGAAGGAGAGGATCAGAGGAGTAAAAGTATCTGAGAAAGGCAAAGTTATTCTGATGCTAACGCAGAAGCATTTTGAATAATGCCTAAAAAAAACCAACAACACAATAACTAGAATGATTTCAAAGCTCACTGAATATCACCGAATCCATCATACTATTTATAAACAGTGGAAAGCTCTTACTTGAAAAATTGCTAGATCCTACTACTAAGTCGTTTCTTTAATTCTTTCACTTCTTCAGATTATTCTTTTTGATAGAATGAACATAAAGTAAAAATAAGTGTAATTTAACTTATAAAATTTAATTTTTATGTCAAATATAAAAATAGTTTTATAATTTACTAAATATCTAATTTAGATCCCATGCTAATGTTTTTTTTTAATTTTAAATATAAAATCACTTTGAAAAATGATGTGAGCTAATTGTCATAGAAAAAATTGAATATAATAGTCTAGATAATTTTAATTAAAAAACTCCAGTGTATACTTTAGAATAACTAAATAGCTTTCTTTCGTTGTGGCTATTAAGAAAACATTTGGGAAATGGAAACACATTTACCTTTAAAACCTGTATCACAATGAGAAATTTATACTTTGGAGCACCCTTAATTTCTCACATTAATTCCATCTGAGCAGAGACAACAGAGGTGTTGGAAATAAGGCTTAAAATTGTATAGAAATTCTTCACTGCAATTGACATAGAAGGAAAAAGAAATACTTATTTATATGTTACTTTTTTTAGTCCAAAGACTTGACTTAACAGGTTATGGTCACAGAACTAGTGAGTGGCAAGATAAGATTGGGGCCTAGGTTTACATGGCAAGGAAATCTGTCAACACAATATTCCATAATTCTGTCTCCAGGAGATGTTTAGGTCACTGGTTCTCAAAATTGGTACCCCCACCCTAAGGTTTTCTGAGACTCTTCCAGGGATTCAGTAAGGTCATCACTATTTTTATTAGAATACTGAAAATACTATTTACCTTTTTTTTTTTTCACTTTTATTCTCTCATTAGAGTGTAGAAATTGGGAGAGTAGGTAAAGAGTGCTGATGTACATTCTAGTAATGCACATCATAGAAACTAGATAAATGCCAGCTGAATGAACAATGTTGAATAAATAAATATGCTAGAAATGTATACAATGATAGACTCCCAGTGAGAAGACTGATAGAATTATTTAGAAAAGACAGTTGCTTGATACTTGTAATTAATGTTTTATATGTATAATTAAAACTAGGTAAATTAAATGCATTTTGGTAATATGTAATCCCGAATCTAAGATACCTGTTATGTGTTCTATATTCATACAAAAGCAAATAATATTATTTTTCTCAGTATAATGACTTGTCCATCCCCAAGTAGAATCAAGTAGTGAGTATAGTTAAGCAAGTTTGTTTCTAGGTTGGTAGCTTATGTTTGTCTTTAAAAGTAAAACAACATTATATTTGCCTTAGACAAAAAAAAAAAAAAAAAAAAAATTTGCAAACAACTAGAAACCCTCTATTTATATGATTTTGTGATTACTTAAAATCTGCTGTTCGTTTTATGTTTGTTCAGGACATGAATGAAGTTGCCAGCTTTATTCAAGGTTCAAGGACAGGATGCAGTGACAACAAGTTGAATTATCCACCTTTTACTCCTGGTAAATTTCATCTCATCATTTACTTACTATTAACTGAAAATCATTTTCCTTGTTGACTTGTAACTTCTAGAATATATTTCTAAATCGCAAAGTTTGGTAAAATTTTGAGACCCTGAATCAATATTTTTGTTTGTTTTCTTTTGGCCAAAATATTTATGCCTAAGGAAAGGAGCACGATTTTAAATTTTAGTAAAGCATATTGATTTATTTTTACCATTAATATATTGGCAGTGATTAAATAATTAATGAAAAGAAATAAAATTTATTTAAAATCATAATTTAAGTGATCAAATTTTTTATGAGCATTTTGCTGTGTCTGTTTAGTAATTAGAATGTACCTGATCTGAATAGTTATATTTCATGTATTCTTAAAAATATGTTTTTCGTCCTTAAAAGTGGGTAAAAAAGATTTAACCAAAGAAAAAGATTGGCCTTAAGGGAGTAAATCCCTATAAGGACATCTGAAGAAAAATGATAATAATTATAGAAGCACTATATATGCCTGAAAATTAAAGTACAATAAAAAACTGAAAAGCAAAGTTTCGAATCTTTTGTAATTGTATAACAGGTCTACATCTGTGGAATTAGATCATATTTAAGTAAATTATTCTACTATAAAGCTTTAAAATTAGTCTATGGTTATTTGGTATACAAGGTAAATGTGTACATTTCTATCCACATGTTAAAGGTTATTGTTTCCTTTGGATTTATTTATTATTGAGTTAGAAAGCAGAATATTTATTAGTGTAAGTGCAAATCTAATAGTTAATCAACAGAAGTAGTGGAAGGCGAAGACATAGTTGGAACTTAGTTTAAATTGTCATCTTGTATTTTTTATTTATCAGAGTATGGTATTACATAACATCATTTACAGATGATAAATGAAGTTTAAAATAGGAAAATATCTCTTATTATAAAGCGTAAAATGGTGAAGAATTCCTTAAATAACATTTCTTACATATTTTCTCTAAGATATTGTTGACAAACTCTTGTATTCCAAAACAATTTGTATGGATGCTGTGCAATACTGGGGGAAACAATATGATATTCACGACCTCTATGGATACAGCATGGCTATAGCCACAGAGAAGTAAGTGCAATTTCACTCAGAAATCTCTTTTATATTTATTGTCTAGAAATATATTTGACAATTTACTAATTATTCTTGCTATAATTTGGAAATAGCAAGAATAATAAAGCAAAGAAAGATAATATTTTCATAGTAAAACGGCATATTAAAGGCATCAGTTATTTTAGTAATATTCATGAATTTGCACATGGTATATGTATTTAACTGTAATTCATTTTTAATTTACAGATTTAAATAACTCTTTCAAAATTTTGATTCAGTTGGCTACCTCTGAATATAATTGCATTCTAAGCATAAACTTTACAATTGCCTTAGGAGGGTGATGCTTCTAGACTAAGTCTTTAACTATTTTTCAAAAACAGTGGTTTCCATTAAAATGTAATTTTTTATGTAGTATCTCCCAAAATAATTTTCTTATGTAATGTGTTACTTATGTATAAAAAAGAACATGATATGAAACAAAAGAAAGGGGCTATTGTATGTTAATTTTGTGCTATTTTCCAAGCATTGTATGAAGATATAATGTCATAGTCAATAAAATCTAGATCTTGGTCTCAATAAATTTTTAATTTTCACATAATTTAACAACTATAATTCATTTTTTAATTCAAAACCCAAATTATACCATAATATCAAAACTTTTATATGCTATCTTCACAGTGTTCATTTACTTTACTTTTTAAACTCAGTAGAACATTATATATTACATTGCGTAAGTAAATACATTTTAGAAAGAAAAAGTAACACTATAGTTCAATATCATAGAGGTAATAATACAGAAAAAACACCTGAGAATATAATTATATTTTTACTAAGGTAGTGTGGATACTTTTATATATTAAATTAAATTTTTGTAATTTTTTTCCTGATTAATTCCCATTTGTGGAAGAAAATGGTCAATAATTATCAGATACCAAGAGAGGTGGGATGAATAATCCTAGAAGTGGTGGATAGCAAATTTTTAGAAACCAACAAAATAAAACACTTTTCAAATACATGTTTTATCCCAACATTGCTTGCTGATATTTGAAAACGCACACTTTAATATATAATTAGCATTATTATGCCACGAAAATGTGTATGGGTTAAAGTCAGATTGCTACATTTATATTTTTAAAAATGTCAATGAGTTTACACCATATATTTCAAAAACAACTGTTGAGTGGATACAAAAAAACACGTTTATTTAATTTGGTAAAAGAAGTCATTCAAAGTATGAATCACTACTAAAAATTTTCCTTTGTATTTGATCAGAATGTATTTAAATAAGTAAATATTGATAACTAAATACAAAGTAGTTATAAAAGATTGATAAAATAGTTGTAAATATTATGACTTGGCTCTAGGAATTATATGCATTTGAAATTAAGACCAGAATTTTTAAATATCAGTACTATTTAAAGTAAATCTTATCTGTTAATTTGATTTTATTTTTAGTGCTATACAAAAAGTATTTCCTAATAAGAGAAGCTTTATTCTCACCCGGTCAACTTTTGCTGGATCTGGACACTATGCTGCACATTGGTTAGGAGACAATACTGCTTCATGGGAGCAAATGGAATGGTCAATCGCAGGAATGCTGGAGTTTAATTTGTTTGGAATCCCTTTGGTGAGCAGTTTCACCCAATGTCATTTACAAAAACTGTGAATTACACTTATATTATCTTAATGATTTTTGGTAAAATGATTAAAAGTGTGTTATGGGAAATCCAGCCTTTATACTTAGGGAATAAATGGGTGATATCTATAACATTCAAGCCATTATAGTGTGGAAAATGGAATGAACAAAATTCAGTCAAATCAAAGTAATTTATGAAACAAATATAAGTAAGGCATAGAAAAAGCTGATATAATAAATATAAAGTGCCAAAAAAGATAGTAGGAAAAAGTTAAATATATTGGTAATAAAAGTAAATGCCAAAAGACTAAATATGTTTAAAATACTAGATTGTTTGTTTAGGTTAAAAAATAAAGGCTTTTTTCTCCATTTAAAAAAGATAAGGACAGAGACAATTTCAAAATTTAAAAGCAAAGAAAATTTATACTAAGCAATTCTAAGTATAAGACATTTGATAAGTCTCTTTATATCCTGCAAAAAAGAAGTACACGGTGTTAATATTTACTAAAGAGGGCTACTACATAACAAAACAAATGCAAAATGTATTAGGAAATTATAGTGATGTATGCATTCTTTCTTTTACATTCACCGAACTAAAGGAAAACCAAAAACCCACCAAATCAAAAAAAGCTAATACATGCACACGTACATGCACACACACAGTTTTGAATTTTGAAATTAAAAAACACATTATCAAATGATTTATGAGTTGAAAATTAAAGTGAATGGAAATGGGGAAGTGGAACCCTTAAAACTGAATGCCAACAATTGTATTTCATATCAAAATTGTGGGATATCAACTAAGTTGATATTTAGATAAAAGCTTATAGCCTTAAAAACTTAGATTAAAAACAAAGGAAGGCTAAATATTAATGAATAAAATGCAATAATTAAGAAAATGGAAAAAGAAAAACAATAAATCATAGTATAAAGGTGACTTAAAATTTGAATAAAATAGAGCATTTTATGGCAAGTTTTGTTCAAAAGAGAATTAAAAATAACCAATGTTATGGTGTATTGTAAGATAAGGTGTTATTTATTATAGCAACCAATTAATAAATAATTACCAGGAGTAAATGTTAAAACTGAGTGTAGGACATTTTTGAGAAAATATTAAATAACTAAATAAATTAAAAGTATACCACATTTATAGAAAAAAAGGCTCAATATATTTGAAATATGCATTCTGTCCAAATTATTATCTGAAGTCAGTGATATTCCAATTTAAATTATGAAGGGAGTTTGGGGAACATATAAGATTATTCTAAATTTCATATGGAAGACAATCAGTTTGAAGAAGTAGAAAAGAGCGTGAGAATTTTCCCTACAAAATAAACAGTTATCTAACACAATGATAACACTAATAACAGTTATCTAACACTTGATTGTGAATGTTCAAATTGATTAATATGGAAAAATAAGGCACGAGTACCAACTATTCATATGAACAATTGATTATTCATTGAAAAAATAAAATGGGTTCAAGTCTTACACTATACACAAAAATCAATCCCATATTGATTAAAGATCTATATGTGAAAAGTAAATTTCGAACTTTTTAGAAGAAAATATGAGTGGGTAAAGTTATTACACAAGGTTAGGTGGATAATTTCTTAGAACACAGAAGGTGCAAATAATAAAGAAACATAAATTTGACTATAACAAAATGAAAACTATTCATAAAAAGACTTTTTAAAAGTTATAATGAAAAGTTATCCACCTACTGGAAAATGAGATTTTTAATTTATATAGCCAATAAATGATTAATATTTAATTTAAAATACCTATTATGAATCTGTAGAAGGTAAAAATAATTGAAAAATTAGCAAAGAATCTAAATAAGAATTCTATATGGACAATAAAAATACAAAAAATTTCTCAACTTCCCTAGTAATCAGAGAAATTCAAGTATAAACTTTGGTGAGATATGTTCATATATATATATATAATTAAAAGTCTGAAAATAACTGGAATTGGCAAGTAAATGGAGCAATGTGAAATTTCATGTGCTGTCACTGTTTACAAATGGTTGCAACCAGTTTTAATTAAATAATTACATTTAGGAAATAATCAATGTATATGTATGCATCTCTCTCTCTCTCTATATACACATATATACATATCTATCATGATATTAAGTAAGTTCTTCACATATTCACAAAACCTATATATAAATTTTATAGAATCACTTTTTATAGTCATGGGATCCAGTTGAATTTCACAAAAGTAATGCTTTGAAAAAAAAGCAAAAAGCAATGTGATGCATACAACATATCGTTTATATAAAATTAATAAATGTGAGAAAATATATGTTACTTATAGATACATGTATACTACTTAGAAAAAGGAAGAAATGTTTGCAAACAGTGGATACTAAATAAAGGATAGTAGTTTTTCTGCAGGGTCCTCGAAAAAAAGAGGTATGCAATTTTACATGGGTATACATCAGGAGACATTTTTTACTATTTTATTCCTACAATATTATATTATAAATGGGAAAAAACAAATCATGGGAGGTGAGTTTTGGAGTAAGAAGCAACACATTTTAATAATATAATTTCACTTTATACATCGAATTAACGATGATTAGATCAAAAGAGAAAATAAATATGAAAAACTAAGAAAGAGTATAAAGAGACAATTCTGAAGAAAAGAGAGTAAAATAATGTAATTAGAAGCAAATTTATAACAAAAATGGAAAATAAAGAAACTAAGTTAAGGAAGAGTATATGAAGACAATAAAACAAAAAGATTGTAAGTAATGCAAATTAACTCATTGAGGCAAAAAAATGTGATTCTCTGGGTAAATTTGAAAATCTTTACACTATATATATAAAATATATATATATATATATATATATATATTATTTTTAACAAATTTAGGTTGGAGCAGATATCTGTGGATTTGTGCTTGATACCACGGAAGAGCTTTGCAGAAGATGGATGCAACTTGGGGCATTCTATCCATTTTCCAGAAACCATAATAGTGATGAATATGAGGTAAATGTCTTTTGTTTTCCTTGATTTGGAATAAAGCATAATCTTATTTTTAACAATATACTTAAAATTATATCTATAGAAGATAATGTGTGGTCTGCAAGTTGGTAGCATAATTTGTGAAAGAGTTATAAGTCCTCTTCTCAAGGCCTATAAATATTTTGTATCTAAAAAATGGTCAAATAAGAAAATCAGGATACATAATGTAGTCACAACATATTTTATCTAAACCTAAAACATATATGAGTGTCGAATCACAATATTTTAAATTAAAGCCAAAGTTTTTTGAGTCTGGATTCTTAGATTCTAACAATACAAGTTTCAGATAACTTTTCTTTCATAAAATATATAATATACTATTAGGGATTTCCAGTTTTTGTTTTGTTAAAGAAATACGAAAAAATTAAAGCCAGTGCAAAGTAGTTTGAGTCCAGACTCAAGCAAAACTAAATGGCACATTGGAAATGAAAGTAAAACTAACACTTTTAAAACATGCATCTGAACTAATGGGATCAGAAATACAAGGATGTACTGAACTATTCTACCAGTCCTAGGAATTCATGCTGTGAGTTCCCATGGGTACCTTTTTCAGTGAGAATGAGGAAATTAGAGGAAATCATCAAGTCAATTAAGTGCATAGTGGTTAAGAAATTATTCCTGTTCACATATTGGTTACATATACGACTTTAATTCTTTTTGAGAAGAGAGACAGAACTCAGTCTGGAAGGAAGCATGATAGAACAGAAGTTAAAGGTATAAATTGGAGATTAGTCACTTCTAATCTACCTAAACTGCGCTTTCCAAAAAATTTGTGTTCATGGGAAATCCTAATATAAATTACATTACACTTTGTGTTTCTGTTCTCCAAAAAGCAGATGCCAAGACAGAAATAGACATGTTAGAGATTTATGGGCAAAATGCTTGAGAAAGATACAGGGGAGGGAGCAGGAGAAAGTAGAGAACCTCCAGATGACAATTCAGTCTAACTTGGTGAGATGAAGGCAAAGAAGGAGGTTTGATAGGCAGAGTCACATACTGGGTCACAGAGTGCCCGATTCTAAGGAAGTTTGAGTCAGCCCAGTGGGTAGTTTTCAGGACAGAGTTGGCCATTGGAAGAATCATGTGTCTTTCAGAAATGGGTCTGAATAGTATTTCCACCATGTTAACTGATTGGCTGGGAGCTGCCACAGGGGGATATAGCTTCAGAGTAAACATGATGATGAATCCAGAGAGGCAGTAGCCAGTACCTCTGGTTAGTTGTGCTACCTGGAGCAGGAGATCTAAGCAGGTTTGCTCACATCACTGTACCTTGGCTGAGAGTCAGCTAATCTAGCTTAGGCTCAGCAAGAAGGCTATCCTTTTAGTAGCAAGTCTATAGGCTGTTTGGGCAGCTCTGTTCCCTGTTTCCCTGTTCCAGCAGACTACCTGGGTTTATTTCTCTAATGGCAATGGCAGGCACAATGAGCAAGTTCTCAGACAAGCACATTTTGAGCTCTTTCTTGGATGTATCACATGTACTAAGCTCTTTGTAGGTACAAAGAGCTGTGAAAATTTAAGCCAATAATTCAGCTACCACAGATAACATTAGAGAGAAATTCTTTGTTAAAATGTTTTCATCTTCTTTCAGTATGTGTATTTAAATTTAAAGTAATTTAATTACTTTAAAATAAAGTAATTAAAACATATATCCAAATTAAAAACATAAAAACTGGAAATATTCATGTAGTCTGATGATGAAATAAGAGCAATTTAAACTTCTTATAAATAAATAAATGTATACAATTTGTTTTTCAAAAATAGAATAAATACTTCTATTTTAATTTTCATTCATATTTTAGTGTTCTTATTTCAGTTTCTCTTTTTATCCCATAGCATCAAGATCCAGCATTTTTTGGACAGAATTCTCTTTTGGTTAATTCATCAAGGCATTACTTGAATATTCGCTATACTTTATTACCTTACCTCTATACTCTGTTTTATAAAGCCCATAGTTTTGGAGAAACAGTAGCAAGGCCAGTTCTTCATGAGTGAGTACTATGTTCAAGAATTTTAATATCTTTCAAATTATACTTGCACATATATTTTAAAAATTAATGGAGATAAATCAATATGTTAAGTAGATTTTGCTCCTTGTTTATATGTTCTTATAAATGATTTGATGAGCTGTAGAATGACAGTAGTAAATATAATTAATTTAGTGATTTGGATAAGCTTAAGCTAGAAATGTGATACTTGAATAGAATTCAAAAGGTAAAAAGTATAGAGAATATATTAGGGAAATAATATCAGTAAGCAAGATGAAATATAGAATTATTGGAAACATATGATATATACATTGTGAAAATCATGTAAATATAGATCGAGTATTATATAGTAACAAAACCATGAACTGTCCTTGTTTTTGTATATCTTGACCAAAACAGGACCCTCCCTTAAGAAATGACTAACAACCCTTTCAAATCTATGTCAAAATGGGAGTTTATAATGAAAAAAAGTTTAAAGGGAAGAAAGTAGACAATGAAAGATTCTGGTATTTTATGAACCCATCTTACAGGAGAAAATCAGTTAAACATGAGTTGTTTATTACAGATAAAAGTAACCTTATCAAACATAATAGATTATTTTGAGTCCCAAATGAACTATTTTCCTCCCCCTTCTCTTCTGTCTTCCCTTTCTTTCTTCCTTTCTTTTTTCCTTCTCCAGTATGAGGTTTACCATAAGGATATAAGAAATATAGATTTAAAATGTCATATCAAACAAGTAAATTTAGAGCTAATAATCATTCCCAGTGAAAAACTGAAATGATAACTCAAATTTCCATAAACTTATTTTTTATCTTTATACTGTAAATGCCATTTTTCTTAGGTTTTATCAGGATGTGAACAGCTGGACTGAAGACACTCAGTTCTTATGGGGGCCTGCATTACTTATTACCCCTGTCTTGAAACAGGTAGGTTTTGAAATTTAATACATTTATTGCTTAAAGGGAAATTTGTATAACCAAATCCACACTAAATTGCAAAATATCTATATAATATGTGTTACTCAATAGACTGTTTCAACCTGATAAATATTGAATTCTAAAATGCAGAAGAAATTTTGGAAAATTATAAATATGTGAAGAAGATTTATGCTTTTAAAATATATAATGTGTAACTAGGGAGAAGAAAATTATATAAAAATATTCTGCTGAAAAAGAAAACTTTATTTATAGAATCAAATCCAGATCTCATAGTAATAATAATGAACTCAGATTTAAGTAGACATAGATATTGAAATTTTGCTAAATTGTAAAGAAAGAGGAACTTGAAAACCATTTGATCATATGAAAATGTAGAAACAGTAGTGGAGTGAGATATTTCATTTTATCTATTATTTTAAAATCTTTACACCCATAGAAATACATAGAAATGAATGTGTTCATATCTGCAGTTACCATGTAGATTACAAAAGTATGCATATATTATTTTAGTCGCCACTTAATTTCATCTTTGCTTTTGACATGTTTTATATTATATTATCTAAAACTAGTAAAATAGCCTTTTGATTATTATTTATAGAAAACATTGGAGTTTAACAATACAAAGGAAACTTTTACTCTTGACTATAAAAACCTAACAATATAATTGATACTTCTTTTCTGTGAAGTATTGAAGTAGAAATATATATGAAGTAAAAAAAAATTACGTATGATATATATGTGTGTGTGTGTGTGTGTGTGTGTGTGTGTGTGTGTGTGTGTGTGTGTATATATATATAAATTATCTTGCTTTATTATAGGGAGCAGATACAGTGAGTGCATACATCCCTGATGCTACTTGGTATGATTATGAAACTGTAAGTAACCTTATATAATAATAGACTCACAGTATTTACTGTCAAATATCTTTGCATAGAAACTTAATTCCAAACATATTGTAATCTATTTTCAGTATTTGTTATTATTGTAAAAAAAATTCCAAATTTGAATAATGTATAAAATTTTGTCCATTTTGTTGCACATGACCAAGTGTGTTTTGTTACACATGATTAATATGAAGTTATATTCTTTACATAAAAAGTTATATTATTCATTTTTAAATTATGAAAATAAAGGTCTGGAGTAATTTTAGGAAGGAGTAGTGGCATTTAAATACTTTTCCTTTTCACATATCATCTTATTGCCAAAAAAACTGAGTAATGAGCTAATCTTAAACATTTATTTTATACAGTATATTCAAACATTTGAGGAAGATTTTTATTTCAGCCTCGAAAAGGCAATATAACAGCATTTATACACACAACCAATTTATTTAACTGACCAAGATCTTTTCAGATATTTATTTTAAAAGGCATTATTTTGCATATCACTTTATTTTTATAGAAGCAATGATTTTTTAAAATTTTATTTTATTATTAGTTTCAAGCATACAGTACATTGGTTAGACATTTATATAAAAACAATGATTTTTTAAAAATCTTTTTTAGATATGGTTAACTTTAAAACAACAAAGACTAAAAGAGAGGGCTAATTAAGAATATTATTAATTATTGTAGAAGGGAAATATATTTTTCGACGTTGATTTTTTTTGAGAAAGTAAACTTATTTTTCCCCTGTTTTGTTCAGTAAACTTAAAAAGATTTTAAATTAGAAAACAGCTTACTAATATTTATTCAGATGATATGAATTACTCATAATAAAAATTATTTCTATGTATAAAATGTAATCCTTGTGAACTGTGGTTTAAAGTCTTCACTAATAAAAAAATCTTTTTAACTTCCAAATGTTAGGGTGCAAAAAGACCATGGAGAAAACAACGTGTTGATATGTATCTTCCAGGAGACAAAATAGGATTACATCTCAGAGGAGGTTATATTATCCCCATTCAGCAACCTGCTGTAACTACAAATGCAAGGTAAAATGAAAAATCATTAACTAAATTTTAATATTTCATATTTTATTATGAATCAAAGATTAATGTTTAGTTATTCACCAAAGGATATTTTTGACATAAGGAGATATAAAAAGAAGAATCAAATTATCTTAATACAAATTTAATGATATAAAAAATAAGCATAATTATATTAGAATTATATTTCCTGTGCCAAAAATGTACTGACATTCTTTATGGAATATATATAAAGTTAATTGTGATTCTTAATAAAAATATGAAATATTAAAGTACATTATATAATTTATAAAAGTATCAGTTGTTAAATATATGGATTTTTATCTAAGTGTCACAGTATTTTTCTTTCTAAGATGTTTACTTTTAATTTGATAAATGAAGTGGATATTTCTGTTTAAGTAAAGAACAAGATAGAAACTAAGGTGTTCAGTAAGAATGAATTACAGAAATATTCAGGAAAAAAGAAGAAACTTGAAAATTCTGATGTTCCATCTTTCATAGTTCATTCTGGATACAAGGCATGGAAGGCTACCTCTTGAATCCGCGCTTCCCCATATTCTGCAACAC
Source organism: Pteropus vampyrus (assembly GCF_000151845.1). Lineage (NCBI taxonomy): Eukaryota > Metazoa > Chordata > Mammalia > Chiroptera > Pteropodidae > Pteropus > Pteropus vampyrus. The sequence continues at coordinate 8,671,956 of NW_011888793.1, read as the reverse complement.
CTGAACAGATTTACTCACTATTCCTTACTAAATTTACTTCATAACATTAAGAATATCTGGAATTATAAATTTACTTTTTCTTGTGTGTAGTATATTCACATTCCTAGACTATAAATTCCATGAAGTTGAGGAGTTGACTTTTCAGTGCCTTAGTCTCCAGACCAATAAGAGTATCCAACCATAACATGCTCCCTATTTTCTCTAAATATTTGTTGAAGGAACAAAAGAATGAATGAATGAATGTATGTTAGTAAGTTAATTATTTCGGCATTATAGAATTGATAATTTTAATACTGTAACTGTTTCATGAGTATGTTTTCAGAAAAATTGGTTATACTTTAGAGCTATATTAAACAAGAGAAACATACACTTTGATTGGTGTGTGCTAGAAGAAATATATTCTGTATATAGCAGTTGCCTGGACTATGAAGTCTCAGAGATACTTGTTTAGGTTTAAAACCTAAAGTATTATATAACTAAAAAAATTGTGTTGATCACATCTCATTTATTATGTCAGAATTAGCTTCATTTGTAAGATTATTAGCATTCCATTAAGTACTTAAACATTTTAGACTGTACTTCTCCTTATTTTGTATATAATATGTAGCCTTGATACTTTGCAATTTAAGGTTCATTGATATGTGGCAAATACACATTGAATTGAGCATTCATAAGATATTTAATTTTTCTTGTTTGAACTGAAATATTATTATACTGTTTCACAATTGTTGGTGTCTTAGCCACCAAGAAATTTTGTATTGTATTGATTATACTTATTCCTTATCTTTACTTTCTAAGTGTATAGTCATTTTTCTCATTGAAAAATTAATAAATATAGACATCAATTTTATTAATATATTATGGACATGTTCTCATGTGAATGCAGAACTCCCACAAATTGTTAGGATGAAATAAACATTTCTCCATTATAAATTTATTTATTTATTTATTTTTTAATATAAATTTATTTTTAATTATATACACACATAAACTTACTTAACAGCCGAAAGAACCCTCTAGGACTTATAGTTGCATTGGATGAAAATAACACAGCAAAAGGAGACTTTTTCTGGGATGATGGAGAAACTAAAGGTAAATTTCAAAGGGATATACTTTTAAATGTTTATTCTGATGATGGGAAAATTTGCCTTTATTGATATAAAGTTGCAACCATTTAAGAAACATCACAAGTATTAAATTTAAGTCCATGTTTTTTATCTATCCTAGGGTCTGAAGTTACTTTATGAAATTTAACATTATTTAAATTATATATTTAATTGTAATATGTAGTTTTGTATATTGGTTCATTGTAAGAGTATTTGACAAGTTTAGATAGTTTAATTATTAAATTATTTTTAATTAAAATAATTAATAAATTTATATAGATATACAAGTTACATTATATTTTCAACTGCGTTAAATTATTGTAGCAGTTAAAAATAAAAATTTTATTTCTGTAAAAATAAAGGGAAATCAACATTAAAACTTTGGTTAATAATGCTAGATTATTTGATAAGAACATCATCATAAATTATTCACAATTTATTTCAGTTATTGTATCTTTAATTTTATTTCATGAGAGCAAACCTGAAAATTCAGTAAGCCAAGGGAATAAGAAAAGAGCCATTTTTTGCTAATATATAATTTTGCCATAGTAAGTTTATCTGTTTAGGTTTAATTAGTCAATTCCAATTATCTTCATAAATTTATTTTTATTCATTTCTTTAAATAGAGGACTCAGGTATGTTTTTAATATATGTGTATATGAAAATTATAGTTTAGCTTCTATTTTAACTCACTACTTCTCAAATGTATTAAAGAGTATCTATACGCCTTTAAATATATACAGAACATCCAAATATCTCTAAATTAACTCAAGAATTAGTCTATTTATTGTGTGCTTTCCTATAATTTGAAAATATGGAGTCTATAAAAAAATATTGTTTTTAAAGTTTTATCTGTGAAAATATAGATTACTACAATATGTCTGCTTTACCTATAGTCTTTCCCTTGTCAGCTGATAATAATTTCATCTCCACGAGATGCCAAAAATATTACAGTCGACTCCTCTCTCACAACCTAGGAATTTTTCTTGATTCTATCTTGATCTGGGTCCTCTCTTCAGCTCCACCACTATCATCACTACCTTTCATTATAATTACTACAGTAGCTATCTAACTGATCTATGGATCTATAGTTCTTGTCAATCCCCTTTTACATTCTATTTACGATCTAGCAGGTAGGGTCATTCTTTTAAAAGATGATTCAAATTATCACACCTCTGCTCAAAACCATCTAATGATTCTCCATTTTACTTAGATAAGAGCCACAATCTTTACCAAGTTCTAGAACACTGACAATGGCCTGTGTTTTTATGTACAGGCATACACACACAGACAGACACACGCACACTTATTCCCTATTGCTGTCCATTTCTCAATTTTACTCTAGCAAGCCAGCCTTCTCTTGCTCTTTCTAAAATATTTTAAACACTAGAGTGAGCTCTCCCATGAGAGTAGTTTCCAAGCATTTACTACATAGAAATTCGGTAAAAGTGGAAACCAGTAGAACTACATTATTGTAATCATTTATTAAAGAATGTTGTTGAGATAATACCTCTATTGGTAGCATGTGGGACTTTATTATAAGGTTATTCTTATTTCTCAAATGATATAAATATTCCTAAAGATGTTTCTTTTTTATACTTGTAAAAATCGATATTGATAATTTATTTTCATTTAAGAAGATGGTTAAAACTATGGAGATAGGATTTAATCATTCATCTAATATATGTTACTTATATAGTTATGTGCTTTGAAAAGTTGAAATCATAATTTTCTAAATAATGAATTTATAAGTAAACATACAAACAATAAAATGTTCTTCAGTTCAGATTTTGATTCTAATTTTATTCCCTAGAATTAAGATTTTAAGTAAATTAAAGTTATTGAATGTATTGTATTTAAATTTTAGGATTCCCTTTATATTTTCATTGTATTCTTCCAAATTATTTTGGTCATAATCTTAAATTTCTCTTTAAAAACACGTATTGATATATTTTATTGTATATATGTTGTAAAAAAATTTGTCGTCTTACATTTTCTTCATTAAAATTTATTTAAATAAATATTTAACATGTTTCCAGATTTACTTTTTCTTCAAATAATGAAAAAAATTAAAAGATGCAAAATAAAATTGCAGTGTGCCATATTTTCCCAAGATAAACTGAATGTTACATGGTTTACTAGAAAGAGATAAAATATTGTTCAAAATATAAATTTACAATTGTATATATTTTACTACAAGTTTTGTTTTCTTCATATTTCCAGAAATATTTTAGCAGCCTTTGAAAAATTAAACTAGGCAAATATACATTCATTACCTTTACTTTTTTGGAAAATATTAAAACAAGAATAAAATTATTATCATGGGAGACCTCACTTTAGTGTGCTTAGGCTTTAAAGTATTTTAGAAAGAGCAAAATTATTTTGTTTAGAGGTAATTAAAAACCTTAATTTAAAAGAATAATCTATTTAATTTGTTTTATTAATAAATAGTATTTTTTCAAATTTCTTAAGTATATAAATGTAAAAATAAAGCAGAGAACTTAATATTATATTTTGATCTGATAACTTTATTTTTTTCCATTTCAGGTACCATAGAAAATGACAACTACATTTTATATACATTTTCAGTTTCTGATGTAAGCATTCTCTTCGGAAACATAGTTAAATATATACCTTGTTAATGTCTGGTTTATGACTTTATTATGGATTTTTTTTTTGGAAATATGTTTACATTTACCTCCAGATTTCATTGGAAAGAGATGACATAAATTGTTAGATTAAATAGTTAAATCATTTAAAAAAATAGTTACCTTAAATTTTTATATCTATATGTAAGAGATGACTTAGTGATGATGAAATTAGTACACAGAAATTTTCAGACTTTTTAAAGTACTATGTCTGGTTTAAGCAAGATGCCCTAGGAAAATAATCTCAGCTTATTTGAAAATGTTTTAATACATCAGTCATGGCAGTAATTGTCATGAATTTGGATTGAGAATGAAATATCTACACACAAGGTTAAATTTTGAAGAATTAATAGCGATGTTTTTTTGTAGATGTTGGATTTCTTCAAATATTCCATTTTGCCAAAGCCAGGTTATTCTTCATCAATATTAGGGCTGGAATGAGAGGGGATATATATGAGTTGCATCATGAGTAAATTGAGTAATTTTTGATAATAAATTTTCTGACATGTATACAAAAAAATTGAAGAGTCAATAATTATATATGATACTTGGAAGTGGAGAGCTGATAGGAATGGAAGGATAGATGATTGGTTCCTTTCCTGTTTCATATCTGCATTATTTCAGGTTTTTATCCAAAGACCTTCTACTTAATATATAATATTATATACTTTTTTTCAGAACAAATTAAATATCACATGCACACATTCATCATACCAGGAAGGAACCTCTTTAGCATTTGAGACTATAAAAATCCTTGGGCTTGTGGACACTGTTACAGAAGTTAAAGTGATGGAAGATAATCAATCAATGCAAGATCACTACAATTTCACTTATGATGCTTCCGATCAGGTAAATATAGTTTTCTAAAATATGTTAGCCATCATATACTCTTGCATTTAATATTACACAATTATTCAAGAAAATAACTCTTGATTTCATGATATTTTTCTTCATGACGTATCTTTTCTTTTTTTGTTTCCCTTTTGCTGCCAATATTCCATTTTAGGTTATTCCAATTTATATATAAATGTCAGCATTAAGGAGACTTCTTTTTACTGCTTCTCTATTGAATTTTATATTTGACATCACTTATCTATACCTTCCTAGTATTTTTTTTATACCATTCTCCTCTCCTAATTGAACTTACTCATCTGTTGCATATAATAAAGATTCTAAATGTTTTAGCTTCTCATTTATGACTCTTTAAGATATTGATTTAATCTATATTCTTTCTACTCCTTTCATGAACTCTCATTGTCCTCAATATATCTTGTACTTTTATTCTTCAAATTTTTGTTTATACCTCCCTTCCAATAGAAGGCCTGTCTTATCTTGTAATCTTTGTCTCTTTTAACAGGTATACTAGAGAGAAAAAAAGAATCACAAAATTGGGCTCAAATTCTAGCCCTGAAGTCTGTGCATTTAAATATATTAAATTAGTCTCTCATTATCTCAGCTGCCTCATCCACAAAATGTAATTTTTAAATCATAATGTTTCTTTGAATAATAAATTAATATATTTAAAATTTGAACGATAATAATTTAAAACATGGAAGCTATTTTTATTGGCATTTAATTTTCTACCATTTATGTAATACTAAATTATTAGTAAAACCATCATAAATAAATTCAAAATTATTTTAGATATAGAATATTTTCTTAGAGTATTTTTTGTATAACTCCTAAGCCTCCTGGAGTTTTTCACTTAGTAATTTTTATAAACATATGTATTAGTTAATTATTTTTTATTTAGTAAACATACTTTAATTTACATATTTGTAGGACCATAAGAATTAATAAATATAAATTAAATAATATAGGCTTACTGAGAACTTTATCACTCTAACAAAGATTATAAAGTGGACATAATATAAAAATTATTTTATTTGTTCTTTTGCAATCTCAGTTTACATCAGTGTCTGTTTTTATACTTACATAAAGATTTATACGTACACTAATAGTTACACCTTTCTAATTCTTCTGTGCTTAAACTAATCTTTATGACTTTTCATTCCTAAATGTAGAGTTATGAAAATAAGTTGATATGAAAAAAATTAAATAATGCAGTATAATGCTGGGATAAATTTTACCTATTTTTTCAAGTATATAAACAAACAATAACCAAACATAACTGCAATATTCCAATAATAGAAATAATTGTATATTAGAATATGTATATATACCCATGTATGTATACAACTATCCTCCCATTTTTTCCTTTTTTGCATAATGCCATATTATAACCCCTCTAATTTTCCCTCAAATATTTTAGGCAGTAGATAAAATTAGAGAGAAATTAGGGAAATTAGTATTTTCCTCCTCTGGGAGCCTCAATATCAATCCAAGCGATCAACCTTTTCTTCCTTTTTTCTTCCTTCGAGGATCTAATATTTATTTCATATCTTGTATGTCTCAGGTATTATGCTAGGTGTTTTAAATTTCACATATCATTCATTGTATATAGCAATACATTTTAGTAGAGTCATTATTACTATTTACAGGGGAAGGAAATTGAAGAAAGACAATTTTCCCAAAGACTCATGAGCATTAAATGGCAGAAGTGAGGATGAAAATGCTTTTCATTAGTAGTCTACAATTTTCACAGTTTACCTTGTGGTTCTAGCCATTTCAGCATGACATATCTTCTTTTTTCTATTCTGTTCTTTAAGTATTATATTAAAACTATTTATGACTTGATTTGAAGAATTGCTGTGGTTGCCATATTTTATAAATGTTAAACATTTTTAAATTGTCCAATGGTCAGAAATATTTATTAATGTTTTCTTTGTCTTCAAAGAATCTTCTAATTTATAATCTCACATTTAACCTTGGAAAAAACTTTATCGTTCAATGGAATCAAGTATTCTTAGAAGATGAAAAGTTTAATTGTTATCCAGATGCAGAGCCTGGAACTCAGAACGACTGCACAAATCGTGGCTGTATATGGGAACAGGTAATAAGAATTTTAATTAAGATTCATGATATGGCTTTCACAGAAGCATTTCAATGTAAACTTTACATATTATAATTTTAATTCTACAGAATATAGACTAAATTCATCTAGACAAGCATTTGGAATTTGAAATTAGGACTTCTGATAGAAAATTTGTCTTTATCTTAATTAATTCTCCAAAGACATAACTTACTAAATGCTAGACTAAAGGGAACTGTAAGTTGCTTTTCAGGCAGTTCAGATAGTGTAACTTTATTTATTAAAATTGTACTCTATTTGTTGCACTCTATTAGATATCGGCTGTGGCTAACTAGCTTAATTAAGCAAGATATAATGCCAGTAGGGGACAGTCTTTCAAAAGCATTGTCTCAAGTTAGTAAAAGTTCTGAAATTGATTGATGGGCTATACCTGTTCCATTAGGAGATGATAATTTCTGACCAATTATTTTGGTCATAATTTCAACAGAATAATGGTGGCTATTGACAGCAGAAGTTTTTTATAAGAAGAGATAAAGGAAGTATACCCTCTTGCTATGCTTATGTTTCAAATTCTGGGCTTTTGTGTTACATCATTGGGTTTTCTCAGCAAAAACAGTTATTTCGTATGAGTAAGAAATTAAATGCATGTGTTGTACGACTGAAGAGAGTCAAGATACATCTGCCACAACTGCCCAGAAATGTCTGCATTTGTATGAGGGGATATTTAGTATCTCTGCCACCAAAGAAATTGCCCCCATTGCTCTTCGATGCTTGATAAAGCAGCATAATCTTCATCATTAGGAAAGTTTATGGAAGAACTGAAGAAAAAAAATAAGAAGAACAGATTCTGAAATTAATAGAAGCCAAGTAGTAAAGTATTTTTCCATGTCTCCAATATCTTCTCTTTAAAATGCAGCTCTTCATTCAAATTCATATTCATCTCCCATTTTATTTAGTACATACTCAACTTACATTATCAAAACAAATATACAGGATGGGTACTAAAGCAGAAATAACTTCTAGTAAGAAAATGTAAAAAAATTACTTTTCCCAGAACTATTAGTATTTTAACACCTTACAGATTCTTAAAGCAAGTAAGTGAAGCTTTAAGATTTCAGACATAAGGAATCTGTTAAATATAATAATTTAGGGTACAAATAAACTTCTGATGTTTCTTTAGACCATGATGTTTATTCATTGATTACTTTTATAAATACTTATTGAGATCTGCTATATTCTAGGTGAATAAAATAAACAAAACCCTCTTTCCTGATATAGCTTATACTCTAGCATGGGAAAAAGAAATAAGAAAAGTATATGTTATGTTAGAGAAGTGTCATGCGAAAAAAAAAAAAGGCAGGTAAAAAGGAGCAGGGAAGAATGCTAGTGGCATAATTTTAATAATTGGACAGGGAAAGTTTCTTAAAGAAGATGACATTATGTAAAAGAGATGAGGAAAGAATGGAAGGGATTAATACTGCAATAAGAAGAAACATCAACCTGAATTGCGTCTGAAGTAAGAAAGTATCTGGTATAGCCCACAAACAGAAAGGAGGTCATTGTGTCTGAAACACAGTATATGAAGGAAAGAACAGCAGGAAATGATATTACAGACATATGGAAACAGATTATGTAGATCAATTATTTAGGTCATTTTTAGAACTATGATTTTTACTCCAAAAATAAGATACTATTGAACAAAAAAAAGGTGAGTTTTGAACAAATGAGATTAAATTTCCATCTTAATGGGATCATGATTGCTTCTGTGTTGAACATAAAGTGTTACAGTACCAACACAGGAAAGAGGTTTTTGCAATATTTAAGGTAAACTATTATTGGTGGATTGAGCCAGACTAGTAATGATAGAATTGGTAATAAGTAATTGACTTTAAGATAAAGCCAAAAAAGTTTGTTGTTTGTTGGATATGTGAAATATGAGAGAACATAAGAGAAGAGTAAAAAATGACTTCAAGTTCTGGTTTAAACAACTGGAAAAAGGAAGAAATTGATATTAACAGAGACTGGGAAAACTATGGAGGGGGAACAAGCTTGGAGAGGAACAATTGTGTTTTGGGTAAATTAATACAAATCCTAGTGCAATTTTCCAGTTGTGAGATGCATTTAAACTAGTGAAATTGAGAATTTTATATTACAGATAAGATATAAAATTTAGAGTCAGAATATATACAGTGTTTAAAGCTATATGGTGGGATGACATCATTAAGGAAATGAGCTTGGCTAGAAAGGGAAGAGTTCAAAAACTAAATCCTGAAAAAAAAAAAACAAAAAACTTAAACCCTGAGTCAGGCCAACATTTAGAGCGAGAAAAGAGACTGAGAAAGAATAGTAAAAGAATTAGGTTAAAACAAAGAAAATGTTGGTTCTTGGAAGCCGATTGAACAAGGCATTTCAAGACAGAAAATTAACTGTGAAAATTATCCTTATAAATCGACGATAACTAGAAACTGAAGTTTAGATTTGGCAGCATGGAAGTGTTTGGTAACTTTTATAAGAGAAATATTGATGGAGTGCTGTGAATAAAAACCTAGTTACAGTGAGAATGAGAATTCAAGTGAGAATGAAAGGACAAATTGGAGATAATGACTATAGTGAACTTCTTATGTTTTGCTCTAAAGCAAGCATAAAAATAGGTCAATAGTTGAAGAAATTAATGAGGTGACAGTTTTTTTTTTCTTTTTTAAGATCGTAGAAATAAAATTGTGTTATGCCATTGAGCATAATTTATAATGCCATTTTAGTGATGCAGGTGAGAGTTGAGAATTGCAGAAAAAAATGTCTTTGTAGGCACGGAGGCATAGGATTGGGTTCTCAAATAAAATGATTCCCCTTAGAAACACAGGCAGTACATATCTTGTAACAGGAGGTGAAGAGGTGGGTGGATAGATCATTCTTATTTTTGTTCTGATTTCTTTCTTTTTCATATTGACATAATAAGTAAAACCATTAGGTGATTAAGAGAATAGGAAAGATTTGTTGGTAGTTGGAGAAGAGAGGAAAAATGTCATCCAGGGTAGTGTGATAGTGAATGAACTAGGGAACTATAGTATGACTGCATCATTAGAACCCATTCTAATTTTCATGATTATACAAAGGGATAGCAGTTTGCATAACTGTGTATATTTCTCAAGCCACATTCAACCACACAATTATAAGCATTGAGAATTTAGAGAACAGAGTTTTTCCCAGGACCATTTCTCAAATGAGCACAAGAATGCAGCGAGGGCCTTAGGGATTGAGGTTACATGAAAAGAAGTGATTTAGAAAAGAAATAAGCTTGTTAAGGAAGGAAGTATAGGTGTCAATGGGTGAGGGACAAATAACAGTTTGATTGAATGGTTACTCTGATTATGGTCACACTGTACATAACTCTAATTTGTGTAATCTGATGGAAAACCATACATTAAAGAAAAAAAGTTATTTTTTTCCCAAGGCTTCATATAATAAAGAATTGTTGACACTTCCTAAATCACTGACAATTTCAAGGAAAAAAAATCTTATTCAAAACTTGTTAATAACTCTGTTATTAACTCTTGTTAATAACTCATAATTTTTCAAAATCATGCCTGCATTCATCTAATTTCACATTTGTACTTAAAGCTGGCATCAGATCACATAAACTCTGAGGGTCTTACTGCAATAATATCATCTGAAAACTTCTGATTTAAAAATCTCAGAAGTGATGTTCCAAGTGGTAACTTCTCTACTTTGAAAATATACAAATGTGTGGAGAAGAGTGGGATTGAGTATTAAAAAATGAAATAAAATCTACTTAAAGATATATTTTAAATTTAATTAATTGGATTTTACTTGAATAAGCCAAGTTTTTAAAAAATTATCGATTGAATACTGTCTATAGGTTTTTATACTATTTCTGTAAATTAGATAGCAAGATTATTTTCATTCTAACTGCAAAAATAGCAATGCTGATGAACTATGATTAAGAAAGATGAATAAGAACTTTATAGAATGACAAAGTAGAAGTGCTACTTGGCAGAAAGACATATACAGACTTTGCAATTTTCTAAAGTTAATTATATTCCTGGTTCTCTTGGCATTCAGTTTTACTCAATTGGAATAAGTACTGTAGTATTCCTTACAGTTAAGGATTGCTTGAAGCTGGGAGTATCAGAGAACCAAAGTCTGATTTGATTAAACAAAACATGATTTTTTTTTTTTTTCATAAATAAGAATCCAAGATGTATTATGCTGGACTCTCAGTGTCATCAATGTCTCATATTTATCATTTGTTTTTCATCCCCAAGTTTGTTTTATAGTTTCTACCATTATGTATGCATTTCAAGACCAGAAGGTGGATGGGCAAAGGGATTCTAATTAATCAGCTTATACCATTTTATTTTAAGGAGATTTTGGGGGTCATAGACAATTTCCTCAAAAGAGACTGGGATATGTAGATGGGCACAATGCTTCTCCCAACAGTATAATTTAATGAATAAGATAGAATGGAGAATGGATTTTGATAAGGCAATTAGCCTTCATTGCCAGAGTTTATCATTCTTTTTCTTAGATTCTAGCTTCCACTCTTACATAAACCAATTAGCTCTACTCTTTGGCCATACTTCCCGTTTCAAGTATTGGTCAGTATGTAATTGGCCATTATAAGGATCAGTCATGAAATAAGGAATTATAGAGTTTATTATAAGTAAAAGGAAAGAACTTTAAGTGCATGCTCTTCTGAGTGTTGTTGTAGAGCAGTTTTACATTGACCAATGGCAATGGTCAATATAAGGAGTAAGAAAATGCATGTGATCAAAATTTATGAGTAATGTATTTAATTTTTGTAAACACTGCACAATTATCTATTTTCTGAGTTGAAATGCTATGACATTTGATCTTTTTGCTCTACTTGCCTATCTTTAGAGTCAAAATATAAATATTCTATATAACATTTTAGTACGTGGTGTCTGTTTTATGTTGTGATTGTAATTGCATTTTAGTATTAAACAATAAAATTAGTAAATCATACAATGTGTGATTAGATATGTCTACCTTATTTTTTAAGAGTCAAATATTACAATGCTTACAATTTCTTGCATTGAACATGTATTGCATTCTTAGGTACTCGAATCCAAAGCACCTGAATGTTACTTTCCAAAACAAGACAACTCTTACTTAGTCCGTTCAACTCAGTATTCATCAATGGGTGTAACAGCTGACCTCCAGCTGACTACTGCAAATATGAGAACAAACCTACCTTCTGTACCCATCTCAACTCTTCGTGTGGAGGTGAAATATCACAAAAATGAGATGCTGCAGTTTAAGGTATGTTTAATATAAATGATACCAATGCATGAATCATCTGTCAAAATGAGAGATTTTGACTAGATTATGTACTTGGATTTTTATTGTAATATTAAGGATTAGTAATTGGATTGATGACATTTTTATTCTATTAAAAAAAGCTTATTTTTTTTTCTACACAGCTTTTAGCTAGGTGCACAATATTTAAAGCTTCTCATTTTTACTAACTTTGTGAATAATTAAACATATAATGGTAATTTTTTAAAAGATAATTAAATTCTTGCTGAATAGATCAATCACTTAGAGTGAACTATATTGGTAGTCCTATTAAAATAAACAGAACAGGATGCTTACTATTTCCATTATTTTCAAATAGTGATCTAAATTTTCTGGCCAATACATTAAGACATACAAAAGAAATAACAATTTCTTTTAACGGTAGCACTTAGCATTTTTTTTAACTCAAGGGCTCCAAGGGAATCCATTTTAAAAACTATTACAAATGATAAGATCAGCAGAATGACTGGTTGTAAAATAATATCTCCAAAAAATGTTGTGCTGCATACTATCATTCCTCATTAAGAAGCTGAAATAGTAGCAAATTCCATTTGCAAAATCAAATGAGAACAATCAAATAAACAATAAAACATAAAATATTATAGAGTAAGTTATAAGAAAAAGAACTATTAAAAAGAGTTGATAGATATTAAGTACTAAAAAATCTTAAATAAAATTAAAATTTTAAAAAGTTAACTCAATTTACATCCACTGATACTTTTAAATAATTCCCATAGAAATCTCAATAGAATATTTTTGAGATGATAAATAACCTTAAAGCTCATCTGAAAAGATATACATATGACAAAGGCAATAGTTAAAACTTAAAAAAAAACCAGGAAGTTATAAAATTTATAATATTAAAACAATAGCACTGCATTAGAATCACCTGAAAGTTTATTTTTAAAGGATGGCATAAAAATATATATGTATATGTAACACATATAAAGTTATTCATATCTACATATACAAATTAAATCAAATATAATCCCAGATATCTTGTATCTGGTTAGTAAATGTCTTTCAAACCATAGATATGAAGGCTTAAATCACATAGACAAAATTATGTATTTCCTGCATAAAAATCACACAGTTCAACATTAATAAATACTATAAACAACTAGAAGGCAAACAAAAAAATAGATAAATATCTGACACCTGTATTATAAACCCCAAGCAATTTCAACTCATATAAACAAGAAAAATGTCAAGATCTTATAAGCAGTCATTTAATAGAAGAAATAAAAATTATAAATAAAATGTTAAAATACACTCATTAAAGATCAAAATAACAAAAGACAAATTTAAAGAATGAGAAATCTGAATGTTGAATAATCATGTAGGAAAAAGTTTATCCTCATCAAGAAAATAAATGACAATTAAAAAAATGCTTTTAGTGTAACATAAAGCTATTAGAGTACATTTTAGTGAGAATATTAGTACACTAATTCTGGAAAACAGTTTACGAATAGATATCAAGGACCCTACAAATGTTACTATGCTATGACCTAATAATATCACTTCTAAGAAATACACTGAAGAAATAAAAACATAAATAAACATAAACTAACATTAATATTCATTATAGGACCATACATATGACAAAAATATTAAAACAACTTCTGTGTCTAAACAGGAGGTGGTAAATTATTTTGCATATCAATATAAGAGAATATTTAACTCTAAAGGTTTGTTTTTAGAAATTTCTCATTGTATGGAAAAATGAATAATAAAATATTAAAAAAGATAAAACACAATACATAATTTCATATAGATATATGGGCCATGGATATAGAATTAAGAATTGCATAAACAAGAATTCTAAATATTCTTATCTGAACCATTGTTCAAACTGCTTAAAGATATTTATATGATACGTCAGCAATAAGAATAAAACGTTTTTATTTTCATCATTTTTCTGCAATAGATTTATGATCCCCAAACGAAGAGATATGAAGTTCCAGTACCCTTAAACATTCCAACTGTGCCAACAAGTACTTATGAAAATAGACTCTATGATGTTGAAATCAAGGAAAATCCTTTTGGCATCCAAGTTCGACGGAGAAGCACAGGAAGAGTCATGTAAGTGAATTATTTGATATGAATGATATTTTGATTTTAGCCTAGGAAGGGAAAAGTAAGATGATTATTTTCACAGCATTCCCTGTGTTAGAGCACTGTCACACCAAAAATAGTTTTAGTTGTATTAAATAACTTGCCCTATTATAACATTTTAAAGCTAAACAATTAGCACATCATAGGACTATCATTAAGGATTGTCTAAAATTTCATTTACACTTTGGGTGAGATTGATTTTATACTTATATACCAGATTTATTCTTCTAATTAAGTTGAGAACCAAACCATGGCTCTTTTTGAAAGCATGATGGGTGTTGGCAAAATAAGTAATGGGAAATGTGTAATGTAAACATTTTATTAGAACTGCTGCAATCAGTTTACTGGTTCTGGAATCAGATAGAGTTAATACCATCTCCGCCAAGTATGAAAGGAAGTTAAGTTACATACATCTAGATACATTTTTATGTTACAACAAATAAATTTAAGTTAAACAAAAAGTTATATTTGTGAAATGTTTTACAAACTATAGTATATTAAAAGAGTCTTTTATGTATTTTAAGCTTGCCATGCTATCCTTTGGAAGATGTTGTCAGAATGTTTTCAGATATTGTCAGAATAGATACAAATAATGAAGAAAAATATGTCTGAATTTTTAAAAAATTTTTATTATGACTATTTTTTTCCCCAAAGGATAACAAGCTAAGTCATTTTGTAAAAAAAATTCTGTTGCAAAGGCATACTTACTGTTATTTGGGAATCATTATTCTCAAGTAAACACTTTTCCAAAATCATTAATATAAAATTTTAAATATGTCCCAAATTCTTTGTAATACTATTTTTCCTTACACTGACAACTTATTTATTTTTTCTCCTCCTCTATGTTCTTCTTGCAAATGACTAGGAAAAATAAATACATTCTCAGTAACACATTTCTTCTGGATTTGTTTGTAAACACTGATTTTTTATAAATACAAAATAAAAGTAGAAAATGATTGGGAGTATTAAATAGGAGGCATTTGAAATTAAAATATCCATTATGCCTTATAGCTTATTATAATATTGATTTATTTTTATTCTATATTAGAAAATAATTTATTGTAATTATCTCAAGGGAACATGAAAATGAATGACTTTCAACTTCTAGGACATATATTACTCCCAGGTCGTATATTACTTATAATTTCTTATTAACTTTATTTTTAAAAGCAATATATCATAAATATAAACATATATGGTCATGTTAATCATATTACTATTCACTTTATTAGTAATGTTGATGTGAAACATATTTTAGATATTTCTTAATTTAGCCAAAAGAAAAATGTATTGGAATAATTATCTATTTTTATTTGGTATCTGGGTACAATAAGGTATAAGTATATATAGAAAATATTATTGATTTTCATATTACCAAAGAAAGATTATCACTCTTATTTGTGATACTACTATATAAATATTTACAGAAATAGAATTGTGTTATTTTATTTTCAGTTGGGATTCTCGCCTACCTGGATTTACTTTCAATGACCAGTTCATTCAAATATCTACTCGCCTGCCATCAGCATATGTATATGGTTTTGGGGAAGTGGAACACACAGCATTTAAACGAGATCTAAACTGGAATACTTGGGGAATGTTCACAAGAGACCAACCCCCTGGTGTAGGTACCAATATTCAACTACCTCGTGAGGCAACTAAGACCATGATTAGACCCCAGCCACTTCTATGTAGGCCTGTACTTCAGTATCAAAGTAATGACAAAGGGCCTAGCTATCTCCAGAGCTGCTATAGTGATTTTCTAAAAAACAAATAACAAAAGTCACCATTACTGGCAAAAGTAGAAGTTGGATAGATAACATTGAGTACAGTGAGAAGTGAGGTAGTGACTCAATTCTTCACCCTCTCAACTGTATAGAAAGAATGTTCAGATTCAGTATTAGCTGTCAAATCCATATTTACCTCAGCTTTCAGAAAATAGCTGACCAGGGTTCTTCTTTTTTATTTTTACTTCAATAATGATTTGATGCTAACTTTTTTCTTTATGACACCCAGCTGCAGTTGTGCATTTTTGTGAGTCCATACTGCTAGTTACATCTTTAGAAAATGTTTTTATATGCTTATGTCATTTTTCTCAATGATTCACCTTATTAATGGAATACACTTCATGAATATTTAATGCACTGCACAACTGATATTAACTATAATTATTCTGGACATATCATAAAAATACATTTTAATAGAAATACTAGCTTATTTCCATTTTCCACATGTGATGCATACTTATATTAAGTGTGAAATTATAAAATGTGTATACTATTGCAACCACTTTTCATTGTTTGTTAGGTGCTAAATAACTTTTATTTGTACCACAATATTTCAACCTTATGGTATAAAGATGGTTTTTCATTATATCAACTTGAAAAAATGTGCTTTGCCAAAATTTACTTTTTAAAAACCCATCAACATTAGAATTAGCATTAAGTTAGTATAATCTTTATTCTCAATACATACATTTTCTTTCCTATGCTAATCAATTACTGGGATTTGGTGTGGATCAAAGATGTCAATTTGATTGGGGATCATCAACTTACAAGTTTTTGGACCTCTGTCAAGTCATTTCATGGCTCTGAATGTACTTTTTTATTCTAGAAAGTAAAAAGATCTAGCTAAAAAAGAAATCAAATGCTTCATAAATATAAATTATTGTATAAACTATCATTTTA
>NW_011888793.1:8595042-8654111 GCF_000151845.1 Pteropus vampyrus | reverse complement strand
GTAAAATGTCTTTTAGATAGATACCATTTCTTTTCTCTTTCTCCAATTCCATGACCTGGAGTTGCACTAAACAAGTCACCGTCTTCTTGTATTTTTCTCTTTAACTTCGGGTCACATGGGTAGTGAGACATATTCCCTGTGTTCTCTTTGGGTGAGAGTAAGGGTCCACAGAACTTATTTAATCAACTGATGTAACAAGTTATAGAGAAGGAATTGGAGGTGAAACGGAGTGATTTTGCATTGGAATAGAAGATAGTTGTAATATTAGAATACAGAATTAAGTCTGGCAGAATATTCTCTTCCCTCAATGTTTGGGAAAATAAATATTCTAAGTATCCAGAAACAATCAGTCCATATAATTCTATTTTTTTTTGCAGTATTAAGGAATCCAAGAGATCTTTCTAGTAACTAACACTTAAGAACTGAAATCTAGAATGCTTGGTGTATATGAGAACTCATTCTAAGAACAATGAAAAGGACCTCATGATAAGATATCAGTACACATAAAAGAATCCAATATATGGTTCTAGAATATATTATATGGTGATTTTAATTATATAGTTTGATGCTATAGAAATATGCAAGTGGATTTTTTTTTAAAAGAATTTTTTTATTTTTTATAACATATTACCCATATATGTTTATAACATCACTATATTAACCATATATTTTACAAAATCTAGAAGAAAAATTTAACTAATGTCTATTAACAGAAAATAATTAACAAATTTGTTGTTTAGGCCTAAATTAAAATTTTCACGATAACATTCGAACATTCATTAGTTTAAAAATATTTGTAAATACCTATTCGTAAGCAATATTTTGCTTATTTAAGCTTGGGCTGTTATTTCAGAAATGACTTTGGTGGATAATGAATGCAAAATCTTACAATATTTAATGGATTTACTAATAATTCTTTCTTCCCCTCTAGCAATATTAGAATTATTTGAAATGATCCTATATTTACTTTATGTTTCCAGAAATAGACCAATATCTGTCTCTGTGTACACTATGTACACATCCAAATTACCACTTAACATAATTTCATGGCCTCATAAACCATTTGATCCTATGTCTTTCTGTTTCCTTTGGGAATTTCATAGCAAACGATACTGATTTGAAAGAATTTTTACTTCTAAATCAAAATTACTAACTGTTAATAAAACAGAGCATTTATATGAACTCATTCTTAGAATATTTTGCATCTTTACATGCTACTTTTATTTCTTGATCATTGTAATACTTGATTAATTCCTTTTAGGATCAAAGGAAGAGTCATTGAAACTTTCATATTGCTAATACTTTAATAAGTATGATTGAATGTTATTCACTCACTCTTGGGATTCTTATCCTACTATCACAATGCTTGTTTTTCAGGATGTTCAATACACAGACATTGATTACATGGAAAGACAACTAGACTTTACAATTGGTGAAAGATTCCAGGATCTTCCTCAGTTTGTTGACAAAATAAGAAGTGAAGGAATGAGATACATTATTATCCTGGTCAGTATTTATATCTTATATTTTATCTGAGTCTTATTATCTTATTAACTTGATTTTATTAAGATTACTCTCCCAGAATGAGGGGTACAGGAAGGTGTTTCCAAATAGAAAGTATATAACTTTGGATTCTTCTCCCAAACTTAAAACTTTCCTCTTTTAACACTGCACTTTATTTATGTAGGCTGCCACCAGGATACCTTTATACTTGATATATCCTTAGAGATTTAAGACTAAAGCTGAGAGTCAAAAACAAGCTGTTTTTGTTTGTTTGTTTGTTTGTTTTTGTGATCACCCAAGCTGTAAATTGGCCTCAATTTATAGGTGCTATCACAAAGTGATGATGGATTTTCTATTCCTATACAATTTTCAAATTATTCCTTAGGACTACTTCATATGCTTATCATGTTTAAAAATTTGCTTTTAAGTTAGTGATTCAATGGGAAGAAAATATCAAGATCTCACAGGAAGCAATTATAATCTTGCTTGAAATAGTAGTTAATATATTTTCAAAAGTTCTTAAAATTTTTTTCTAAGAAATTTAGAAGACAAACTAGCTAAAACACTTAAGTTTATATCATCAGTCCATTTTTCAGTCTATGAATGAACAATATAATGATGAAAGCACAATTAATGATAATGTAGTAATGGAAAAATATAACATTTTATAACAACTAATCAAGAGGCTATACTTTTATTCCATAGTTACCTGGTTTGTATTTCTTTATTTTTAGGATCCAGCAATTTCAGGAAATGAAACAAGGCCTTACCCACCATTTCAAAGAGGACAGGAGAAAGATGTTTTTATCAAATGGCCTGGCACCAATGAAATTTTTTGGTCAAAGGTACTGGTTGATCTTAAAATAAAATACATATAAATGCTATTTCACTAAAAGGTTCCTTTGAATTAAAAAAAAAAAAAACAAAAAACTGTTGAAACCATTCAGGGAGAGAGATACATTATACAGAATGTAATGATTTAATAGCTAACAAGCAAATAATATATACTCTTTGAGTTCAATCTAGATTATTAGAAACAGAAAGAATTTATACAAGTTGTATGTCCAAATACGGTTTGTTTTATCTTTAAATTGTCTTTTATTTTATTTCTCGTTTTATTATAAAACTACCATTAATAAGATGGTGATTCATTATTCTGTATTGCAAGTCATTTAAATATATGTACTTCTCTTAAAAACATATCATTAATAAAATAAACAATGTTTTTAAGAGCTATACTTATATTCCTCCCTTGAAAAAGGAATATAATTGACAGTATTGCATATAAGCAATAATATTCAGACCTATATTAATATATAACATATATTAATATAGAAAAATTCATGGTTTGGCTTGCATATAAAAGAGTAAATAAAAATATTCACTAGTCATAACTAAAATGAAAAAAATAATAATAACATCCTATAATGGAAGACTTAATTAAATGTAATGTGGGATCCTTTTTGGATCTTGGAACTAAAAAGAAGACATTAATGATAAAAGTGGTAAAATTCAAACATAGCCTGTAGATTAGTTGATAGTATTGTATTCATGTTAAGTTTTTTGTTCTAATAATTGTACAGTAGCTATACATATGTTAACATTAGAGGAAGCAGGGTGAAAGATATAGAAAAAAACCTAGATATAATTTTGCAGCTTTTCTATAAGTCTGAAAATAATTTCAAAATAAAAAAAGATTAAAATAAAATAGGAAAACTCCTGTGATAACCTTACTGAAAAAATCATATTTTAAGAAATGTACCAAGTATAGGATATGACATATTGGCCATAGAAAAGGATTTTTTTCCTTCCTACCTTTTTGTTATTCTATATTTCTATACATTTTCTCAGATTTCTACTCTCTATTTCATTTCTTCACTCTTCCCAATCAGGAATGAATCCTTTGTAGGTCATTAGTCCTTTGGGGATTATTTACATTTTTATATGGGACTTTTAAATTTCTAATACATAGATTCAAATCCCCAGATCTCTAACATGATTGAATTTAGGTTCTGTTATGTGTGTTTATGGTGGGGATGGAGAAAAACTTTGGTGGGCAGGGAGGCAGGAGCAGGGATGGAGAAGGTGTGGGGGTAAGAAGATGATTTGGTACTAACTGAAAATCACAAAGATATTTGCCTCAACATGGCCTCATCCAACTCAGATCTCCGGCACCTTTCAAATAAAAATATGTTTACCATTTTTAGATTTTAATAATTATGGAAACAGTTTTAATATACTACATTAATTTAAATTTAATATATGGTTTTCATATTATTTCCTGACAGACCTTTGGTTACATGTATTGTTTTCAAAATCATTACTAACTACAAAGATTGGCTTTTTAAAATTTTATTTGTCAGATTAAAAAGAAAATTAATATGGAAAATGGGAATAGTTTATAACTGACCCATATACCAAAACAAAAACTGAAAAAAATAACAAGAAATTACGGTTCTATGATCTTGAGTCTATCGTATATCTCTAAAACTCTATTATAATTTATTTTCAACACAGTCATACCATACTGAATTTTTTATTAAACCATTTTTCAATTTCTTTTTATTTTGCAGGTTTGGCCAGATTTACCTAATATAACAATAGATGAGAGTCTGACTGAAGATGAAGCTGTTAATGTAAGTTTTACATTTATTAACTCTATAACTATAAGACATTCAGCTCTTGGATTTAATGATCACTTTGACCAGTCATTCAATTTGGATACTTTCCTTAAAAAAGTAGATGGATCATTTTCTAATTCTTTATCAGACCATATTTAAATCAAAATTTCTTTTCTAAATAAAAACGTGTCAGTCACACTATTAAGTAATTTTACATTTTATCTCGTTTAAGTAATAATTTTATTGTGGTAAGAACACTTAACATGACATTTACCCTTGTAAATTTTTAAGTTTACATACATCATTCTTGATCCTACTGACATTGTTGTACAGCAGATCATTAGAATTTATTCATCTTGTATAACTGAGACTTTATGCCTACTGAACTGCTGTTCAATTGCTCCCAGTCCCCAGTCTCTGACAATCACTAGCCCATTTTCTGATTCTGTGAATTTAACTATTTTAGATACCTTGTATAAATGGAATCATGCAATATTAAACGGGCTTATTTTACTCAGCAAAATATCCTCAAGGTTCATCCATGTTGCCACATATTTCAAAATTCCTTCTTTTGTAAGACTAAACAGTATTCCATTGTATGTATATACCATAGGGTTTTTGTTGTTGTTTTTTGTTTATTTTTTTATTATTATTATTTTTTAATCAATTCATTCATTGATGGACATTTAGGTTATTTCAACACTGTAAGTCTGTGAACAGAACAACAATAAGCTTGGGAGTTCAGATATCTCTTTGAGATCCAGATTTCATGTGCTTTTTTTTGTTTGCTTTTATTTTTGTTTTTGATACATGTCCCCAAATGGGATTGCTGTATCATATGGTAGTTCTATTTTTAATTTTTTGAGGAATTCTTATACGTTATCAACACCAGTTTTTTGTTTTTTGGGTTTTTTTGTTGTTGTTTTTTGTTTTTTGATAATAGCCATCCTAGTAGGTGTGAGGTGATTTCAATTGTGATTTTGATTTACATTACCCTGATGATATATGAAGCTGGGCATCTTTTCATATACTTGTTGGCCATTTGTATATGTTCTTTAGAGAAATGTCTATTCAAGTCTTTGCCCAATTTCAAGTAAGTTATTGTTTGTTTTTATACATACACACATATATACATACGTACATACTTACATACATATATACACACATATACATATGTGTGTAGGGCTATCTTATATATTTTGGCAATTCACCCTTTATCTGCTATATGCTTTGCATATATTTTCTCTCATTTTGTGGGTTGCTTTTTCATTTAGTCTATTATTTCCTTCACTGCGCAGAAACTTTTTAATTGGAGGTAATGATACTTGTCTATTTTTGCTTTTGTTGCTCGTGCTTTTGGTGTCATATCCATGAAATCTTTACTAAGACCAATGTCATGAAGCTTTTCCCTTGTTTTCTCTTAGAAGTTTTGCAGTTGCAAGTATTATATTTAAGACTTAAGTCTATTTTAAGCCGATAATTTCTTGTGGTATAAGATAAAGATCTAATTTCATTGTCCTACATTGTGGCTATCTAGTTTGCTCTTCAGTACTGTGTTGAAGAGACTATCTTTTCCCCATTGTATATTCTTGGCACTCTTGTTGAAGATTAGTTGACTATATATGTGTGGATTGATTTCTGTGTTCTCTATTCTGTGCCATTGGTCTGTATGTATTTTTACACTGATAATATATCATTTTAATTACTGTAGCTTTGGAATATATTTTGAATTAAGGAAATGTGATGACTCCAGCTTTTTTCTACTTTCTCAAGATTATTTTGGCTATTAGGATTCTTTGTGGTTCCAAAGGAATTGTAGCGTTGTTTTTCCTATTTCTGTAAAAGATGCCATTGGGATTTTGACAAGAGTTGCATTGAATGTATAGATGGCTTTGAGTAAGATGGACAATTTAACAACATTAATTCTTCCAATTCACAAACAAGAATATCATTCTACTTGTCTGTGTCTTTCTCAGTATCTTTTAATAGTTTTGTAGTTTTTAGTATATAAATTGTTCACCTCCTTAGTTAAGTTTATTCCTATTTTATTATTATTTTACTATTGTAAGTACAATTGTTTTCCTAATTTCTTTTTCAGATAGTTTGTTGTTAGTGTATGGAAATGCTACTGAGTTTTACATGTTGATTTTTTTATCCTGCATCTTTGCTGAATGTGTTTGTTAGTTCTAACTCTGTGTGTGTGT
This sequence comes from Pteropus vampyrus, assembly GCF_000151845.1. Taxonomy (NCBI): domain Eukaryota; kingdom Metazoa; phylum Chordata; class Mammalia; order Chiroptera; family Pteropodidae; genus Pteropus; species Pteropus vampyrus. The sequence goes on along the minus strand of NW_011888793.1, from coordinate 8,647,783 downwards.
GTGTGTGTGTGTGTGTGTGTGTGTGTGTGTGTGTGTATGCATGCATGTGGGGAGAGGTGTGTGTGTTCTTTAGAGTTTTCTATTAATAAATTATGTTATCCACAAACAAAGACACTTCTTTCTTTCTGATTTGGATGCTTTATTATTATTTTTTTTATGCCTAATTGTTCTGGCTTGGACTATCAGTACTATGTCAAACAGAAGTGGCAAGAGTGAGCATCCTTGCCTTTATCTTATATAGGATAAATTGTTTTCCTTGAATCAGTATGATATTAAATGTAGATGTAGGCATTAAACATATGATCTCTATATTGAGGTAATTTCCTTCTCTTCTTAGTTTATTGAGAGTTTTTATTATGAAAGTAGTTTGAATTTTGTCACCTTTTCTGCAATGCTTATTGAGATGATCATGTGATTTTTTCTTCATTATGTTAACATGGTATATCACATTACTTGATTTTTTTGTGTTAAGCAATCCTTGCATCACAAGAATAAATCCCACTTGTTCATGATGTGTGATTATTTAAATGTGCTCTTGAATTGTTTTCTTAATATTTTATTGAGGATATTTGTATCTATATTCATCAGGGATATTGTTCTGTACGTTTTCTTTTTTCTTGTGGTGTCTTTGACTTTGGTATTAGGGTGATGCTGACCTCTTAAAATAAGTTTGGAAGTATTCCCTTCACATCAATTTTTGGGATAAGTTGGAGAAGGATTGGCATTAATTCTTTCTTAAATGTATGATAGAATTCACCAGTGAAGTCTTCTGGTCCTGGAATTTTCTTTGTTGGGAAATTTTTTGATTATTGGTTCAGTATTCTTGCAAGTAATTTGTATTTTCATATTTTCTATTTCCTCATGATTCAGTTTCATTAGGTTACATAATTCTAGGAATTTATCCATTTTTTTTTTTTAGGTTATCCAAATTGTTGGTGTGTAATTGTTTATAGTAGTCTCTAATGATCCTTTTTATTTCTGTGGCATCAGTTGTAATGTCTTACCTTCCATATCTGATTTTATTTTCTTGGCTTTTCTCTCTTTTTATCTTAGGTAGTATAGCTAACAGTTTGTCACTTTTACATGTGCTGTCTACACGAATTCAGTTTAAGTTTAAAGGCACATATAGACTGTAAGCGAAGGAGTGAAAAAAGATATTCCATGAAAATGGCAACCAAAAGAGAGCAGGGTTGGCTACACTTATATCAGATAAAATAGACTTTAAGTCAAAAACTCTTACAGCAGACTAATAAGGACATTATATAATAATAAAAGGGTCAATTCATCAAGAAGATATAACAATTATAAATATATATGCACCTAAGTGCAGAGCACCTAAATATATAAAGCAAACATTGACAGAAGTAAAAGGAGAAAAAGTACACAGTAATAAAGTAATAAGAAGAGCTTTATCATTTCATTTTCAATAATATATAGAATAACTAGACAGAAAATCAACAAAGAAACTGAACTTAAATGACACTATAGACCATATGAGCTTGACAAACTATATATAGAACATTCTACCAAATAGCAGTGGAATATATACATTCTTCTCAGGAGCACATGGAACATTCTCAGGATATATCTATCACAAGTTAAGTGACAAAACAAGTCTGAAGAAATTAAGAACATTGAAATCATACCAACTATGTTTTTTGACCACAGTAGAATAAAACTAAAATCAAAATCAAAATGAGAAAATACACAAATATGAGGAAATTAAACAATACATTTTTGAACAACCAATGGGTCAAAGCAAAATAAAAAAAAAATTGGAAAATATCTTGAGACAAGCAAAATGAAAATACAGCATGTCAAAACTTAGAGGATACAGCAGAAGCAATAGTAAGAGGGGAATTCTAACGATAGATACCTGCATTAAAAAAGAGTCAAATAATGTAACTCTATACTTCCAAGCACTGCAAAAAGCAAAACAAACTAAGCTCAAAGCTAGAAGAAAGATGTGATAAAGATTAGACCAGAAATAAAGAAAATAAATACTATCAAAACAATAGAAATAAAATCAACAAAACTATGAGTTGACAATCAGTCTTTTAGGTATATCAAATTATAATAATTAAATCATATGAGTTCATGTAAAAATTCAAGTTCAGTGTGAAACATTAGAGGACTATTTTTACTTAAAACTTACCAAATTATTTCTAAAGTAGAGTCAAAGGATTGCTAAACCTAATAAATGTTGTTGAAGAAAAAAGGTCAGAGTTTTATCTCAACTGGAGTTCTATCCATTAATGTTGGGTAGTATTGGCAACACTGGAGAGGTAGGCATAGCTTCTTTCCATAGATTTTGGAGAACAGTTTCAATTTACAGTGGTGTATGTACAATCACTTGGGATCCTCTTCCACAAAAGGGATAAGTTTTTTGGATCATATGTACCTGATGAAACTTCTGGATATAACCAATGATTTGTATCAAAGGAATAAAAGCAGCCAACTGGAAAAAAAAAACAAACAGGAAAATGAATGAATTATGGAAAGAGCAGAACAATGAAAGTTATAAAACAAAATATGGCATTACCTTTCTTGCTCTTTCTCATTCATTGAAAATATTCATTGAAAATATTCATTGACTAAAACACCACTGAGCCTTTTTTCCTTATAAGTAAAATATAATTTGGGAAAAATTATAAAATGAAGTCCCTTTTAAATCTAAAAATACCCATGATATACATGTTTTGTTAATTTTTATATTTCCTACTCTGCATTTTCTCTATGCACAATGCCCTCTTATATACTGTTCTTGGAGAAGACTGTTGTGGCAGTTAACTACATAGTCTTAAATGTGACAGCAAAGTGTGTAGGTGAAGCTGTTTTTTGGGCAATTGATTTACCTGCTGAAGGTCAATCCTGTTCTAATACACAGACTCTGACCCTGGATTTATGTGGGTAGGCTGGCAAATAGGGAGTTTCTTTTTTTTTGATGGGGAAAGGAGTTAATCATCTCTTCTCTGCTGGCGCAGGAATGGTTAGATGTGAGAGAGCAAAATAAACGGTTGAGTGGGTGGAAAAATATATTGGTTCTGGAAGGGCAGAAAGCCAGGTAAACAATTTTTTTTTTTTTAATCAGGAAAACAGACTAAACCAAGTCCCTTTCCTTCCCCATCATGCTCCACAAAGGTAAAGCTATAGAATATGGCTCTAAAAATAAGGAGAGAAAACTTCCCTATCACACTAAGCAGCACTGAAAACATATTTCTGTGTTTTGAACTGTTTCTTCACATTCTATATGGGACCACAAGGCTGCTCTCTTCTCTCTGCATGTATCTCTCTTTCTTTTTACTAACCCCATTGCTGCTGAGGTGTTTGGAGAGAATCGTATACATTTATGTAATTAAATTTGATATCACTTGTGCACAACTTATGAATTTGACAGCTCAAGTCTAACTTAGGCACATATAGTCTTTTATATTATCTAATACTTGTGGATCTAAATCTTATTTTTACAGGCTTCCAGAGCTCATGTAGCTTTTCCAGATTTCTTAAGGAATTCCACAGCAGAGTGGTGGGAAAGGGAAATGATAGATTTCTACAATAACCAGATGAAATTTGATGGCTTGTGGATTGTAAGTAAACTTTGAATAATTTATATTCTGTTATGAAGTATGCATTGATTATGCAAACTTCTAACTAGATTCTAATAATGTCAATAAAGTATTCTTTGAGAAAATTACCTCATTCATTTTTTTCATAAAACTTATTTTTGCAAAGAACTTCTAAAATACAGTTTTAACAATTCAATTTATGTATATAACTGCTATTTCGTGAATATTCAAGTTGAATGTTTTCAACTTGACCAAGGAACCAAAATAGACTCTTTTTCTAACCATTCATAAATGCTTATTTTATTTCCATTAAGTTTAGATATAAATCTCACACTCAATTGTCTGCCTTTGGTGTAAGAAATCATAACTTCTTATAAATTAGACAAAATTCTCTCTCAGATAATCTCATAATTTTAGATGTCACTTCAAATATTGATAATAAGATTTTTAATAATATTATCTTGAGATAGCATAAAAATGTCTACCACAAGTAAATATTTAATACAAGAGATTTTAGATAACATTTCTCTAGATTTTTGGAGGTGATATTTCTCTGTTGATTTTTTAACAATTATACATTAATTTACGTTTTTTAAATTGAAGAAACCTTTATAAAGGTGCTGTGATGTGCAAGCCTGAGGATATAAGATTGTACAAAACAGATTTATTTAATTAATGGGAAATACACTTATTTGATGTATAAAGTTATGTACTATAAGGGACTCTATTAAACCTTTCCCCAAGGATGTCTTGATCCAGAAAAGATAACCTTTTATCGGGTGGAATAATCACCTTTACGAGGTATACATTTAGGTGATGGTCCATTTATATGTGGTACTAGGATCTTAAAATGTGTGTCCAACAGAAAGACTCTTTGAAGTCTTCTGCATTTGTAAACTATATTCTGTGGTTTTAAAAATCACAAACAGTCATTTTTTTAAAAAAAAAAAGCAATTGATACAGGGTAGCTCCCAGGCATGAGTTTTGGAGGGAGGGTGAGGGAAAATATTCACTATTATAATTTAATTTTATACCTAGAAAACAGAAAAAATTCACTGTTATGTGTATATTATAACTACAGTGGAAAAGTAGGGCATTTTATGTTTGTCCAAAGAAGGAATGAACTATAAAAATGTTAAACTTTGAGCTTAATTAAATCCTTTATTATCATTGAGATTCCTTATGTTTTTGCTTTTTAAAATCGTAAGTAAATGTTCCATTATTTAAATATGCTGCTTTAATTTACTGGCTCTCTGAATTAGCTTTTTCAAGATTATATGTTCTAATTTTGTTTTCTGTTTACTTTTCTCTCTTCTTCTTAGGATATGAATGAACCATCAAGTTTCGTAAGTGGAGATGCTAATAATCAATGCAGAAATACAGAGCTAAATTATCCACCTTATATGCCAGGTACAACATTGTCATTTGCCTTTGATGTTATATTATCATTTATTTATGTATTTATTTATTAGATTTATATATTTCATGTTGCAGGGAAAAGGATTCACATTCCCAATTCTCTCTACCCAACTACATGCTGTACCACACTTTGATCCATTGCCAATATTATTTAATACTGCTTAAGATGAAAAATCAAGAAACATGTTTTATTTATATCAACACATTTCTAAATTTGTTTGAAATTGTTACTTTGATTTTCTTAAGGATCTTCCGATATTCTTTATGGTAAAAAAAAAATAGACTTTTATAAAAATTTAAAAAAAAAATTTACAAGGAAAAAAATGAAAGACTGCTAACACTCTTATGGTTGTCCCTGATCTGGAAGGGAAAGGTCTAGTCTCTCAGTGTTCATCCTCATACTTTTATATAGGCAGTAAACTTTATACACTGTTAACATAAAGTGATGGCAACTCTCTGAAAAATGCATCTTAAACAGAAAAAGTGAATCGGAAGATAGTGTTGGTATACCATTTGCCTGGCTCTTAATCCCAAGGCTTTAGGCTACCAGATTGATTTTTCAAATCTATTTAATCAGTATTTTTCATCTAAATGAATAAAATATAATTGACATTTAGGAGTATATTTATTTTTCTGGTTTTTATTAATTCATGTTAATTAGTAACATTTTTGTTACTGAATATAGTAAAATTTTTTTCATATTTTTCAGTCACAATTGTAACTACAATCAATTATAATTATAGACTGTGATGTACGAATGCTTAAAAATCAATAACATTTTTAAACAAAAATTAATGTTTTTGCCAAAAGAATATATAGTTATATTTTACACATTTTAATATGAGTCACTTTATAATATATTAATATCGTTTATTGGTTCTCCCTAGAACTCACAAAAAGAAATAGGGGATTACAGTTCAGAACTCCGTGTATGGAAACTGAGCAAATTCTTAGTGATGGATCACAAGTTTCGCATTACAATGTTCACAATCTGTATGGATGGTCACAAGGGAAACCTACTTTTGAGTAAGCAGTGCTCGTAATTATCCTTTCTGACTCTTTATTATTTTTTAGATATTAGATTTAATGTTACTTTTAGTGTCCTCTGCTGACTTTATCTATTTTTTTATTTTTAAAATTCATCTATTTTTTAATTAAAATTTTGAGAGGTGACATTGGTTATTAAAATTACATATTTCAAGTATACAATTCAATAATACTTGAACTTGTAGAGCATAGTACGGAAACTAAAGATGGTTCTTGACATATTGTGGGATGTTTAGTAAATTTAAATGAATCAATTATTATCCTACTACGGCTATCAAAATTGTATAAATAAATTTCTAATAGTTGGCATACTAAGGTATTTGGGATATTTAAGGTCCAATTTAACTCTTAAGTGGCATTATGAGGAAGGTTTCAATACAATCTTCCGAAGCATGTCCTTTAATAAAAGTCATAATAAATTTATTTCAGTGTTGATTTTGCTTCTGCGTATAAAATTTTTCACTAAAAATTTGAACCACATTTGTACAGATTAATGTTTTAAATGTTGAGTTAACTAACCCAATTTGCATATTGTCATAGACTCATTTTCCATCTTTCAAATTGGCACCCATTTGATACTTAACTAGTTCTTACTACAGTGCTCTTTACTTAACATGAAACAAACAAGCAAACCAAGGAAAGAAGAGAATGACAAACTCAGAAACAAGAGCTAAATAATCAGCTTGAGAAACTGCAAACAGTTTTAGAGAAAAAAAGCTTGGTGGCAAATATAAAAGTTTCATATCTAAATTCCATATAAAAAGTTTTCAGTCTTCAGTTGATCTACTGTTATTATTTAAAATTCAATTTTATACTGAAATGAAACTTATACTTCACATTTAGGAAGAAATACAATTTAAAAACTACCTCATAATGTGTGTTCAAATTTCAGACAGTTATTTAAGGATTATATAAACTATTTACTCTATATTTTCATCTTCAACAATACATTGAATGACTTTAGAGACTACTAATATTTTTTATTAGAGAGTATATAGGAAAATCAAGATCTTGGAAGTTCTAGATGTGTTAAATATATAGTTTTTAAGTAAATGCCCAAGATTTTTGTCATAATAATTTAGAATGATATAAAAAAGTCAATAGATACAAATTTTTTTCTCAGATATTCTTATAGACTGAGTTAGTTAGCAACTTGGAAAATTATATTGCTTTACTATGTAATTATCTACCTGGAAAAATAAATGTTCTTTTTTGAGATTAGAGAATTGTGTCCTGTGGGAAGTGACCTCTTCTTGCAATGTTTATATTAATCTAAAAATGAGACTGGTGCAGATAAAAACAATATTATGCATCTCATCCTTTTACTGGTTTGAAAGTTTTCTTGGTTACAGCTGTAACTCTCTAATATTAAGCTGTTAGTCACCTGAACAAATACCGAATATGTGTATCATAGACATTACTTCTGGTTGATATAGCTAAGTTGAACATTGATATAGCTGGTATCAATGTTTTAAAATTTTTGAGATTTGAATTCCTAAAACTATTTTTATGAGTTAACCTTTTACATTATCTTCTCAAATTTCAAATTTAATTTTTATTATACTGCATACTCAAAAACAGAAATATTTCAGCATACAAAAAACTTTTTACACAACTCTAAACTAAAACCGATATTATATTTTCAGATCTAATGGTGAGTCTGAGATGTGAAATGGGAAAGTTATTATTTCTAATTCATATTAATACATAATACTGAGATTTTTCCTTCCTAAAAATAATTTAATGAAACATCTTTAGTTTTCAAAGAGCTTTTTAAGATAAATATTGAGAAAAACAAGTCTGTATTAACGTTCTTTTCTCTAAGCAATACTGACCAATGTTCTAAAATAATTTAATTATATGCAATCAGAGCTATAAGTATCTGGAGTATATTTATCAATTGATTTCATCAGTAATTAAAAACAATAGACAATTGAGTTAATTTGAGATAATCTTTAGTAAACATGACAAAACCAAAGAAATTTACTTATTGTTAGAAACTTTAAAATATGTTTTTAAAATTTCCAATTTAATATTCTCCTTTCATATAATCTACTTTTAAAATATACAGGCATAGCTTTGTAAAAACAATCATTTTTTCTTTTAGGACTTTTCGCCAATAATTTAAGATATATTTTATAATTTTTCTAATACTTTTTAAAAAATACTCTTGTAGATTATTACAAACATCCAATAAAAGTACTTCTGTAATACAACATTAAAATCCTTTCTATAAGATAAATTTTCCAGAGTCAACTGGCAACAGAAGATAGACTATCTTATGGTTGAAAGTGCTTCTTAAAATTCAACTTAATTTATTGTTACTAAACCATTTGTAAAGTTGGAACATGCAGAAATATTTAGGAAATATGTATAGTGATGGGATTTTAAATTATAGTTTTAGTGGCAATGTGATTTTTCAAATAAGAAATATTATGTGAAGGGTTACAGAGGCTATTCTAATGCAAGAGGTTAGATTTCCCTTAAGAAAATTATTTGAAAATACTTTAAGCAGAATTATTCTCAATCAGAAATCTAACAAGTCATATGTTCAATTGTTATTTTAAAGCCTCAGTAAAGAATTTTTGCAAAAGTAAGACAAACAGAAAAAATTCCTTTTAGAATATGTACTTCTTGCATGTCAATAAAATAAGAACTTGTGGCAACACTATCTTTGTAAAAAATTTTAGAATAGTTAAAATTAATTTTGTTTATAGATTAAATTTAGAATATATATTTTAATATATTTTAAATTTATCAATTCTTTTATTCTCTATAAATAGACATTTATTTTTTGTTAAATGTCAGCAAATATATGTGATATATAACAAATATATTAATGCTCCTAAATCGACTAGATCTTTTATATTTGTTATAGAAGGTAAACAATGAAGATGGTTTTCTGTTATGACCTTTTTAAAGAGACATACATACAAGTAGGAGATTTTAAGTTAACAAATACGATATCGTTTTTATTATCAGCAGATGGCTCAATATATCATCTTATGTCTATTTAAAACATTTTTAGTTTCCTATAATTTTGGTTTGAGTTATTTATTCATTAATTCAAAATTTTCTTGAGCTACTATTATAAGCCAAGTACTGTATTATGTGCAAGAGGTAAAAAAAAAAATTAATATGAAGTCTTTAACCTAAAGAATCTCAAGGTCTCATTGAAGAAGCTTAACATATAAGCACATCAGTACAAACATTTTGGTCTATGCTGTAAGAAATAAATTATTAGATATGGTTGATAGCGTGTTACTGCATTGTCAAGTCTGCCTAATTGGTATTGAAGTGTTTTCTCCTGAGATAGTTTTGTAGTCCTTATTCATATACAAGTTATTTTGAGTAATATAAAAATAAACATTTAATTTCCAATTAATATAATAGTGAATTTTTTTTAGATATTCTTATGTAATATCAGAGAGAAGAAGAAATGTAGATAATATAGAATACTGCCCTGTTTTGCTATTCTTGCCTTTAGAATGCACAATAATTCTTAAAAGTCCTTCTCCAAAGAGAGAGGAGGGGAAAAAAGAAAAAAAGTAATAACTTAATTTGTAAAATTCACTCTCTTGATCTGGCTTTGAAGAGCTTCCATTTTTGAAACCGAACAATTACTTTCGTTTTTTAAGACACAGTAAAGCCTTGCTCTTTTTAGCCTCTAAAACAGGCAGTATTATAGCAAAGATTCTCTGCAGAGTAATATGAAGATTAAGTGTTGACAAGTTATAATTGAGAAAGATTGACACAATCAATAGAGTGCAGAGCTTTATTCAAGAGAACAATTTAAGTAGAATAAAATGAGTTCATTCAAAAAACTCACAAAATTATTAGTTGGTTGATTTGATAATACCAGTAGTTGACTTAACTTGTATTTATTGAACAATAAATGCAAGCTACTTAGTTATATCTTCTGCTAAATGTTGGAAGGGAAGAACGATACCCTTCATGCCTGTGAGGATTTTATAGTATAGTGAGAGAAGACTTACACATAAAGAGCTATATATAAAGTTGTAATAAGAGACAACGTAAATAAAATCCTTTTTTTTTAATGACGTGTCTATAAATGGAAATATCTGAAGGAAATACTTAGTGTGAAGACTCACAGATCTTTCTTCTCTTATATCAGTGCATTGCGTAAAACAACTGGGAAAAGAGGAATTGTTATTTCTCGTTCCACATATCCTAGCAGTGGACGATGGGTGGGACACTGGCTTGGAGACAACTATGCAAGATGGGACAATTTGGACAAATCCATCATTGGTATGTGAGAGTCACCATTTTTCTCATTCTTTTTAGTTTTTTATTAAGTGTTCACTTTTGCTGGTTTTAGTTCATACTTTGTAAGTCCATCTCAGAAATATGCTTTTGGCACTATATTTATAACAAATAGCACCATGAAAAATTCAGTGGTCCAGAAAGCAGGATGCCATGTAGAAACTAATGATATCCAATCAGTTTATTTTGAGAAAATAATTTAATCTCCTTTTGTCTCAGTTTCCTGTTTGGAAAAGGCAGGAGCTGGGAAAAATAACATATAGAGTTAATAAAAATGGGTAGAGATTCTAGATTCTAGGGAATAAGAATTACTCAGAGATGCTGAAGAATGAAACATTTCAAACTTTTGAAAGAGTTTTCTAGTGATGATTGAATAAACAGTAAATATATCATTTTAAAGGGGAAATGGATGCTTTTCTGTTTCAGATCTAGTCTCAAAAAATGCTTTACTATTCACATTAGGATTGAAAGAAAACAATTAATGTTCAGAAATATTTTTTTAAAAGAAAAGCTGAGAAATCACATACATCCTATTTTATCAAAGTGATCACTCCTCAGAGGATTTTATTTAATAAATATAATTCAATTTGTTTCAAATGATGAGCCTTGTCATTATTATAGAGAAATTGTCATCTTGAAAGGGTGTCATTAACACTATAAAGTAAAAAAAGTATGAATATTATAATAAGAAATGATAGAAAAGTATGTGAATAACTTGAAAAATGTTTTATTGAATTAGATATTGGTATTAGAAATGGAATATCTTTATAAATAAAAAATTCAAAATATATGAAACAGTAGCTTTCTAAAATTTTTCCTATTTTTTTTTTTTTTAGGTATGATGGAATTTAGTCTCTTTGGTATATCATATGTAAGTAGCTCTATTTTATCTTCATAACTTGTAAATATTAAGAAACAAACTATTAAAATTAATTAAATGTAACAATGTATTGTAGACGGGAGCAGATATTTGTGGTTTCTTCAATGAATCAGAATATCAGCTCTGTGCCCGCTGGATGCAACTTGGAGCATTTTATCCATACTCAAGAAATCACAATATTGCAAATACTAGGGTACGTAATTACTGCATTTACTCTCTTTCCTTTCACTCCACTAACCACAGTAGTACCCTACCTGGCTGATTTCCAGATGAATGCTCTGAACCTCTGTACATTTACTGAGGATCTTTAAGTCCATCATTCTGAGAATTTTCTGACTTGGGTTATTCTTTATACTTTTGGATTCAAGACTTGTTAGCTGGCATATATAACGCTGTTCTATATAATATGGGAGTAGCTAGGGAAAAACAAAACAAAACAAAACAAAACAAAACAAAACAAAAAACTGCCTCTGGAACTTCTTCCAAACTGGAACAGAACAATAAGAAAATCAGCTACAAACTAAATAATTAAAAGTGAAAAGTCATTTAGTCATTTTAAATATTAGCATCAATGCAAGAAATGGGGAGATTTAAACGGCAATTGTTAAAACAATGAATTGAGAAATCAAGGGAGAAAAAGGAAAAGAGAATTATGACAACTTAGTTCTGTGTCATAACACAAGTATATACTTTTACTAAGTTGTCTGGAGGAACTGGAATGAGAAGGGAGACAATATTAAAATTATGGAAAATATGGACAATTAGAGGCAGTATTTAACTAAGTGCTAAATGTTATGATATTGACTTTCAGTAAGAAATGTAGAGGAAAGATAAATTATCAAAAGCACTTCACGGAAGGATTGTAGACAAAGCTGGTCTTAAAAACCATAGTAATTGAATGGTAGAGCTCACCATGTCCTTGAAATTTTTGTGCCACTCCGGAAATTTTAGGCAAAAAAGAGGAGAGGATTTATTTTAGACAATAAAAATGATTATCTACATAAGGTAAGAAGACAGAATGGGATCATATTTTGGAAATATTTGAAAGTTGGTTAACAGAGACATAACTTGATGGAATAAAAATATTTTAACAGGAAAACTTGTCAGTAATGCAATTTAGAAAGTTATAATATTGAGAGTGGGGCATGAATCAATATCAATAGAAGCCTGAACAGGGATTCATTCAACAAGTATTCATTGAGAATCTGCTAGCTAATATTTATAAAACCTATCTTACTGATTCATATAATATAGGAAGGAAGAGATAATAGATAATTATGTATATATTTATATTTATACTTATTTTTATATATTTATATTTGTATTTATATAAAATTTCATGTACAAATAAATGTATATAAAGGAAAATGAGTAAGCTAAAGTGACAGAAATTTATGGGGGTTCTATTTTAGAAGAGGTACTCAGGGAAGTACTCTCGGATAGAGTGAAATTAGCATTAGAGCACAGACTTGAATAAGAAAGATCAACCATGTAAATATGTGGGGGAAGAGAATTCCATTTGAGAGGGAACAAGTGAAAGACCCTAAAATTGGAATGTGGCAGGAGTTTTTCGAGAAGATGAAATGGAGGCGGCAAAGACTAAGGAAGAATTTCTAAATAAAAATCTAAAGAACAGAAGCCTCAACTTAAGTTTAATTGTGAGATAATAAAATTGAATTTAGGAATGTATGGCTTAGAATTATATGCTTGTAAAACCACATGTTAAAACTGAAATGACATCAATGAAATTGATAAGCAACAGTTACAATCTTTGTCTCTTCTTACTTGACTTTGAAACTAGTAATGTGATCAAATACAGCTTAATAGTTCTTGGAACATTTAATTTTTAAGGTTGTGCCCATTCTAATACTACATATACCAGTAATAACAGTCATCATTCAAGTATTCTTACTCCTGAAATCTAGAAAAGTTGTTATCTTCATAGATATGACACAGCTGTTAAGGGCCTTATTTCAGTTGATATCAACTGAAATAACAACAACAACAACAACAAACATTGAAAGTGTTGCCTCTGGAGTTACGTGGCAGCCTTGTTTTGTTCCCCTGGTACAAATTAAAATATAAGATACTAATTGCTTTAACTGTGTATTATTTTTAACCAGTTAATGCAACATTTTTTAACAGGCATTTAATGTCTCCAGTATCAGTTTTAGTCTTTTTTTACCTGGAGTTTGTATTCTGGACAGACTTTGACATGTTCTTTTCTCTTTTCCAACATTAATTAGGTCTTCTCTGCCTACTATACTATTAATTCTTTTGTACCATAATTTATTCTCTTTTCAGGGGAACACACAATGTGCAGGGTTTCCACTATGGGCTCTGCATGTCTCTATTTCAATCCACTTTTGTGTAGCATTTCATTTCTTTCCTAAACTTTCTACCCCTACACTGAGTATCATCGTTATTGATAGCATATTTGTCACCCATTCAAATGTGAACTATTCTTTATATATGATCACTTAACTAAATCAACTCAGGGGCTTAATTTGCATTTTTCTTATTAAAATGTTAATCTTGTGCATGCACTCGCCATTGTGAGAGCTAGAAATACTATTGCATAAGATTTTTATGAAGATAGCACATGACAGTAAATTAATATTATTCCTTACTTTTTATTCCCCAAATACATTTTGAAAACAATAATTTAAACAAAGACAAAAGTTAATGTCTACTTCAATTTGGTTTGTTTCAGAGACAAGATCCACCTTCCTGGAATGAAACTTTTTCTGAAATGTCAAGGAATATTCTAAATATTAGATACACTTTATTGCCCTACTTCTATACACAGCTGCATGAAATTCATGCTCATGGTGGCACTGTTATTCGACCTCTTTTGAATGAGTAAGTACAAATTTTTCCTACCACAGAGAGATAGCTTTCATTTAATTAAATCAAAAATGCCGTTAAGTACAATATACAATATTTTAAACTATAAATTTTCATTGTTATTTATTATACATTTTGGGTTAACAAATATTTTCATAAATAAATCTTCTAACAAATAGACTAATATATGTCTTGGAAAATGAAACAGCAGTTATTAAGAAGTAATTATTGTTCTTAGGAATAACTATTGTATACCAAGTGTTATTCTAAATGATTTACATAGAGTATTTTCAAAATGTTTTTAACACAATATTATCTCAATACTATGACTGAACTAACTGAAGTTTACAGCAGTTAAGCAAATCTATCATGTATAAATTTCTGACAGAAGAAGTCCATTTCACCTCTTCTTGGAGGTGTGCTAATGGGGTACCCTAGAGCGGTTTTAACGTTCTCCTTAGAAAATTGTTTCGGATTCACTCCTTGAAGCTCAAACTGATATTGGTCAAGTCTTGAAGTTCTATTCTGTGGATCATAGTTGAAAAATTTTAGCCTAGTTTATTTTTAAGACAAATACAAACCAATTCTTATTGTAAATGTTACAAAACACACACACACACACATTCGATCAAAAATACAGAAAAAAAATACATGGAAATAATCATAGTATACTTAGCTTCTTGTGTACCATATATTATTAGAGTAATTGATTAAGGTGATTTGTTTTACTGTACTATTGATAGATCAGTAAAAAAAAACACAAAAAACAAAAAAACTACACAGCATATTCTACTCCAATTAAACAGTAGTACCCAAGGTAAAAATGACCAAAATAACAAGTTGATCAATATGCCTTCTATTCTAATAAAACATCTAGCTTTCTCAAAAAAAATTTTAAGTTCTTTCTAGATTCAAATTTTCAAATTATCCTCTCTATTTGCTTTATTAAACCATAATGCCTTCTTTATTTCTGGTAACATTTTACTAATCTCTTGTCTCTCCCTCTTTGTCATTTCCCTATTGACTTCCCAGAATAGTTAGAGTATTAGTTCTGGACTGAGTCTCCAACCAGAAACATTATTATTAACCGTGTAGACTCTTATCTGATTGAGCAAGCCTGGGTGTTAACATCCATTGGAAGTTCGGGAAGAGTAAACTCAGCAGTTCATCTTGGCATTAATCTAAGTTTAGAGTAAAACAAAACAAAACAAAAACAAAAGAACAAAAAAAAAACCCACAAAGTTTTTCACTTCCATTTTTTAAATTTTATTTTATTAAATTTATTGAGATAACATTGGTTAATAAAATATATAGATTTCAAGTGTACAATTCAATACATCATATGTTCATTGCATCGTGTGTTCATCATCCAAAGTTAAATTACCTTTCATCACCATATATTTGACCCCCTTTCCCACTATCTACCTCTCCCTTTCCTCTTTCCATTTGGTAAATACTAAACTGTTGTCTATGTACATGAGTCTCTGCTTGTTTGTCTTGTTTGTTGCTTTCAGTTTTATATCCCACATATGAGTGAAATCATAAGGTTCTCAACTTTTTCTGTCTGAATTATTTTGCTTAGCATGATAATCTCAAGGCTCATCCATTTTATCTTTTCTTGTAGCTCAGTAATATTTCATTGTATGTATGTACAATATCTTATCCAATAATTTATCAAAGGACACTTTGTTTGTTTCCAATTCTTGGCCATCGTGAATAATGCTACAGTGAACATTGGGGTGCATATATCTTTACAGATAAATGTTTTTGAATTTTTTTGTTTTCGAATTAGGTCCCAGAAAAGGGACCTAATGGGTCTTATGGTCATAATTCTATTCCTAATTTTTGAGGACCGTCTATACCATTTTTCATAGTGGGTGTACCAATTTACATTCTCACCAGAAGTGTATGAGGGTTCCTTTTCCTCTGCTACCTCTCCAACACTTATTATTTATTACTTGTCCTGTTGATAATAGCCATTTTAACAGGCATGAGGTGGTATCTCATTGTGCACTTCCATTTTAATTAGAAGAGAAATGTGGACATTTAATAATGCCTATTCTCAAACCATAAAAAACAAATTTTATTTTTTCCATTTATATCTCAAATTTGGAATAACATATAGAATAACATTTAATGACATATAAATCCGCTATTCAATGAGCTCTAATTCAAGTAGGATAGGCAAACTTTTTTCATAGTTATCAAATAAAGATACTTATAGCACACTTGTCTCACAATTCTATACCAGGGTGTGTATAATTTTTGCTTTCTAGTTTGTTGATTTTCTACTAGAAAAGTTAATACTTGTACTTCTGTGAGTTCTCTGTAAAGGAGATTTCTCATTCTGTTTGTCTTACACATCCATCATAATTCTCTGCATTTTTTCAGAAGTTTAGTCATAGTCTAGATTTACTCATAAAGTATTGTACTGCTGCACCTTAAATTCCAAGTCATAAAATTGTTTTTATTTTTGTTTTATAGTTTGGTTTTCATTTTAATCCAAAAAGTCCATACAGTAAAATGTGATTTAAATACTTATTTCATGTTATCCAGAAAAGATAAAGTTCTTTGATTTAATTATTTGTAAATACTTTTCAAGGTTCTTTAATGAGAAGCCAACCTGGGATGTATTTGAGCAGTTCTTGTGGGGCCCAGCATTTATGGTTACCCCTGTATTACAACCTGTAAGTCCTACCACATATTTCTGTTCACAAAATAATTTTTTCCTAATTTATATGTCTTTAATGACTATATCTTTAAATTTCAGGATACTTACACGGTACAAGGCTATGTCCCTAATGCTCGGTGGTTTGATTACCATACGGTAAGCAATTAATGAATTCTGGGGAATTGCCTAAATAGAAATGGGTAATGGTTTGATCCTAAACTAATTTTCATTAATGACATATTTGGTTTACTTTTCACTTAAAAGAGTCAGATATTTCTTGCTAATTATAGCTGAATTAAATCAACACATAGCGAAAGAGAATTAATTTATTCTGCCATCATTTATTATGTAGTCATTGATTTATTTTACCAAATAAACATGGAGAGTATACATTGTACACCAAAAAGTCATTGCCCTTTGCTGGATATACAAAGTGATCATTAATGGTAATGCATTTCTTCCAAGAATAATGCATGTGCCGTCAGGAATAGCTTTTGTGATCTTTCGAAAACCCATACATTTTCTGCATGTGAGCACCACAAAAAGAGGTAGTGGTAAATTACTTTCAAGCTATCAATAAACCAAGAACTAAATATATGTTTTAAATATGATTTTCTCAATAAACATTTGTGTCTTTATTTAAAATTGAAAATGTATCATTTGATTTTATAAATGTGTCCTTCAAGTAGCAATATTGCTGATGATTCCACTTCTTGCTGTTTTTGTTCTTCCTTCCAACTCTCTGATTTTCAGGGCCAAGATATTGGTGTCAGAGGAACATTTAATGAATTTGATGCTCCTTTATATAAAATAAACCTGCATGTCCGTGGCGGTTACATCCTACCATGTCAAGAGCCTGCTCAAAACACATTTTACAGGTAAGCGAAAAGTTTACAGAGCTCAGATTAAATTTCGAGATACATCACCTAGAATTGTCAAGAATTGGGAAGGGTCTGAGATTCTACCTTATTTCCAAGAATACAAGTTAGCCTGCCAGTTTCATGGATGCTGTGTCAAAAGCAAAGACCTTTCTTACTCATGGCATACCAAGAAATGTGACTTTTATGTTTGCTTCAGTTTTCCCTGTCCCCCAAGTCCCATGGGTGTGACATGGAGTGGTCCAGGCAGATGCTGCACATGCAGGAGGTTTGTGTTACAGCTAAAGAATTCCAACTCAAGGAAACCCAGTTTTTATAATGGGCTATAAGCAAACCTGTCCATTCTTTGCTTTGAAGGGAGATATTATCTTTATTATGCTGGACAGTAATTTTTTTTAATTAATTAAACAAACAAATACTACTCTGTCTTGTAATACTGTTAACTTTAAAAACATCCTTTAAAAGATGGTTCAGAAGAAAAACTCTTAGCGCCTCTATGTGTAAGATGTACAGAAACTTGAAAGTCTCATAGAAAATTGTCTTCAAACATGATATTCTCTCATAGTTAGAAAGATTAACAGAATAATATACCAACTAAACCTTAATGTCCTCTGTATAAATATACAAAGATATTGACAAGTGAATGTCATATATTTTGAAAGACTGCATACCTAAGTTCATTGTTTCATCTACCTATGACATGAGGAAAGAAATATTACTTCATGAAAAAAAGATTTTTAAATAAACCTTTTTTAAAACTTTAACCAAATATTGCTTAGAGGACTTCTCTTTCCTTCCTCTTACCTGTTCTCTTTTTTGCTTCCCTCTGCCAGTCCCGTGAAATATTCCCTGATTCACTTTAGTCTATGAAAATGTAGATATTCATTGATTTCATTACACCTTCAAACTACTAAGTCCACTGCTGTCCACAGAAGATCCACATGTGTTTCTCAGGAGCCTTGTCCTATATAAAGATGGAAGATAACTCAGATTTTCTATCCATTACCATTCATAATTTATTATTTTGCTAATACCTTCTCTTCTTTGCCCCAGGATACCCTACCTGATATTCTCTCCCTCTCATTCAGCAATATGTCCAATCTATAGGGATCAAGGGTCCACTTTGTCTCCTGTGACTGACGTAAGAGTGAATCTTTTATATCAGTCATAGAGTCTCTATTTTTACTGCCTAAATTCCTGGCTTAGACATTCAGATTCTAGAGGACTTAGTCCTTCTTTCTCCTCTCTTCTCATGCTGTTTCTACTCTCTTGGTGATCTACATGCTTACAGCTCCAGTTGGTGTGAATAATCTCTTTCTATTTTCTGGAACTATCCAGATATATTTCTATCAATAGTTTACCCTGGCATCAATTAAAGATAAGAAAAATGATTTTACCTGAAAAATGAGGGCTTCATGGAAGGAATTATTCGTAAGTTGTTCCTTGAGTAATCTTTTTGTTATGAGCGAGAAGGAGGCTATTCTGTGTGTATGTGTAGGAGTAAAGTAAATAGGATATTGGATATTAGGTTTAGGTATATAGGAAAATGCAAGCCATGAAATTCTTTTCAATCTCAGATTTAAAATGCATTAGAAGATTGTGGGTTAAACCAGATTTTTAATGTTGCTAATAAGATATACTTATCTTTCACCCCAGTAAACTAAACTGAAATACATATGTATGTGTATGTGTATTCATGTTAAAACATGCTTTTATGGAAAATATTAAGTTGCTATGAAGATTTAAACTCTAGATAGTCTGGATATTTTAGGAGACTTCTTTGGCAGTACAAACTTAGGTATTTGTGATTGGAAAAGGCAGATAGCTAAGTATAATTTGTCTGAGAAATCCTTCCTTAGCAATAAGAAGCTGTCAAATCAACTTGCTTGTACAAACAGATCTATGTAGTCACAAGTTTGAGAGTATCCATTCCAAAGATAGGACTTATAACTTGCTGACTACAAACCACATCCTTATTAACAATTGCCAGTGATAATTCAGTGATTTATATATGGAAATGTGAGAGTCTTAACACATGAGATTAAAAAAAAAACTATTAAAATAGTTTCATGTTTAATGGTCAATGACAAGATTACCAGAAAGAATAAATATATCGATAAACTTAATACAGTTTTAATTATTGTAAATGAGACCAATTCTGATTTATTACAGTAGGTGAATCCTTGAGATCGAAATACATGCATGATATTTTTATTAAATGTCAAGGATTTTAAGGTTTATACCATTCTCATGAAATCATAAAAAAGGGGAGTTTTTATTTTCTTTGTCTAAAAGTTTGCATTCTCCTTGATATTCTTAGTTGTGTTCCCTTGCATACTTATATGGATGTCATATCATAACAAGATATATGCTATTCTGTAAACTTATTTAACAAACGTTATTCTATTTCTTCCCTTAGTCGACAAAATTACATGAGGCTCATTGTTGCTGCAGATGATAATCATATGGCACAAGGATCTCTGTTTTGGGATGATGGAGAGACTATAGGTAAGTGTTCCACTTAGTAAATAAATGTAATTGATGACATACATATCATCACATTACTTTTATGTTATCTACATTTTGGAAGCTAAATAAAAATAGAATATTATCCAAAGCTAAAATAGTTTAATAAATATTTGAATTAATTTAACAAACAGTGTTACAAATATTTAAAGACTTTCTTTTTATCCTAAATATAGTTCATCTATATTGTAAGTGTCTGAATAACTAGAGATTTGTATCAGCAAGGGTTATATATCTGTCATTTTTGCACTCCCAGAACCTAGCCCAGTGGTGTTTACATAATAGAGACTCAATATGTGTGAGGTTAAGGATGCCTCGAAAACATGAGATAGTCCAGAAATAAAACTCAAGTTTGGTCTCTGTTCTATTGGCTATTATGTTGTGTTGTTTTTTGTTTGTTTGTTCATTTTTAACATTTACCATTATTGACATGAAAATTAGCAGAATTCAGACTTAAACCTATTTTTATTCCATGGCTCTTCCTCAAGACCAGACTGAACTGCTAAACTTTTAGCAGTGCACACTCTGTTGACCCTTGTTATCAGAATCCCCTGGGGGTGGTTTGTAAAGAATGTAGATTCTGAGGCCCGTCTAAACTCTATTAATTTGGGAAGAGGTCCAGGAATCTGTCTTTGAAGAAAATGTTTCCAGGTGATTATTATGCTGTTAAGTAAATATTGGTAGAGGATTAGGTTTACAGTACCAGCTCTATTGGATAAGAACTATGAACATTTTCTGCATACAAACCTTAGTCATAAAACTAACACCTGGATGGAGCTGAAGTTCTCATGGGGCATTTCACTACAATTTAAATGATGCACAGATGAGAGATTTTACATTAAAAGCAAAGACATATATCTTTCATTTTTTTCAGGTACATCATGGTTAATATTCTACAACCATAAGAAATAAGAATCTATTAGTAAATAAAGTATATCAGAAAGTTGATATAAGAATAATATAGTAGTAATCAAGACTCAAAAGAAAACTCTTCCAAGTATTTTGTGATTTAGAAGTTGAAAAATCAATTAATTAAATTTTAAAATCCTATATTTTTAGAGTCCTTACTTTAATTAACACACTAACTGAGGTTCTACTGGGTTTGCAGCCTTTCTTCTCTACCTGGGTCCAGCAGGATACGCTTTAAACTTGCCTATAATTTCATAGGGTGTAAAGTTGAGGTATGCATAATTTGCATCCTTGTCTTGGGATCTTTGAATCTTACTACACAATAAATTGAGTAAATTCCTTCTAACAGCAAGGAAGACGGCTTCTTTAAGAATTTTTTCTCTAACTCTTCCTAATAAATAAAGATATAGATGAAAGAACTTGGTATGACCTTTACCCTACTGAAGTTTTATGGCAGATTTTTTTTTTCTAATCATTGGAAAGAAACTGAGCATAACTCAGATATTTCTATGATCTCTTCATACAGGCAAAACAAATGGTCTTGATCAATTATATCTATTTTTTTGTTATATTTTATAATCTCACTACATTTATTATAATTAAATATATATAAAGATTTCAAAAAATCCCCTGTAATTTCTTGAGTAAACAGTAACAGTACACAACAAATGCTTAGTGTCTCTGTAATTATTAGATTAGAATCTTCAAAGAAGTTTTTTGTCACAGCAATCTTGCCAGTCTAGTTGCTAGGCACCCATCTAAATTATATTCTCTTTTAAGTTCTTTTAAATCTTATCAAATATTATTATTTGCCGACATATTCTTTCTTCCAAAAAATTGAAGATAAATGAAAGTAAACTATTTTGAAACTTGTATACATTAAGTAATTTGTGACCATTCTAGCTAACAAATTTGTAGCTTAGTAAAGTGTTAATTTATCCTACTTATACGAATAAAATAGACATATGTGTACCCTTCGCTAAGTCATACATAGTATTTTTGTCTTATTTATTAAAAATAACAACAAAACTGCTTATAACCTCCTACTAGCTGTCACTTGTTTTCTTTTAACTCAGAGTTCTATACTTTAAAAGTTGCCCTTAAAAACTGAAGTTATAATTCTGTATTTAAAGTTAAAAACTAAACTATTTTGCCTTAAAATGCATATTAAATATGGCATGCACAGATTGCCTTGGTTCAGAGCATAGCCTCTCTCCTGGGATGCTCCAAGTCCAGCTACAAGTAGCTACTAACCACAGATTGCTTTGTAACTCCTACCAGGTGGCTCCAGGCTGGGCACAGGCAGTGGCTGACATAGGCCTGCACCTGAGACCCTCCCAAGAGGCCCCAGAATCAAAACACCCCAGGATCAGCTTTACACCACACCAGAACACCACCCAATTAGCTCCACAAATGACACACTCAAAGGGCTGATTCAGCAGACACCAGAGCAGGGGTGGGAGGTAAATGAAAAAGGTGAAGATATTAAGAAGTCCAAATTGATAGTTTTGAAATTGTCAAGGGGATGTAAAGTACAGCATAAGGAATATAGTTGATAATATTATAATAACTATGTATAGTGCTAGACTAATCAGGGGATCACTTCGTAAATTGCATAAATGTTTAACCATCATGCCATACACCTAATTAATATAATGTTGACTGTCAACTGTAGTTTAAAAATTTGAAAAATTAAAAGTAATAAGTCATGTATACATTAGTATAGAGAGAAAAAACATTTTAGACAGAATATTTAATTTTAGTAAAGGCAGAATTAATCTCAAATTAGCCAATTTTTCAGAGAACGAATAAATACAATCCTGGCATGTATAAGTGAAAAAGGGAATTAAAATATGTTGTTTTTTCAATGTTATTCTAACACGTTTCAATCATGCGTTTGACTCTATTTTGCCTTGCTGTCTTTCACTCAGTTTAGTTTTACATAGGAACATAATCTTAGAAGTCAGGGAAAACTAGCCTTGATTCTAGTCTTTGATAATGCACGTGATCCCTGACTTAATGATGGCTTGATTTAGAATTTTTTGACTTTACAATGGTGCAAAAGTGATACACATTCAGTAGAAATGGCACTTCAAATTTTGAATTTTGATTTTTTCTGGGTGATACTCATGTTAGGCAGTGGCAGCGAGCTGCAGCTCCCAGTTAGCACATACAATTGTGACAGTAAATAGCCAATACTCTGCAGGGTACTATGTTGTCAGCGTTTTCGTGATATCGTGTTTTGTGTTTTCTATGTGTATTCAATGAATTAAATATTCAACTTTATTATAAAATAAGCTTTGTGTTAGATGATTTTGCCCAACTAATCTCAAAAGGCTAATGTAAGTATTCTGAGCATGTTTAAGGTAGGATAGGCTAAGCTATGATGTTTAGTAGTTTAGATGTATTAAATACATTTTTGATTTACTATATTTTTAACTTCTGATGGGTTTATTGAGATGTCACCCCATTTTAACTCAAGGAGGATCTGTAATTTGTTGTTTCACTTTTGGCCATTTATTTAATTTATTTGAGGCTCACTTTTCTGTACAGTGGGAACAATAATAATACATATTTCAGAGTAGTGTGATAAAGTACTTAGAATTTGACAAAAAGTAAGCACTTAATATATTATAGTTGTAAGATTATTTTTAAATGCCTTTAAAATATGGCAAGATTATATTTTAGATAGAGATAAACCCTATGTTTGATCAGTTTGAATACAGTTGACCTGTAATAATCTCAAAGTTACATATTTTTTTAAATGACACTAAAATAAGTTGCCAACATGTTCATTTTTCTTTACAAATGTTATTTTATTGCCTACCCTGTCCTTCTAGAACCTTCCTTGGTGACTCATCTTTCATATTTTAATGTTCTCTTGGGCTGTGTTTGAACAAATTAAATAAACAAAAAAAAATTAGATCTGCATTGATGGTTTTGATACCTTTATACTGGGAAAGAGAAGCAAAATATATTAGTATTTACTGTTCTTCTTTGGAAATATAAATATATCACTTTTTTTTCTTTATAGATACCTATGAAAGAGAACTATATTTCTCAGTACAATTTAATTTAAATAAGGTATGTATTCATATCAGATCATTTATATGAAATTGTGCTAAATAATATTGGAAGTTTTATGCCATATATATTTTTTAAAAGATTTCATTGTTCTTTCAAATGACAGATTTAAATTATTTCTTTGTCTTTGTAGACCACCTTGACAAGCACTATATTGAAAAGTGGTTATGTAAACACAGATGAAATGAGGCTCGGATTTATCAATGTATGGGGGATAGGAACAACAACTGTTAATGAGGTTAATCTCATATATAATGGAAATCAAGAGTCACTTAATTTTACTTCGGAACCAACAAAGGAGGTAAGTGACATAAGAAAAAAAATTTTAATGAAGCTATTCAAAATGTCTACATAGATGTCTTCAATTTCTAAGCCCTAAAAAAAAAAAAAAAAGAGAGACGATTATAGTTCTACTATAACTTTTCTTGTTTATTTATTTTCATTAAATTTCCATATCTATTTCCATAATATAATTCTGGATAAGCTGTCATACAAATCAACCTAATAGCATCTATTTTAAAATTGTCTTGATATAATTAAAGCAAGATTAAATTTACCTTAAACCTGTAAATCATTGTCATCTCTATATGGTAAAGTGCCTCAAAATTTAATATTTTTCAAAAATAAAATGTCCACATTTCAATTTTTAATATATCTTAGATAAAATATATTTGAAAATCCTTGCAAAGTTAATAGAATTATCTATTAGCACTCATGAATAATTTAACACTCAGGTGTATGAGGGTATAATTCATAGGTTAAACAAGGAGTCAGAATTTTTATGTTAAAGTCTCATTGTTGCCAATAATTAGCTTTTTATTTTGAACAAATAACTTTAGGCATTTTTTTCTTTCCAATTAAATAATAACATGCAAGTAAACAATCTCTTAAGCTCCTTCTAATCCTAAATTCTGTAAATTTGTCTTCTGTAAAAGTAGATTTCAAAAAACATGTATTCTATAAATCAGCTGTTATAATTGTTTGATACAAATTTAAGGCTACATCTGCACAGCTAAAACTGTATGAGTCTTTGTATACACCTCTGTTTGTGTTTAAAGTTGAATAAAGTAACTAGCTATTAATCAACCAGTCACTTCACATGAATTTAACTTACACAATAGCCATTTATTTGATTGACTTCAACTGAAAAACTAATAATTGTGTCTTGGACACGGTCTTGGGTAATCACAGACTTAACAGGTTATGAAAGCTGAATATCACTTGAGGGGAGATTTTATCCCATTGAAACTTAACACTTGTCTTATTTTTACTGCTGGTTTGTAGTCAAGTGAGATTTATCTAGAATTATAATATGGAAATAGATACGGAATATGGAACTATCTTAATTATTACTTTGACATTAAAATACTTTTATTTCTTTAAATTGTATCAAGGTTGGGAAATTAGAGTTTTGTATATTTAATGTCCTTCCTTGGTAAAATAAAATTGATAACCTATAGTTTCACGCTCATGTTTTTTCTTTTTGAAATTTTAATGTTTTTAAATTTTAATGTAAGGGAATCACTGATTTAGTGGTCTTATATGGCAGACCAAGAAACAGTCCCTGAAAAAGAACAATTAATTCTCTAGGAATAAATAATCAATGGTTACCGATAACATTTAGAAATCATTTTTTTGAACTGCCTAATGTTCAGCAGATCAAAAAAGTATGGTTTGATTTATATATTTTCTTACTCTTTATTTACTACTACAATCGTAAAAAATAAAGCTCACAATTTTTACTATAAAATAAACTACATACAGTCAGCTAAACAGTGTTAAATACTTTAACATATAAAGTATTATTTCAAGTTTATTTTGACCAAATACTTAGCATAAAAACACACCACTTATAAAGAAAAGTCCATTCCACTGCTTTTAAACACGTTCACAAAGAATTTTAAGTATTAAGATAACATTTTTTACAATGTTTTATTACTTCAGTTATTTTAAAAGAAGCTATTAACTTTATTAACAATGAAGTGGTTTCTTCTAAGTACATTTAAATAAAACAAATTTTTATGAGTACCTATTGTTTCCTAAGCCTTTATAGATAAATGAGAGTAGGAGAGAGTAGTTAATTGCCCTTACCCATGGGTGTGGGAATTATATGCAAAGGATGATTTAATTGCTCTATCAGTTCAATTTTTAAAATAAAAGTTTCCTAGCAGCAATTATGCATAGTTGCCTTTTGTGCCAGTATTAAAAAGCTATGCAATGTATTTATTGCTTTTCATTTTGGTATAAAGGAACTAGATTAGGTTTTGGTGTGAGATTGGTCAGTTTCAAACCTAGCTAATGAATATTAAGAAAATTATTTAATTTTTACCTTTCAAACTCTTCTATAAAATGTTAGCAATAAATCCTAAGACTCTGTGCTTTAGTGAAGAATACATTTTATAAAGCCCCTAGAAGTGTGTCTGGTACTCAGTAAGTAGTCAAGAAATGTTGATTCTCTTCATCTTCTTTTGCGTACTTGATGATTGAATTCAAACTTTCTGAGCTAAAGCACAGAGAGTATTTGAGACAAAGCAGCAATAGTAAGGTCTAATGACATCATCATATTACAGATATTGGCGATAACAGCTTAATAAGTCACCTCCAATCTTAGTTCCTATATGGTCTAACTGAGATTCTCTCCATTGAGAGAAAGTAACACATGCAAAATTGATATCGATAATAATTTCAGCATTATAAAGCTCTTTGAGATTGATGGAAAAGAAAACATTTCTAATCTAAATTTTGTGTGAAAATGACTAGATAATATTTGAGTGTGGGAAGTATAAAGATTTATGTCGTATAATTATGAATAATTCCATAGGTAGGACTCATGGAGAAAGAGTAAAATAATAGAAATAAGTAGTCTTAGTTGTTGCTGTCTTTTGAAAACCACTCCACCTCTCTGGGACTTATTTTCATCATCTGTATAATGGGTGAATTGGGTGAGATTATTGTTAAAATGGTTGTAGACACTTCGAAATAAAAATTCATTCAAACGAAAAAGAAAAACAAAGCATATCTTGCTTACTTGGAGAACATTTATTTATGGAAATAGTCTTTGTTAAAAAATGTTTCTGATTGATTAAACAATTAATTGTCATTTTACTCTTTTTTAGATATTAAATATTGATCTGACAGTGAATAATGTTAGTATAGATCAACCAATAGAGATCACCTGGTCATGAAGATTGTGATCAATTCCAGTTGCCAAAGGGAGATAACATCTGGATTTAAGTTTCACCATACTTATAATGTTTCCTCTTCATTGGTTTCTTATGTAAAATATAATTACATCTATCTAAAGTTATTGCACAGTCTATGTCAAAATGAATACTAATTTTATTATATTAATGTGTCCTGGATTCAATTTTTTAAACATATACAGTAGGATTAAAATAATTCTAGTTACCCTTGCTAAATATGTTAAAACTGTAAACTAGTTAGTTACTAAATATATGTGTTTAACTAAAATATAATTAAAACAGATGATTTTTTAAAATTAACTGAAATTTTTGTTTAATTATACAATATTTTCTTCAACGTTTAGTAGATTTAAGTTATGTACCAATAGTTGTCATCAGATTTAATTATTTCTTAGTATGTACATTTAATTAAAAAACAATATAAGATGTATATAAGCATACAAAATTAAAATTTTCTCTTTATTTTCTAAAGGAAATTATCTTAGTTTGAGTTGCTGTAACAAATTGCCATAGACTGAGTGACTTAAATAATAGACCTTTATTTCTCATAGTTCTGGAGTCTGAGAAGGTCAAGATCAAGGTGCTGACAGATTTGGTATGTGGTGAGGATCTTTTTCCTGGTTTACAGACAGCCATCTTCTCATTGTATCTTCATATAACAAAGAGCAGAGTAAAAGGTCACAATCCTTCTGATGTCTCTCTTATAAGGTACTAATTCTATTCATGAGGACTCAGCCCTCGTGGCCTAATTATCTCTCAAAGGTACCATTTCCAATCCAAATATTATCACATTGGGGACTAGAATTTCAACATACAAATTTGGGAGGGACACAAACATTCAGTACATAGCAGAAATCCAAATTTCTTTTTCTAGCTTTGTTTTATATTTAGGAGAAAAAAATATTCTTGTCTATTCTGTTTAGTTGAATAAATTATTTTAGGTCATTCATTCAGATTAGAGGACTCTAAATCATGGTATAATACTTTGGTTGCTTTAAATTTACTTAATCAACTAATATCTGTAATTTGGTATAATTCCTTCTTTACCTAATAATTGAAATATTATTATAAGGGAATATTTAATTCATAACTCAGAATACAAAAAATGGGAAAATAATGATGATAATGATGACAGTAATGATGATGATGGTAGTAATAATAATAATAAATAATTAAGTGTACTTGTAAGAAATAGTATAGCAGTTGAGGGTATTTGACAAACTATAAATTATAAAATCAGGTGCTGACAAGGAATCCACAGTCACTACAGATAAGATTTTAAATGAGTTCAGCCATTTTTGGAGGGCAATCTTGCAGTATTCAATGAAATTAAACTTGTATCTTATCTTTGACCCAGAGTTCCACCCTCGAGATACTCTCACAGAGGTGCACGCACACAAACACACACAAGTATATACAAGCTTATTCATTGCTTGTTACTGAGAAAGAAAAAACTAATCATTGACCACTTTCAGCGTGGAGTTGGCTTGGCTCTAAAAGTTAGGCTTGATGTTTTTCTGTTGAAAATAAACATTTTTACAGAACATCAACATCAGACAAGGGTACCCACAATGGAACAAGACAAAATGGAACAATAGAACAAGACAAAAACAAGACAACTCCTAATCATTTTTGAGGACAGGAAACAATGAAAACACTCTCCGGATCACAAGAATAACAGATACTATCTTCTCTTGGCTAATATGAGTGACTTGCTTTTTTATCAATTACAGCTTTAGTCTTATTCTATTTCTTCTGGAAAAAAAGAAAAATATTATTCTTATAATCGGTCATAAAATTGTCTTCCTTTCTGAGAGAACCCAATGTAGAGCGAAGTCATGCTTCCTTGAAACTTCCCCTGAATTATATGACACAAGCCCAAACTTTGTCACAAGACCTCCCTAACATTGTGTCACTGAGACACTCAATGTTTTCCTGAGTTTTTCTCTCCCTCCTTGCAATGAACCAATAAATCCATCTTTGTTTGACTAAGAATATATTTCCAGTGGTTTTTGAGTAATAGGCAGCAACTTTGACTATGGTAGCAAAGACGTAGAAATGGTGTCTGACCTGGTAGAGCTCCTAACGACAACACCATTTATAGGGCCTAAGTCACTTTTAACAAGAAATTTTGGTCTGCATGACAAAATTAGTTAAAATATATTAGCTTTAAATATAAAGTCAACTGGTGCAATGTGGTTATTTCTACAGCAATTGTATTTAGTTTTCAGTGTCATATTTTATGTATAAATGTGCAAATGCATATAAGTATGCATTTTATGAAGGGATAGTAAGTTATTTGTAGCTGTCCAAGTAAAGATTAGATTCCTATATTTGTCTCTCCTAAACAATCTGAGACAATCTGTGCCTCTATACCATAGCTATTTCACCTTATACATCTCTAATAGACACACTAATTTTCCCTTATCTGGGCAAGGAAGAACAGACTTACATTGGGGACTTTCATCCATCAAAACAACTTCTCCCAAGTTAGTTTTCTATTGTTGTATAATAAATTCCCAGAAGGAATTAGCAGTTTAAACAATTCAGATTCATTATATCACCATTTGCAAGAGTCAGGAGGCAGCCCATTACTTAGCTGGCTCCTCTGCTGAGAGTCTTACAAGACTGCAATCTTATAAGGGATTGGTTGGATTATGTTCTCATCTTCAGACTAGACTGGGGAAGAGTACACTTTCAAGCACACTTTGATTGTTGTCAGAATTAGTTTCCTTATACCGGTAGGACTAAAGACGTGCCTTTTTGCTCATTTTCAGGCCCTCACCTCTGAGAGGCCACCCACGATTCATTGCTATGTATGCTTTCTTAACATGGCCCCTTAGTTAAGGCAACAAGGGGAATCTCTAAGCAAGTCTGGTAGTGGTATAGAATTTCATGTAAAATAACCGCAGGAGTTATGTCCTATCAATTTTGCTTTATTCTGTTGATTAGAGTAATTTCTCCACACTCAAGGGGAGAAAATTACACAAAAGCGTGAATACCAGGAAGTGATAATTATGAGAACTATCTTAAATTCTGTCTTCTATACCCCCAAACTTATCCATGTTCCAAATTCTAGTTGAAATTAGAAAAAAATTCTTATTTTTGATAATAGAATCTCCCCATTTTCCTTCCTAGCATCTTAGGTGGATGGGAGCCACTTATAAATTGTACTGAATCTTATTCCCATCTGTAACATTTATGTGTATTTGGAAAAGGAAAATATTATTTTACTTGATAGATTGGATTCAAACAAAAGTTAGGCCCTAATCGTACTATAAGAATGTTCATTACTCATAGAGGAATAAGTCATATGTATGCATGTGATGGAATACTGTAAATCAGTTTGAAAGAAAAAAGTAAGATTCTACATATTACAACATGGGTAGAGCTTAGAACCATCATGCTAAGTAAAATAAAATAAGAAACAATCATACATGTTGCTCAAAACTTTTAGGTAAATATTTTTTAAATGAATTCATGCAAAATAAAATGTATTTTTCACAAAATGACACTTGGGTGAGAAATATGAGGAAGCTGAATTGGAAAGACTTCGATACATGAAAGTAAATACTTGACTACAGAGAAGAATGGAATTGAGGATGGAAATAAAATGGAGAGCACGAATAAATAAAATATGAAACAAATATATCCCTTGTACACATAAAAGGATAGCAGAGCATGAACTACAGAATATGATAGAATTATTTTTCAGTTTGTAAGATTAAGGGGAAACGGAGAATGCAATATGTAACAGATGAAGAAATGGTAACTGGTAACAGATACTATCCAAGTAATGTAAGGAAATAGGACTGAATTTGAGAATGTTTGACCCTCTTGTAGAACCTAATATCCATTTACTGCCTCAATATAAATCAGATCATATTAATCCCCCTACAGAAAAACTAACCGTGGTCTTTCATTGCAATTAAAAAAATATTCAAATAACTAATTTCTGACTATATAACTCTTTTTAGTCTGTTCCCTTGACTATCTGTTTTGTTAAGAATGTTTTCAGCTCCCAAGAACAAAACACCTGACTAAAACTGGCTCAAGCAATTATCTCATATAAGAAGTCCAAAAAGTAGAGTTGGCTAATTTCTTGACGCTAACATATCATGGACCCATATTCTTTCCATCTTTCAGGTCCCATCCTTAGGCTGGCATAAAAATGGCTGCTGCTGTCTTAGACTCCATGTTTAATGATAGTAACATCTCAAGCAGCACTACCAAAGAGATGTCACAATGTGACCCACAGATACATGGCACACATTATATAATTTTAAATGTTTTAGTATCCTCATTAAAAGTAAAATATGATGATGGAATTAATATAATAATATGTTATTCAACTTAATGGATTAACAGATATTTGGTCCTATCCAAAACAATCATAGAGACATGTGGTCCACCTGAAAAAACTCTTGAAATTTGGTTCTGTCCAAAATATTCATGGAGACATCTGGTCTGTTATTCTGCAAGATTGAACCCCAACTCATTTATTTAATCCCATGTGCCATTACCAATGCATAAAGGGTTATTACTGGCAACACAGCCACAACTAAATTATTAGAGTAAGAAAACATGATAATACTTTTATGTATTAATCCTGTAACCAAACATATAAATAAACATTATAGGCTATTTGAATTGAGCATTTTCTAAATGTGGATATTTTTCACAGGACCAAATTTCAAGGGCCTTTTGGTGTGAGTCAGATATATCTGTGGATGTTTTAGACAGGACCAAATGTCCTGCAAGAAATTTTTAACATGTAATCAATATAAAAATTATTAATGATATATTTTACATTGTTTTATTCTTTGTGATTCTACGTGCATTTTACATTTTGTAACACATCCCAAGTGAGAATAAGCATATTTCCAGTACTCAGTAGCTATGTGTGGCTAGTGAATACCACATGGGACAGTGCAGTAGAGGAAGAAGAAAGCTCGGTGTATCATTATTTTATTTTTTCCTGTGACTTTTTCTTAGGAGCAAACATTTTTTTTTTCCTCAGAAGCTTCCTCATTATCTTTCCCTTATACCTTACTGGACAAAATTGGGTCATACGTTTAAGTGTATATGGAAGGATTAACCTTACACGAATCAGGATCTCTCTCGCCACATAGGTAAAGTCAGAAGCTAACTACATGGAAAATTGAAGAATATGTGAAAACTCAAGATTATTAGTAGAGAGCAAAAGATTAGTTGAGGGATAGGTAAATAACATTGTACCCTATAACACTTGCTGAAACCCAACTTCTAACCTCTCAATCATACATGATGCTTCTCTCATTGACTATGCCAAGATTCTTTTATCTAAAATTTTTCGATTTCCTTTCAGTTCTCTAGGAAATATTTGCATAGACTGTTTATTTTTTTCTTTTCCACAAATGGTGAAATTCTTAATCTGTTTTAAATAGCCACCCTCTACCTTCCCTTTCTATTCTTTACTCCGTTTTATTTTCATAATAATTAACACTCTTTGAAAGTAATTTATACATTTCTTTTTATTTCTTCCACTACAATATTGTATGTGCTTGCTTATTCTCCTACACTAAAAGCTAGAACTATTGTTGGCACAGAATAGGTACTTGGTATGAACTTGTCAGATTAATGATGTATGAACGAATGACTCATATCACATAAAATAAAGAGGCACCAAATAA
This sequence comes from Pteropus vampyrus, assembly GCF_000151845.1. Taxonomy (NCBI): domain Eukaryota; kingdom Metazoa; phylum Chordata; class Mammalia; order Chiroptera; family Pteropodidae; genus Pteropus; species Pteropus vampyrus. The sequence continues at coordinate 8,614,797 of NW_011888793.1, read as the reverse complement.
GAGTTGAGTTTGGATCCATGCAACTATTTTTATAGATCATAAAGATGCAGTTTTTGAAATAGTGGCTAGAATGGATAACTTTTGAGGCTACTTTGAGAGATCACTATCAAACTGATAAAATATAACTTCCTGCCAGAAATAAGAACTCACAAAAGGTTGCAAGAGACCAAATTATGTCTGTACTTTAAAAACCATTAAATCACTATAATCATCAATTAACAATTAGTTACTAAGTACTAACTACACATAAAAATGTATTTATCATTTTTGGCATTTGGAGCTAAATATCAGGTAGAGAAGTTTAACATGTGTTGACAATTTCTTGTTTTACAGGAAGCCAACATATGTTATCAGCACTAAAAAAAAAAAGTTCAAATTGAGGATTTATAATGGAAAACTTTTTCACTGAATAAGTAATATGTTCAAATATGATGTTTTTTCTACCTAAAATAACTTTACTTAATGTTCTCCCCAGTGAGATAGCATGCTATAGATTCTATAATGCATAGAATAGTACAGACTAATAGTTTATGCATATTGTCCCCTAAAAAGCCATAACATTTCGGTAGAGCCTTCTCTGGATAAATGAGGAGAAAGATGTAACAGGTGAAGTCTGCTATCCCATTCACATTTAAGCCATATTAACTCTGTTTTGTGTGACGTGCATTTTGCTACTCAATGAGCATGAGATTGGAAGTTCAAACAGACTTAAATTTGAATTCTGGTTCCAATATTTAATAGTGTGATGTGTAGTGAGTGATATCTGATGTATAATCTTGACTTTTGTCGTTGTCCATATTCAAAACATACAAATTATCTATATAAAGTAAAAAATATATGGCATTCACTATCTTTCCTAGTGATTCGCAAAATCAATATTACAATTTCAATTTTAGAACTAGAAAGATTAATTAGGTAATGATTACATCATAGAGATTTCGCAAGAATCCAAAATATAATGACCCATATATCAAAAAGTCTTATGTATTTTATAGTCTTTCTCTTCAGTCTGTTATCTCCTCTCTATTCTTGATCATATCTCTATTGTTTCTAACATAGAAACACTTTTAGAACATTCCAAATATTTATTGTTGCTTCTACTCTCATTCCCTTTCTTTCCTAATAATACAATAAAAATCTAAAATACAAATCTTATTTCATTTTCTTGATAATACTTCTTCAATGATTCTCTTCATATAAAATCCAAAAATTTTACCATAATAAACAAGGCTTTAACTTAATGAAAAAAATAACCGTAAAGTTCTGCTGAAGAACATGATAAAAATGAAATATTTTGGAAAGATATATCTTACTTTGATAAAGAAGTTTAAATTTAAATTAATCTCCCACACTCATTTTGTTTCTTTCTCTCCTCACCACTAAGAATGCTGCTGCTTTCTTCCTTATTCTTTCAACAAACTCCTGTTATCATAGTAAAGTTAAGCTTTACTTTTCTAACTCCTGGAAGAAGAATTAATTCTGTCTCCCTCTGTGTTCCCATAGTATTACCTAAATTACATTAACTTAGAATTTAAATTAGCTGTTTATATCTTTTGACTACATTATGAGTTTTTGAGACCTTGTTTCTTTCAGTGTCCAACATCTCAGTATACAGTAGTGAGTGCTAACAAATGTGTTGAATATGTAAAAAAAAAAAAAAAAAAAAAAAGAAGTTAAAATTTTAACTAAACTCTTAATGGTTCAATAGTAGAGAAGTTGACTAATCATCCATTAAGACTTATTCTTGTGGCTAGAATCAAAAAAGAAGAGAATAAGATATAGAGGTGAACTATAGATATCTTACTTTTTCTTTGGGTCCAGAAAATTGCCAGTAAAAAAGACAAAGGTTTAAAAAAAGGGAAATCTTGTGCCCTGTTCTCCCAACTACAGTATGTAAAAAGCCACAGTGAAGAAAAGGACGTTTTTGACTATTGCAAGAGGAAAACAGAATGAAGAATTCCTGACTCCCTAAATATTAATAATTTCTGGAGGAAACTGATTTTTAGTATAGGCCCACATGAGGGATGGGAAGCTGTAGACAGGCAAAGAAAAGATCTAGCTTGCACTACTGAGATTCCTTTAGTCTTTAGTTCTTGGGCGGTGAAACTGTCCCATTGTGCCCAGTGAAACAATGCAAAAGAGACTCAAACCTGGACTTCTAGCCAGTGACTTTGGTGCTGAGCACCAATGGAACGAACCATACTGATAAGGAGGCAAAGACACAAACAAGGCTATAAAGAGTTAATACAAATAAAGTGCAAATAAACAAGGATATAAAGAGTTAATACAAATAAAGTGCAAATAAATAGGCCCAAACATAAATGGTCAATTTATTTTTTATTCAGGTAAAAATGCAATTTATAAAAAAATGAGAATTTTCTCAACAAATTGTCTGGAACAATTGGTCAACCATATGTAAAAAAATTAACCTCAATTTACCTCTTGGACTATATTCAAAACATAACTCAAGATAATTTGTAGACCTAAATGTAAATTCTAAAAACTATAAAATGTCTACAAGGAAAAATAGAAAATCAAATTGTTATCTTGGATTAGTCAAATATTTGTTTGATATGACATCAAAAGTAGAACATATTATAGAAAAAATAAACTGTTTTCATAAAAAAATTAAATTTCTGCTCCACAAAAGATATTGTATAAAGAATGTAAAGACAGGCCTCAGATTGAGAGGAAATATTTTGAAATCGTGTATCTGATATAGAACTTTTATCTATATGTAAAGAACTCTGAAAACACAATAATAAGAAAATAAACAAGCCAATTTAAAACTGGACAAAAGACTTTAGTAGCATTTCACCAAAGTGTGTGTAGAGATTGCAAATAAACACTTGAAAAGATGCCCAATATAATAAATAATCATGAAAATGCAATTTAAACTACGGTGAGATATCACTACACACTTACTAGAATGGCTAAAATAAAACTGAAAACTGATAATTTCAAATGCTGACAAGGAAGCAGAGCAGCTGCAACTCTTCAACAAAATGGTAAAGCCACTTTGGAAAGTAGTTTGAAGTCTTGAAAAAGTTAGGTATTAACCTATCACATGAGCCAGTAATATCACTCCTATGTATCTATTCAAGTTAAAGACTTCTGTTCACAGAGAAACCTATATGCAAATGTCACAGTAGCTTTACTCATAATAGCCAAAACCTGAAAACCACCCAAATGTCACTCAACTGGGGGATAGATAAGTAAACTATTGTATGCCCATGAAAAGAAATGAACTACTGAGACCTTTGAAATCATAGAAGAAACTCTTAATTCATTATACTAAAAGTAGGAAGCCGAATTCAAAGGTCTCATACTATATAATTTTACTTATTTGAAATTCGGTAAAAGCAAAACTTTGATACAGTAGACAAATTAAGTTGTCAGGGACATGAAGGTGGAGAAAACGGCTAACTACTAAGGGGCACAGAGAAATATTTTGGGATGATGAAATTGTTCTGTATCTTTACTTTGTTAATAGTCACATGGTACTGAAAATCTTTGCCTTCCCAGTATTAATATCACTGGAATCTATATTTAGAGAAATTGTCTTTTATATACATTAGCAAGATTTCACTATTAACGAATTAATGTGCACTCTATGTATCTATCAAATATCTCCCTAAATAATTGAAGGTTAAAAAGATTAGAACTGTGCAAAAATATAAAAGCAAAAGAGACAATAATGTAAAAATTAAATTATTTATGAATGCATATGTCAAAATATGGGTACGTAACATTAGAGGAAATAAAATATTATTTTGTTAGCCCATAATGTTTTATTTTTCAAGATACAACTCAGATTCTAGTGGCTGAATGAAGTTGACGAGCTAATCAATAAACAAATCTTACAATCTCTCTTGAGAGCATGTGCAGTATCTTATGGTGACTGAATACAACAGTTTGCAGTTATTCATTTATATCTTTCCTAATTTTTATATCCTACAAAATATATCTTTTATATTTTCACAAAATTTAAGTATTTTTCACCTATATTTTCTTTTTCGAAATTGTACTTTCTATTCCAAGCTCGAATAAAGTTTGGAGAAATTGAAGTGTGTTCTTCTGTAAAATTCTATTTCTTCTCTTCTTGTCTATTTTTATAACTCCTTGTCATATTCTTAGGTATTGCAGTAATTCTGAAAATTATCTGGATAGCTGTATAAGTTTGCTCTTTTGTAAACTTTATGTACTCTGTTTGGCTGGAAATTATCAGTCTTTCAATCAAATAATTATACTCAGGGCTTTCACATTTTATTCCTGATTTACATTCCTGACATATGTCTAATTGAGCTTTTCCTTCTATGACACATTATGTTGCTCATGTTTAATGTTACATTGGTAAATGTTTTAAGTTTCTTTGATGTAACTTTTTGTTTACTGTGGATATGAATACTAGTTTACTTTTGATATGACTATTAACATGTAGCGACCACTACACAATTTTACTTCAAAAATGAGACTGCAATAAAATAGGTTAACTGGAAAAGAATACATTATTGTATTTTGTTCTTATTATCAACTGGTATCTATTTTTTAGTAATAAGTTTGGAAAAAAATACAGATAACGGTAAAATTCATACTTGAAACATATGAATATATTATGTAAAAATCACAATAATTATCTAGTAGTAAAATAAGATTAACATTTACCACATTTACCCTCAAATTTCACATTTTAGTTAAAATGCGAAGCATTATCAACACAGAGAATTATAGTTAAGCGAGTCCTGAGAATTTGAAAGTAAGATTGACTCTAAAATTAGCATGCAATGGCTCAGAGCAGAAATATGTAAATTAACCTTAAAGACATTCCATATCCCCTAAAGTCTCTCCACATCCTTTCCCTGTGACAGTTCTTTACTTCAGCTCCTAACCTTTCTTTGAGCCTTCGCAAATTTTAGCTTCACAGTCAGTAAATACCCAGATTCTCAACTTCTCCAAATGTCCCAAACAAAACATTTTGTTGTCCTTAGTTGAAGCCTGGTTGATCCCTGGTGCCACTGCTTCTCTGGAGGTTTATTATATCAAACTTCGACACCCTGAGCTCCATGGGCCTCACACCTGTATATTCAACTCCCTCCTCTTCTATAGTTCTTGGGCTATCTCACAAGCATCTCAAATGTGAACTTATCAAAACTTTGCCCATCTCCCCAACTGCACTTTAATTGCCAGACTAGCTCTTTATTCCTTTTTATTTCAGAATATTACCTCATCATTCACCCAATAGTTCATGCCAAAATTTGGGGGAACATTTTTTATAATGGTTTCTCCATTATACTCCAAACCTAATGTGTCACCAAACCTTGTTGATTCAACGTCCTAAATCCTTCTGCTCTTCTTTCCTGCTACCATCATAGTACAACCATTGTTATGATTCATAGGGAACGCCTCAATAACCCATTAATTACTCTATCTTCCTTAATTCTCAGTTCCTCTATTGTCTTTACTGAAGTTGAAGTGCTTTTTAATAAAAATACAAATACAATTGTATTACCACCACACTTACCCATCAATGGTTTCCCTTTACTCTTAGAGTAGAAATAAAGCCTTAACATGAGCTCAAGGCCTTCTTGACTTGGTGTAGGTGTTACTTCTCCACATTTATCTGGTATCACTCTCTCTTTGACTCTCTACTTCCATCACATTCACCTTCTTTGTGTTCTAAGAAATGCCATGTTTCCTCCCACCTGAGACATTTGAAAAGTTCTTCCCTTTGGATACTTCTTATTCTCTGTGTAATAGCTTGTCTAGCTCCCATACCAACTACAGGTCTTTGCCAGTTGTCAACTTCTCAGTGAGGTTGCTCCTGGCCCCATTACTGTACTCACTATCCCCCTTCCATAGTTCAACTTTAGCACTTATTACTATAGACACCTGTATATCTTAATTACAAATTTGTGTATTTGTAATTAACTTGTCTCCCCACCCCCAGAATGTGAGCTGTTTGAGAGCAGGACTTTGTCTTATTTGCTCATTGTTTTATCTCTAATCCTAAAAAAAGTGCCTGTCAGGGAGTAGGCACTCAATAAATATTTTTGGTGGATTAATTGATCTTACTTAAGTAAAATCATTTATATTTTTACCTCTGTTTTTTAAATGAGGACACTTACTGTTAAGGTCAGACAGCAAGAGTGGCAGAGCAGGGATTAGAATCTCAGCTTTTTGGCTACAAAGTGTCCTGTTTTGATGTGTTCACATACACTTGCATGAATAAGAAGTGGCAGAAAAGAGTTTCCTCTAATAGAATGGTTATTATTTTACATGAATATTCCTGGGGCACTCCATTTCCCTGTTTCTATGTATTTTTAATGATGTATGGAAACATGAATGAGTATATTCACCTTGGCACTGATGGATTCCTTCATTGAATTAGGCATGTATGTGGTAAAATTTAGCTGACCCAAGGAGCATTCTCACTCCCAAAACATCAAAATACAGGAAACATTTGCATTAGACACACTGAAAATAAGAATGCTTCCTTTTTCGGTTCAACACATCCTAATAGGTGTAAATTGGTTTAAAATGGGATTCAGAAATGTGTTTTAACTCTTCAGAAATTGTTAACTTTAAAAATAGACTTTTCCTTAAAAGGAACAAACTTTTCTGGCTAGGAATAATGTTTTAAAATGAAAACTTCATAAACTGCATGCTACATTCTATATTTATAATAGTGAAATCCCTACAAATACCCAAACACTGCCACAAATATCATCACTAAAACTACCATAGCAAATACATTATTTCTTTGGAAAACCTTCGTATATTTGCTTAAACACAAGACCACAGCAATCAGAAAACCATCCGGTTAAAGGTTGTTGATCTGAAACCTTAAAATTTAGTCTATAGTAATATCCGATTGTGGTAGGCAAAATAATGTACCTTCTCCAAAAAAAAAGATGCCCACATCCTAATCACTGGAAACTATGAATATGTTAGGATAGATGTCAAAGGAAAATTAAGGTTACAGAAGAAATTAAGGTTTCTAATCAAATGACCTTGAGGTGGGGAGATTATCCTGCCTATGAGCGGTCCCGATATAATCAGGACCCTTATAAATGGAAGAGAGAGGGAAAAAAGTCAGTGTTAGAATGACGTGGTTGGTCATCACTGACATGAAATACATACAACATGTAGAAAAAAAGCAAGAAAATGGATTCTTATGTGAAATTTCCAGAAAGAAAGCAGCTCTGCTGACACCTTGATTTTAGCTGGTAGACTCATTTAAGATTTCCAACCTCTAGTACTGTAAGATAATAAATTTGTGTCATTTAAAGCCAGTAAGTTTGTGATATTTTGTTATAGTAACAACAGAAAACAAATACACTGATATTTAAGGTATATCCTCAAATGCCATTCAAAACTGCTGTTTTGATTTATAGACTTTTGAATCTTTAAGTCTGTAACTCTGTCTCAGAGAAATGCTTGATCACTACAAGCGAAACCCCACATATACTTTCCAAAGATGGCCATACACCAACCAGCTCATAGCTTTCACAGTGAAATAACGGCTTTTCTTCTGGATTCCGTATCAACACACGGTTCTATAAGAAGCAAGAGCTCTTTGGCAAGAAAGTCTGAGAAGATTTACAGACCTAACCCCACTGTGGTGAGACTTTAGAAAGATAGGCGTGGTATTGAGTATCAACAAACATTATTAGAAATATTAGCTGTATGTAATTATTAGCAAATTATTAGCAAATTATGTAATTATTTTCATCTGTAAAAAGGGATAATAAGAGTATCTACCTTGTATATTTGTATAGGTTAAAAGAAATCATTTTTGAAAATAATTTATAGAAAGTCTGATACACAGAAAAAAGCTTAACATAGCTTAGGTATTCTCTCAATATCAAAAGAAAATATTAAAATAATACACATAAGAGTCATGTGGGCATGGATTTAAATCCTTATTGTTGTATCATTTATTAACTGTATACATTTACTAAATTATTTAATCCTGTAACTCTTCCTTTCTTCAACTATAAAATATAGACACATTCGCCTAAGACATAATACTTGGGTGGCACATTAAGTCATAAATAAATGGGAGTCTGCGTTATTATTAATAATTATTATTATCACAAGCAATACATTTAAATTGAATAAATATGTTCTAATTGGGTAAATTGTTTATTAACAAATGAGAACTAAATACAAAATATATGAAATGTGAAGTGGGGTTTATGATTATATCATAAGTCTAGATTTATCTTGAGAAGGGATGTTAAAAAAATAATTAATGGAGAATGTTTTCTTCCTACTCTTATCCCAGTCAAAAATTATTGTTAAAAAAAAATCAGTTGACTTGAAATCTGGGCATTCTACTATATTTAGAGCATGATAAAAGCACACAATGGAAACAAATCATCTTTAGAATGCCTATATAATATTTTAAAGGTAATAGAAAAGGTTTTGTTATTTTAATTAATTGTCTACTATTTAAGTAAACATAGTTAATTGCCATTTTTTAAGTCAGGCAAAGCAGAAAATTATGAAGAGAAAAAATTTAAATCACTCCAGTCTTATCACTCAGAAATGACTTATTTACATTTGATAACCACCATTTTAGAGAATTCAATATTTATATGTATAGGAAGAACCCCCAAACTGTTTTTGATAGATATTTACTTTTTAGTGTTAGTGTTGGAGCATAAAATTTTCAATAGCTTTTATGATCTTTATATATATATATATATATAATTAATATTATCTTAGAAAAACATATAGACCTCTAATTATAGCAGTTACTATAATTTCATTTGAAATTGTGGTTTTATAATTATCTGCCTAGATTGTCTTTCTTTAGAAAAGATAATTAAGATATATATTTATATATATATATATATATATATATATATTTTATTCTTTGACAAGAAAACAAAATAACATTTCCTTTAACTTTGGTTTTACCCTCCAATGACCACAAAACTACAGTTTTCCTAGTGCTACACAGTTTTGTTTTGTTTTGGTTACTTTCTCAGGATTTAAATTTCCAAATTTTAAAATAAACATGAACGAAAAATTTAAGTAACATCCTTCAGCCCTGCATTAAGGGAGCAGACTCAAGTGGAAAAGAGAAAAAACGCATAAAATTTTTGAAGCCGTGTAGTAAGTTAGGTTCAATTCCCAGATAAATGCCTCCCTTCCACTTACAAGACTTGTGGCATGTGAATGATTGAAATTAGTTCCTCTACAAAGTTGAATATTACTATGCCTTAGACTTCCCAAGTCATTCATGAATTGTCCAAACCACGAATGCAAATGAAAAGTTTTATGTCATTTCATTTCAGATATGTATATTTGCACATCTGGCTTGAATTTCAAGAAGTTGATTTGAATTATTTAAAGAAGGCTATAACTTTGACTCTTCAGACTGCTCAAGAAAAATAAATCATTCTTGATAACTTGAAAAAAATTGTTCTCCTGAGTTTGCAAGACTGCTGGGCAGGTTCTGGTACTGGCTGGTTCACCAAGGTAGTACAAACTTGCGGCTACACAAACTGAATTTTCTGAATCACCATGGACACAGTGGTCACCTTTCTTCTTTTTAAAGATCTCAAAACCATGCATTTAAATTTTAACACTTTAAACTTACACTTATTATTGTGCTTGAGAATAGAGCCTACTAGTTCTAAGATTAATCATATGGATGTTTTGAATTTTATAAACCATTTTGACATAGTTATACTACTTTTAATCTTGCAGGAGTGAGAATTTCAGTGCTATAAAGACTTACAGCATTAAAGATAATCAATTGCCTGGATCTGGGCATAAAAAAAAACAGGATCAGTGGAGAAGAGCTGGCTCAGCAGATGTCTATGTGATTTTCTTGTGTGGCTTCATAACTGGGAAGACAGTGGTACCATCAGTGAAACTTTGCCAGTTTGTGTTCTTGATGTGGTTCAGTTAGTCAGGAGCAAAGAGAGCATATATTCTATAGGCTGCAGGTTAAGTGCCCATTCTACTCTTTTGGACTGTTTTAGGCTTACTTTTTCAAATGTAAAGATGCTGTAAATGATATTATTATAGGTTGAAGCGTATCCCCCTAAAAAAGATATGTCACAGTATCTTAGATTGTGATCTTACTTGGAAATATGGTCTATACAGAGGTAACCAAGCTAAAATGAGGTCATTAGGGTAGACTCTATTCTAATGACTAGTGTGGCCAGGACATGGAAGCAACTGAAGTGTCCTATGATAGATGATTGGATAAAGAAGCTGTGGTACATATATACAATGGAATATTACTCAGCCATAAGAAGAGATGAAACACTGCCATTTGCGACAACATGGATGAACCTTGAGATAATCATGCTAAACAAAATAAGCCAGACAGAAAAAGTTGAAAACCACATGATATCACTTATATATGGGATATTTACATAAAAGTAACAAATGAATAGAACAAACAGAGACTCATGGACATAGACTATACGTTAATGGTTACCAGAGGGTAGGGGATGAGAAAAGCGGGGAGGGAGATGGGGTAAAGGAGGTCAAATATGTGGTGACAGAAAGAAATCTAACTATAAGAAGTGAACATGCAGTGTAAATATATATATGCCTTACTGTTAAAGTGTACAGCTGAAACTTATTGGATTTCGTTAACCAGTCACCATTAAAAAAATAAAATTAAATAAATAAATAAATAAATCATATATATTTTTTTTAAAAAGGGGGAAATTTGGACATGGAAGCAAACATGCACAGCAGGAAGACTATGTGAAGACAGGCAAAACATGATGTGAGGATAAAGGCAAATATTGAAGATATGCATCTACAAGCCAAAGAAAAACAAAAGATTCCTAGCAAATGACCAGAAGCTAGGAGAGAGACATGGAACAGACTTTCACAGCCCTCAGAAGGAACTAATCCTATCAATACTTGATCTTGAACTTCTAGCATCCAGAAGTGTGAGACAATAAATTTCTGTTGTTCTAAGCTACTTATTTGTGTTATCTTATTACAGTAACCTTAGGAAACTAATATAATATATTTTAAAGAGGAAGTGAATAGGCACTGTGACAATAAATCTGTGACAAGTTATTTTAGTATCCTCACTGCTCTTTTCATGCCTATATTCACCATCTAGCTCACAGGCTTTAATTACATTTTTTATTATTTTGAAGACATAATCTAGGAATCTGTGGCTTTTAGTAGCTGCCATAAATCATAGATGATAATGCAATAAGTAAATGATATGTTAATTACTAATACGTTTCTTAATTATTGTTGTCTAGATGTTTTATTATAATATTATTCAGTGACCAGAAAGTATTATGAAGGCCTACTATGTTCAGCATTATACTAAAGCTAGGAATGTTGAAATATTCATTCTTCCTATCATAGGTGAGGCAGGGCACAATATCTGAATTGTTTATGCAAATACCTAGCTGTACCAGTGACAAGAGTTTCACTTACTACACAAGGAATCTCTCATTCTCCTCAGTAACTACTTATAATGCACCACAAATTCATCTCAGTGGAGTAACCTGCAAACATTTATCCTATTTTTTCTTTTTAGTTTCCTGGTAGACAAAAATTAACGCATTTTAACTTTCTGGAAAGCAGATAAGAAACACATTTTCTGAACCGGAGCATATTTATATCTTTTATCATTTATAAGATAGTTTCCCATAGTTTTGTACATGACTTCTTTTGTTTAATATACATTATGCTAGTGAAAAGCAGAAAAGGAACCATGTACCTTCGGCTGTAGGAATCTGACAGTGGGCAGTTGAGGACCGGGAGGTAAATACTAAAAGGAAAGGAACTGGAGCCTGCTGGTATAGTCAAAATATCAAAAATTGTTTCTTTCCAAAGTTCTTTTAGTATATTCCTTGAAATTTTTTTCCTCTTTGTTAAGGGATGAGACAATAGGAAGAAGGGAAAGATTTTCTTATGTAGCCTCAAAAAGTTAAAAATATAATTATATCATGACTAAAGTAGTTCTACACCAGTTTACATATATATCATTACTGAAAAATATACAGTGGTAGTTACATATAATTTTATGATATATGTCATAAGCACAGTATTCTGATACTATAATTATATTCCTTAAAATATTTAACAGATTATCAATTGTTTCTATCTAAATTCTAAGTGTTAGCAGAACTCGAAAGGCTCTTCTCAGTTTGGCTTCCCTCTTCTCACTTCTTTATCCTCCTTTTTGGTTATTTCTTCACTTATAAATACACATTGTGCTCTGGACATATTTTTAAACAGAAAATACATTAAAATTATTTCTAATTTATTTGCATAAGGGGCTCATAATATACTCTTATGACCATTTTTAAATTAATGGGTTTTATTTTTTACATCACTTTTAGATTTACAGAAAAGCACTTCGAATGGAAAATAGTTTTTACATACCCCTCCTCCCAATTTTCCCCCTATTATTAAATCTTGTATTAGTGTGGCAGATTTGTTAGAACCAATGAAGCAATATTGACATTATTATTAATTGAGTCCATAGTTACATTAGGGTTTGCTCTTTGTGTTATATATTCCATGGTTTTTGACAAATGTGTAATGACATGTACCTACCACTACAGTTTCTACCGCTACATAATAGGTCACAGCCGTAACCCCCTTCTCTCTGTAACCCACCTAGTATTCTTTTCTTTTGCTCCTTCTGACTCCCCAGAAGTCATTGATCTTTCATATTCTCCACAGTTTTGTCTTTTCCAGAATGTCATATAGTTGAAATCATACAGTATGTAGCCTTTTCAGATTAGCTTCTTTCACTTAGCAAAATGCATTTAAGATTGCATGCCTTTTCATGGCTTCAATGTTTATTTACTTTTATTGCTAAATAATATTTCATTGTATGAATTTATCACAGATTTTTTAGCCTTTCACTTATTGAAGACATCGTGATTGCTTCCAAGTTTTCGCAATTATGAATAAAGCTGCTATAAATATTGAGTGCAGCTTTTTGAAGGCTATAAGCTTTCAATTTATTTGAGTAAATATCAAGGAGCATGGTTTCTGGATCATAAGGAAATAGTATGTTTAGTGTTATAAGAAACTGCCAAATTGTCTTCCAAAATAATCCTACCAGTATTGAATGAGGGTTTCTGTTACTTCACATCGTCAGCAGCTTTTGCTTTGGACAGTGCTGTGGCTTTTGGCCATTTTAATACTTGTGTGTTGATATCTCATTGATGTTTTAATTTGCAATTCCTTAATGACATATGATTTTGAGTATCTTTTCATATACTTTTTGCTATCTGTACTTCTTCTTTGGTGAGGTATCTGCACAGAGTTTAAAAATATTAATTGGGTGGTTTGCTTTCTTATTGTTGAATTGTAAAAATTCTTTGTATATTTTAATACCAGTCTTTCATCGGATTTGTGTTTTGTAAAGATTTCTTCTCAATCTGTGGCATATTTTTTCTTTCTCTTAACAGCATCTTTTGCAAAGTAGACTTTTTAATTTTAATTAAGTTCAACTTATTAATTTTTTCTTCTGCAGATTGTGTTTTTGGTATTATATATAAAAATATCCAAATCTAATTTCACCTAGATTTTCACCAATATCATCTTTCAGAGGTTTTATATTTTGCATATTAAATTTAGATGTGCCTCTTCTTTCATCATTACGACATTCTCTTGATTACTGGAGCTTAATAATAATACTTTAAGTTGGATAGTTTCTGTCCTCTGACTTTATTCTTCTCATCAATATTGTGTTGTTTATTTTGAGTCTTTTGCAACTCCATGTAAATTTCAGAATCGGTTTGCTGATACCCACAAAATAACTTGCTTTTTTTTTTTTTTGAAATTGTGTTGCACCCGTAGATTAAGTTAGGAAGAACCTACATTTTAATAATATTGAATCTATTCATTCATAAACATGGAATGTGTCTTCATTTATTTACATTTTTTAAATTCCTTTTGAGAGCTTTGTACTCATATATCCTTGAATAATTTTGTTAATAAAAACCTAAGTATTCTATTTTTTTTTTTTTTTGTGCTAAGGTAAATGGTATTGTGTTTTTAATTTCAAATTCCAATATTTCATTGCCGGTATATAGGAAGGCAATTGACTTGTATATTAAACTTGTATTCTACAACTTTGTTATAATTGTTTATTAGTTCAATTAGGCTGTGCTGACTTTTTGATGTTTTCTATATAGATATTATATCTGCTAACAAAAACATTTTTTTCTTTCACAATCTGTGTGCTTTTATTTGTTTTTTTTTTTTTTTGTCTTATTGCATTAGCTGAGAGTTCTAGCATTGTGTTAAATAACAGTAATAAGAGAGTGTCCTTGCTTTTTTCAGTAATCTTAGTAGAAAACCATTTATTTTCTCCTCATTAAATATGATATTATTCTTAGGTTGTTTTCTTTTAGATGTTTTTTAAAAAGTTGAAGATCTTCCCATTACTACTTTGTCAGTGTTTGTATCATGAATGAGTGTTGGAGAGAACATACAGTTTTTACATAAATTCTGTCTATAAATATATGTAAACATATAAAAATGCTTTATCTCTAAGTTAGTTTAATTTCAGTTTTGAGTCATAAATTTAGCTGGCAGTTGAAAAAAGTGGTCTAAGCAATTTCAGTTTCTCCCTTCTCTAATTTTGCACCTAAGTTTTAGAGCCTTTCATAGTATGAAGGCATCTGAAGGAAGCTCAGTTTGGTAATACATGTCATCTGTCCCTTTAGCCATCAGTACAGTTATTTACCTTCCCTTGATCTTGGTTGAGGACAATGTTTCCCTAAGTAACCTTTATTCCTCTTTTGGCCTGCTGAGGTCTGATCAGTCTCTGCTTTAGCTTGCTGTGCTTGAGGATGGGGATTATTTTGCTCCTTTCAGTTGACCCTGGGGTGTAGGAAATGTCTATGAGGTTTTCTTAGGCCACATTCTAAACACAATCACTTCTTGAAGTTTTCTTGAAAATCTGTAGGCAGGCCACCAGACTGGAAATTAGGGCAGGGCAGCAGTAACCGTCTTGAGGCAGAATGTTTTCTTCTCCAGTAAACCTGTTTTAGCTCTTAAAGCCTTTGAATTATTGGTTGAGGCCCACTGCACTATCAAGGGTGATCTCTCTTACTAAATGTTAACTAATTCTAAATGTTAGTCACATATATTTCTTCACAAAATATCTTCTACATTTATACAAGATATCTTCACAGTGACATCTAGCCTAAAAGTATAAAGCCTCCGTGTCATTGTCAAGTGTTTGACCAAACAACTGGACATGGTAGCCAAGCCAAGTTGACACATAAATTTAACCATCAAAGTCTCGTTATTCTCCTCTTCCTAAAATTTCCTACTGCCTTTTTCAATGTTACATATTATTGTCTGGATCTGAGATTGTTCATACCTTTCATGGACTCTTTTGTAGAGAATATTTTTAATTAATATAAAGTACTCTCAGTACTATTTCCAAGGAACTTGGTAAACTCAGAACCAATTCTATTAATTGAAGAATATTTTTAATTCTATTATTTTGCATTGATATGTATAAATATTTTAGTTTGAATATTTTCACAGGTACTAATTTTTCCCCCACTCAGAATGCTTTTCTTTAATAAATATTTTTTTGCAAACCATACATTTTAAATAAATTTTCTTTATTCATGATTTCATTGGATACTTGGCAAATTAAAAATTCTTCAAAAATCATAGAATAGTATTTTTCAATGAACAAGCATTTTGAGCCATTGTTATTTCTTTTTTTAAAAAAAGTGCTCCATAATAATAAAATAAACCCTTGTAGATGATAAACATTATATAAAGAATGTTCAGACTAATTATTTATACTTTCTACAGGTTAACTCTGAGCCTCTGTTTCCAAGATATATTTCATATACTCCCCTTATAATTTCACAAAGACATCTAGGTTTCTTTTCATTTTGCATGCCATAACATGAATCAGAGCATAATTGGCTATTACACAAAATGGCTGGCAGAGGCAGCAGTATTGAACACTTTTTCCACTACCTCCTAAGACCAAAGGAACTTCCTATTTTTCTTAACTTTATTTCAGTTAAGCTTTCTACGTGGATAGGAAACAGAAACTATTTCTATCTTTAGGCTTTTATTATCCCTATGGTTAATAATCTCAGAAAAGAAAGAGTACTTTTTTTTTTTTATGGCATCTGAAGTTTTGGGAGATGATTGATTTACTCCACTGAGCTCAGCCATCCCTGAATCAGTAAGTGTGACCAGGTGAATAGGTTTATTGATTGGCTAATCTGTTTGTCAGGTGGCCAGCCCACTCCTTGGGAACCCAGGACCATGAGATGACAACTTGAATAAGTAAGAAAATGAAGTTCTCAAATGGAAAGGATGATGAGGAGACATAGAGTACCAGATATTCACTATACTATGCTTGTGGGGGGTGTCTAGAAACTGGCCTTGATAGAGTAGAGAGTACATATTATGATAGTTTAGCAATGATTTTTTAAATAGGATAGGAACGAATTAAGAAAAGCCTTTAAATCCAAGCAGTTTTAGCTTTTAAAAAGAGAATAGTAGCATCAAAAAGAAGGGGGAAAAAAACAGTTTCTAGAACGATGTTCTGCACAAAATTTTTATAAATTGTATTCATAAGTAACAGTACTACAGTAACAGTTAAACTATGTTTTGCATGAGTCCTTGTTGTTCTAGATTTGCCTGTGAAATGAGACAAAAGTGTGCAGGATAAAGTCAGGTTTTACTAAGTTCCATGATATTCTCTTTCATTGATTGTGGAATATTTGCTTATGTCTATACCTTTTGATATTGTTAGAATTCAGCAAGTGCATATACTAAAAATTTAGGAGAGCACTAATATACTTTACTCAATATAAACACAAAATGAAAAACATTGAGATATATAGTGTACATAGCTTAAAATTACCTTTTGTGTCTTCTTACTACTTGAAAATTCTGAAGATGAAAAGATTTATTTATATACACTTTTATTTTAATAATTTATACAGTCTACTCATTATTGGGGAGGATATTCAGAAATGTTTTTGATAATAGAAAGAAATTAAACAGCAATATATTTGGTGAGAAAGAGTATAGAAGAACCAATGACATCTACACATATTTGTGGTAAATAGTACCAGGTTACAGCAGTGAAAATAAAATATAATCACAAGTGAAATTCTCTTAAAAACTAGTAAAACATGGCTTTTACAGATAGTAGCAATTATCTGCAGCTTTCATGATAGGAAACTGATAATGTTTGGGGAAGAGAAGTGGTAGAATGCTCTGATAAAGAATAGAACATAAAAGAAAAGTGTAAAGTATTTAAATGTTATTTAAAAGTTAGATAAAATGAATCAGGAATGTGAGTCATTTTTAGTCCTGGTTCACTAATTTAGAAATTCTGACATGAGGAAAGTTGATCACAAGAATGAACATAAATGAAACTAAAACTTACCAATTAGAGGTGATGGGATACTAACTACCAAATTTTAATAAACAGTTATTTACGGGGGTCTAAAAACATATTATATCAATTTTATGTATTATATCAATTGTGATTCAGGTATAAAAATAGTATGATTGCTGACCATTCAGAATATATTTTATGTAAAACAAAACAAAACAAAACTCAAGCTCTATTAAAATTAGGGATTTATGATTCAGCCATAAAAAATAATTTATGAAAAGCAGACCGAAAACTCAATAATAATCCTAGAACCATGTAAAATAATGTTAACGTATATTCTCAAATCTCGTGATCAATTTAATATTTATAATATAGATATAAGTAACTCTGGACTTTATATATGTGAATTATTTATGGCTTACTTCTACCTATACTCCTCCAGTTCTCCCCCAATAACTTCCTGGCACCAAAGGATAAATATCCTTGCCTTAATTTTGTCCTGATATGATCACTTTCAGAACATGCACAAAACAAATTAATTATAATTTCTGGAATCGCATCAATCTACATATAATATTTCTTGAATTGCCTAACATTTTCATTTAGGGCACACATAACATTATTCCATTTAACATGAACACCTGGATCAAATATTCAAATTTTCAAGATTTTCAAAAAGAAATTATTTTGTTCTCTTTATTACCAGAATAAGCAACTGTAAAATCTCTTCCTGCTGACATCTTCGAATTGTGTACATTATGAATTACACTGAAATTCAGAAGTGTGCCTGTCATTGTAAAGTGGCTCTTTGGAACTTCAGGAGGAATGTGTTCTTCTCAAAGTGTTCCAGTGTTTTGTACCTGATTTTATAAGGTTCTTTATTCTTGTATACCCACATTGTTCTTACTGGGAAAGGAAGACACATTCAAAGTAATGTTTAAAAAAGGAAACACGAGAGTGTACAAGTGGCCAATAACAGAGACATCAAGCAAAAAAGAATTCAGATTATAGGTGATGATAATAAACCTGTGGCATTAAAATTTCCTTCTCATCTCCTGAAAAGGAACCCTCTGACTTTCTCATGTTCTTAAGAAATGTCTCTGGGAAGTAGTAAGTAAAATAAAGTTATTGATAGCACCTGATTGGACCCAGATAGGGCAAAAAATACCTAAAAGCAATATCTAAAACAGCTAGCTGAAGAGAGGAATTACATAATGTACTTTTCTTCACTCTAATCCCAAACAGTAAAGTTCAAAATTTTTAAACCACAGAACAGGTCAAATGGGACACAACACCAGAAGAAAGATACAAAATTATTTTTTAGAAGATGTAAAGTAAATAAGCAGATTATTACAGACTTAGTAGACTGGAGAAAGTATAAATTTAGTACTTGATATTTAGAGTAGAATTTATTTTTCAACAACAATAAATGCTAAAAGACAATGGAGAAAAAAAGATGATAAAGAAATTTATTCAAAATTCTGAAGGAAAATTATTTTATAGAATCTAAGCTCAGCCAATCCAAAATTAAATGTTCAAGTAGAAAAAATTTTTTTCAGACACATTTGGACTCACAAAGTTACTCACTCTATTAATTTTCTAGGCCTACTGACAAATTACCCAAAACTCAGCAGTTTACAACAAAACACGTTAATTATCTCACAGTTAGTATGGGTCAGAAGTCCAAGCAAAGCTGAACTACATCTTCTCAGGGTCTCACAAGCCTGCAGTTAAGGTGTTGGCCAGGGTTTAGTTCTCATCTGGAAGTTGAGCTAGGAAAGAATCTACTTCCTCAGTCATGTTGTTGTTGGCAGCATTTAGTCTCCTCAGTTGGAGGATTAAGAGGTACAGGATGTTTGTTTTAT
The DNA here is from genome assembly GCF_000151845.1 of Pteropus vampyrus. Lineage (NCBI taxonomy): Eukaryota > Metazoa > Chordata > Mammalia > Chiroptera > Pteropodidae > Pteropus > Pteropus vampyrus. The sequence goes on along the minus strand of NW_011888793.1, from coordinate 8,595,573 downwards.
TTTGTTTTGTTTGTTTTTCTTCTGACTTTCTTTCAGAGCTTGATCTCAGCTTCTAGAAGCTATCCAGAGGTCCTAGAGATTTCCCATAGCTCCTTGCCACATGGGCTTCCCCAATATGGCCGCTTACTTCATTCATCACGTGAACAAGGAAAGAGAGACACTTCAGCAAGTTGATGCTTCAATCAAATATAATAATGTTCATCCTATCTTATATATTTTCTGTATTCCATTGATTGGTTATAAGCTAGTCACAGGTCTGCCCACAGTCAAGGGGAGATTATTCAAAGGCATGAATACCAATAGATGAGGATCATGAGGAGCCACCCTAGAGTATGTTTGCCACATTTATCATGGTTATTTTCCAGGAAGAAATGGAAGATGTCCTCTGCAAAACAAAGAAATAAAGAGGAATATGTATGGTATCATGGAAAGAAGGGATACAACACATGGAATAGGCAAGGAAAATTTCCTTTTAAAACTAAGACAACAGCTACCTGCCTGGCCTACTGAGAAACTAGATTAGACCAAGAT
>NW_011888793.1:8544554-8594992 GCF_000151845.1 Pteropus vampyrus | reverse complement strand
TCCTTGCCACATGGGCTTCCCCAATATGGCCGCTTACTTCATTCATCACGTGAACAAGGAAAGAGAGACACTTCAGCAAGTTGATGCTTCAATCAAATATAATAATGTTCATCCTATCTTATATATTTTCTGTATTCCATTGATTGGTTATAAGCTAGTCACAGGTCTGCCCACAGTCAAGGGGAGATTATTCAAAGGCATGAATACCAATAGATGAGGATCATGAGGAGCCACCCTAGAGTATGTTTGCCACATTTATCATGGTTATTTTCCAGGAAGAAATGGAAGATGTCCTCTGCAAAACAAAGAAATAAAGAGGAATATGTATGGTATCATGGAAAGAAGGGATACAACACATGGAATAGGCAAGGAAAATTTCCTTTTAAAACTAAGACAACAGCTACCTGCCTGGCCTACTGAGAAACTAGATTAGACCAAGATGTGACTAGAGACATCACTTTGGACACTGTAAAAAAATAAAAGGGATTACTTGATGCATCAACCATATGAAAATTTTTTATTGAAGGGGCTTTTGTAGTTCTATTAGAGAGTTTGGGAAGAATTCATGATAAATACCTACTAAATTAAGAAATGGGAGAAAAAAGCATTACTGACTTCAGAAAAAAGTGAGAATACGTTATATTCCAGAAAAAATGTTAAGGAAAAAAGGAAATGTAAATCGTGTAAGGATTTGGTTACATCAGTGAGCTATATTTATTCCTTTAACAAAACATTTTTTGATTGTTATTCCAGGTATTGCTTAGTGTTCAAGATAAAGCAAGGAGGATGACAAATCCCTATCATCATGGAACTTACATTCTAAGAAGGAAAGACAGAAAATAAATAAATATACAAATTAATATAAAATAAAAGATAAGGTCGTAACAGTGTTAAAAAAAAAAAATTAAAGCAAAGTAAGGAGCCAAAGAATAATAGATTAAATATGGAGTAGGAAAAAGTAATATTGAGATAACCAAAAGCTTATTACTAAGCACATGAGATAAAGGAAAGTTAGGTGATGCAATAATCTCCTCTTCCATAACAAATAATTTGTAAAATTGATAGAAATATTTTTAAACATAAAATAAACTTAGTATCTAAGACATATTTTATTGTTCTTTTCTGCTCTATTTTAAAGCCTAAACAGATAGAACCAGTTTAATCTGTTTTTGGTCCTTTGGCTGTAAGCATCTTTGTCACAGACATCTTTACTGTAAGCATTTTGCTACATAACTAATTGGCCATAAAACAATTTTGCCAAAACAAGATAAAATAACTGATTGACATTTTGGAGTTTTTGTTTTTGCTGTCTGGTTGGTTTCATTCCTCCATTGATGAGGTTCTTGCAGTTACTCCCATTTTTATGTTAGATATAAATCCTAGCTAGTCCTCACAGTGGTCTATACAGTGACAAGTAGTTGTGGAGGTGGTAGTGGTAGTCTCAAAATATTTATTCAAGATGATGATGATTTATCCCAATAATTGGCTTCTTATTCTAAAACACACTACATTGGAAGGAGAAAGAGCAGCCAATGGTTCTTTTGGAGAGCAGAGTTGAACTCACAGTTCCTGTAGAATGAAGACAAGTGCTTACATACAATCCATAAAATAAAATCAGTTACTGGCACAGTATCGCCATGAATTTACATGTATTTTCAATAAAGTTTTGATTTTGTTATTAATTATTAATTTTCTCATGTTTCATTATATTTTTTATTACATTTATCAGGGTGACACTGGTTAATAAAATTAGATAGGTTTCAAGTGTACAATTCAATAAGACAGCATAAGTATATCACCAAGTCAAATCTCCTGTCACCATATATTTGGTCACTTTACTCTTATCTATCTCTCCTACCCCTTTCCCTCTGGTAACCACTAAACTGTTGTCTATGCCTATCAGTTTTTGTTAGTTTTGTTTGTTTATTGCTATCAGTTTTGTATCCCACATATGGGTGATCATGCTAAGCGAAATAAATTAGAAAAAATCAAGAACCATATGATTTCCCTCATGTTCTTTTTAATGTTTTTATTTGTTGTAATTTTATTTATTTATTTTACAGCAATTTCTGCTAACTAGTTATGTGGTGAAAATATTTTCAGCAAAAATGCTTAAGGCAAACATATCTATGGCAAAGATGCTACAGTGAAAATACCAGACAAAGTCTACCAACTTCAACTAGTCACACTGTCTTCAGATGAACCCTGAGAAAGCACATTGGCAGTGTGTGACAGTTAATAGTATCCACCCCTTACTAGGATGACAGACATAAAATGAGAATAAATATACGGGTTCCAAAATTAATCCCTATGTTCATTGCTTTCAACAGATAGCACACACTCTTTTAAATTCGCTGGGGGGGGGGGTCAGGGAATCTACCTATCTATCATCTGCCTGTCTATCTATTTATCTATCTATCTATCTATCTATCTATCATCTATCTAATCTATCTATCAAAATTGAAGTCGGTTAATGATGACACTAGAATAAAACGAACTATATGTATTATTGAAAACAGTATATAGAAAAATGTACTGAAGCTCACAAATGTGACATATTTTCTATGGTCTGACTTGGGCTGACCATTGGGGTTTTCCTTGATGCTTCAGCGTTACAAAGAGCCTATATGAAATATTTAATCTGAAGCTAAATTATCTTTAGCAGTTAGAAGAATGAAAAGAGGAAGTATAAGCAAAGACAAAAATTTCAATGATCAAATCATTAAAAAAAATTATACAGTTTCTTTTGATAGTGAATGCCAGATGTTGGCTCTTAAAGTGTTAAGAAAAAATCTAGCTTTTTGATTAAGCCACAATGTAAGGTTTGTTTAGACTTTGAATGCTAAAGTGGTTATATCTTGTTAATCAAGAAAAGAGAGTTTTCCCTGGATTGGTGAATTGAGAGTTTAAATTTAAGTCATAGAAAGTAAGTTCTCATTACTAAAATGACCTAGAAACAAATTATTGAATTAACTAAGAACTTATCTTTAACCCATAGTCTATTGTGATTATAAAGTTGGCATATTAAGAAATTAAATATCAAGCAGTTTATAACTTTTGAAAACTTATTAAACATCTTCCCAACTCTGTAGCAATTCCTGTGGTACCAAGTATGATAAAATCCTGTGACTTCCTTCAAGAAGCTTTGGTCTAGTGAGATACCAAAGATGGCACTAACTATAATATAGTACTGTAGATTTATGAAAATATATGATAAACAAGATGTTATGAGAACCAGATAAGTTGGGGTAGGCCATTACTATATCTCTCAGAATAGTCTTCTGAAATATGCTTTAGTGAATAATATTAGCTGAACCGTGACTATGAAAGTATGTATACAGGTTCTCTGCACAGATCTTGAAGGAGAGATTTTAAAAGGGAAAGAGATCAATCTGCCTTTACTAAACAAACACTAATTCATGGTCCTGTTAGAAAATGTCAGGTCTATCTAGCTACCTTGAGAGGATATGGCAAAAAATAGTTATTTGAATTATTTTTTAGAAATAACCATCATAATAACATTGACTGTGTACTCTATGCTACATTGTTTTGTAACTATCAGTCTTCACTTCTTCATTCCTTCACCTTTGAATTCTTCAGTGGTTGAGATTCTAAATAAGAAGGATTACTCCATTTTCTTCCAGTTCACTCTAAAGTGAATTTAAATTGACTATTTACTTTCATCATACAATAATTTCTTAGTAAAATGTTATTTTTCTTAAAGACCTTTTTTCTACATTAAATTTATTTATTTACAATCTCAAAATGAGACTCAAATACATTTTTTTGTTTATTCAAAGGAAAGCCATTAAAAGCATTTTGTATGCTTTCACTACAGTTGCTTTAGTAAATCAACCCTAAAATGTAACTAAAAAAAGCAAAAACCACAAAGAAAATAACAACTAAGCTTTCTAGACTGACTAGTCTATGGCAACCTTATTTGGTGCCATGATAAATTTTAATCTTTTGATAAAAATGTTTGCATTGTCTACCAATAAATTTGGTAACAGAGCAATATAATCATGCCAACTGCTAATAGATAAGCATACGTGTTCACTTGACCATTATTCTGATGGCCTTAGTTCATACTGACAAAATATTGGGGGAAAAAACAGCTCAGAAGTAAGCTTATCACTTTTATTTTGTTCTTTTAAACTTCTAAAAACATATTATTTCTACCTTCCTTAATTCATTTTAATAGACTAATAGAAGTTTGGGCCTATTCAACTGAGGGTTAAATCTTATTTATAAATTAACATTGGTACGCTAATTAACAGAGTAATAGAAATAATAATCTGCCCTTTTTAAGATGTAAAAATGGTTTTTAAACAAAATAATTTTTAAACAAAATATATTTTCTGAAACAGTTAAGACATATATTACTGATTAGTTTTTCATTAAATCACTATGCATTTATTGACTCTACATGTTCTTTGGGTTTATATTATGAATAAGTGTAGAAAATAAATTTTAGAAAGAAATTAAATTGTTATAATTAGAATTATAATTAAATTATAACATTTTATTGCAAAAAGCAGATTGAAATAGTATAGTAATTCTCGACTAGGGGTAATTTTGTTCCCAGGGGACAATTTAGTACTGAGGTTGAAAACCTCTGCTATAATAGAGTAAAATTTTTCTTGAAATTTTACATAGGGCTAACTAATAAGCAAGATAATGCTATTTCATTACTGCCAGAAAGATTCTTTTCTGATCACCTATTTTAAACACACAAATAAAATTCTAATATGATATTACAGTACTCTTAAATGAATTATAACTAAAAACCTCAAGATTCAGTGAATTACGGCTATAGTTTTATAGTAACTTTAAAAAATTTCTGTGAATGATTTGTTGAGATATTTTTTAATGAGCAATGAAATAATTTGGTAAGGCCTTTAAATTTTTTTCTGGTTGTCATTATTGCCACCATGCTCTAAGGCATAAAATTTTGGGACTTTATCCCTTTATTTTTCCATAGCTGAAGAGGATCCAAAACTGTTTTGAAGAAAATCTTTGCTTGTTCTGCACTGTGAAAGACACTATACTTATGTGTGAGTAGATGTACTAGGCTAAGATTCAGGTATAGCTTATATACCCTCTTCCGTTTTCATAAGAAACATCATATGAAGGTCTAGTTCATTTGAGCCTTGAACACATAACATGCACTTCAGAGACAGCAACATATCTGTTCTCATATGAGCAAATTAAAACTTATGAAGAAATAATTGAAGCATATGTATATTTCCTCTATTATTCTATACTCTAAAGCTGAATTAGGCCATTTCATGAAAATCTGCATGCCTAAAACTATATTTTTGGTTACTCATAGATAATGTTCTAAATATTCGGTATTATGTCATCAACCTAAACAGAGGGAAAATAAGAAACATCCCTATAAATTTCATTGTTTTATTAATTCCTAGCTTTGAAAATATTCTTCAATGTGCTCTCTTTTTCAGAGACCATAGGAAAACAACAACAACAACAACAACAACAACAACAACAACCATCTCTGGTCTTAGTTCCAGGAATAGCTGTGCTACTCCGTGTAGCAGAAGTTTTTTCTATTGTGGACACTGTTAATTATGCAAATCTCTGTTATGGTTGTCAGAAAATAGGATTGGACTCGTGGAACAATCTCCAGCATAGAGAATTTCGTGTTTAAAAACTCTCTTCAATCTTTTTACTCATTTTTCTACATTTTGTTTTCTCTTTACTCCAGTGCCCTACTAAAATATTAAGATTAAGAATCAGATTTAATGGTGTTTAGCTTAAAATATATTTGCAATTATAGGTTTTACACTTTTCAGACTAGAAATGATTGTTTCAATATTTATTGTACATAATATTAACTTCTAAGTAGCATTCTTCACTTGCTGGGGGAGGTCATCAAGAACACAGCCAGCTGCCCTGAAGCTGAACCTGGGCAGTTGGGGGTCCTCAGCCTTTACCCTCTCCTTGGAACATGTTCTTCACTTGCCTTCTCTTGTGTCCAAGGACACAGACTTGAGATAGTAATGTGGTGATGAGACTCTCTGGACTATGTACACGACCAAACCCAGTTAAGGTTGCCTATGTGCATAACTCGACCTTATTAAGGCTTCATAAAACAGTCTCAGGTGAGTACGCATTATGAAAAAAAGCTAAAGATTTAGAAAGTTCACAAAAAAGCAACATAATTTACTTATCCTCACAGGTTACTTCCAAATTCTATAATTTCACTTATCTTGACTTTAGTCTCTACTACAGTTTTCTTTCAAACTGTTGCTCTGTTATAAGAATTCATATCATGGCAATACCCTAGGAGCTACATACATTAAAAGAGTAGCTTTTCACTTAATTCACTCTGCTGAATCTTTCTTCTAGGCTCGCTTACTGGAAATGGTAGCATAAAAGGAGACTGTGGTCTTTTTCAGATTGTGGCTCAGATTTAGATGACTCAGTCACTTTTTCTATTAACACATGTTTTTCTAGAGTGTAAAGTGGCAGGGAAGGTTTCTCTGATAATACGACATCTGTACAGTGATCTGTAGAAAGTGAGACATTTGGGTATCTGAGGAAGGGAATTTTCAAACAGAGTGGTCAGAAAGAACAAAGATGATATTGGGACAATCTTGGCCTGTTCAGTTAGTAAAGACGGATGTCAGCAGATGAAGTAACAAATAAAGGAGGTTGGGAGGGTTGTATTGGCTAGTGAAAGTCATTTTAAGGGTTTTGACTTTTACTCTGACATTAATGGCTAGGCACCGATTGTGGGCAGGTAAGTAACATCTGAGAGCTATGAAAGGAAATAATTAAATGGAGAAAGGATGCAAGCAGCAGAGTGGATAGGCTGCTATTGCAATAAACAAAGTTGATTGGATAAAGGTGATAGTATTGGATGCTGAAATCTGGATATATTTAAGAAAGTATAGCTAGAAGGAAGGAATTGCTGACAGTTAGATTCGGATTACATGACCAAGTTTCTGGAGTTTTTTTGACCTGAGAAACTGAAACAATGTCATCCACTGAGTTGTAAAAGACTTGGAATGTAGCAGTTTAGACATCAAAGTGGAGAGGTGGAGTAAGCAGCTGGATTTTTGAATCTGGAAACTAGAGGAGGACTAGAGGTATTACTTGGGAATCATCAGAGCATAGATAATTCTTAGAACCATGATATTATGAGATCATTTGAGAAATCAGTGCATCCCCTGGCTGCATCTGAGAACACTCCAACATTTATATAATAAGAACAGGAAAAGGATCCATAAAAAAAGGCAGAGAAGAAACATCATATTGGAATGTAATAAAAGCAAGGAATTAATTAAGTAACTAAGCTTTATCTACAATGGCTAGTATTGCTATAATTAACACACAGTTTACAGAGGCTAAACTATAAACAGAATTTCTGTTGAAAAAGATAAATTGAGTGAGAAAGGCATAATCATTTCTTTAAAAAATTCAGTCTAGAAACAAAACTCCTCACTTCAGCACATACCGGGTTCCAAGTAAGCATTATTACCGGTGACTGCATACAATCTTAGTTGGCTGCTATTATAAATAATAGTTAAAATAGCATTTGTGCCAGACATTTTCTGCTGCTTAAAAGGCAAGTGATTTTGAACAAATCACTTAACTTTATCTGCAGTTTATTCTTTTGATTGTGTTAAAACCACTGGTTCTTAATATTAATATTAGCACTGAATAATGGCTTTTGGTTTTTATACTACCTTGGGCTTTTTTAAGCCCTGTAACTAGAATAATTCTGACATTGCTTTGTATATTGAATATCTGATATAATATTTACAATATTTACAACAAAAAATAACTATTACAATTTAAAGATTATATTTATTGAATAGGATGTATCAAGTATTACATGTCCATAGTATTGTCACATATTTTTTCAATACTTTCTCTCTATTTTCATTTTTCTTGCTGAATGCTTTTGCTTTTATGTTATCTTGTATTATTATCTGTATATTTTAAAACTGCCTTAAATTTTCAAGGAAAAAATTTTAGAATAAGTTTAGACAAATAAGACACTCATATTAAAGCACATTCAGTTAGAAAAAGAATTGCTTTATTAAAATGACTTTCTGAAAAAGTTTAGTTTGCTTTATTTGTTATGATTGAATATAATGAATTTAATATGCGGTAGAGAAGCCATTTAAAGAATATAAATCATGAGTGCTTGAATTTTGTCATTTTTTAAATGTTCAATTAAAAATAATATGTTTTAATATCTGTATTTTCAAAAACTCTGTGATTACAGAATAATCACAACTTATATGGCCATCACAAATTTTTCTTAACCCAGTAGATGATAGAGAAAAATCATTTGGTGTTTTTTTAATGAATAGCAATGCTATGGGTACACTATTGATTGAAAGTATGCGTAAATAAAACTGCTTTGAAACATTCTTAAGAATTATATTTAAAAATAATCATAGACATTGCACTTTAGTGTAGTAATTTTTTATAGATGATTCAGCACAGGCTCTTCTAGTATAAATGAACTATGAAAGTAGTAAGGCAAAAAAACAATCTGGCAAGACTAAACATGTACGGTATTTAATGTAATACTACTTCCAATACTAGGTAAATCAAAGTGAATAAAAATGAAATTATTTTTTAAACATTGAGAAATTAATGTTGCGTTTGATTCTAATACTGGACTGAATACAAAAAACTCATATTAAGAATTTTTATTAGTAACTTGTTCAGTTAAAATATTTTGAGGATAAATGCTATTAGGACATTTAATCTTTCAATTTCAAATATGTGGATTTGTATTCATTATTTTCTAAAATAATACCCTGACAGCAACTAACACTATAATTATATTATTTCTATGTACTATATGATATTTGACATTAATGTTTCAAATTTTCTACAGAGATTTTCATTCACCATATACCAATAATAACTTGGAAGGTTATTAGAGGCATTCTAAACTTTTATATTTTTGTGAGAAATAATCAAGAAGTACAACAGCGAGTGCAGGAATAATAAAGCCTACATTATGAAACCTAATGCTTCTTTTATTGTCCATTCTCGCTTTATAACATGTACATGTTTTTAAATTTTCTTCACTAATAATTATGTTTGCTTCTCTGGTATAAATATTACCATTATTTATGGCATATCAATATTCTGTGTTATATTATAAATTTCTTTAATTTCTATATTTATTATAGTTCTGGTTATAAATTTGTGTTTTTCTTAGTAAAATATTTTTCATTTAGGATTCAGTATTAGAAAGAAAACTTATTTTTCTAATACGGTATTTGCTTTATAGAATCACCAACATGGATTTAGTGTCCCTCTTTAAGACCTTCAGTGGGAAGGAACAATTTCTCCAAATTGTCAAAAATTTTTTATATATTCTAAATAAAATAAAGTCTTTCTAAAGTGAGGTTTGCTTACACCCACATAAAGCAATGATAATGTTTGGGATAAGAAATTTGATGATGATGATGATGATGATGATGATGATGATGATAGTGATGATTTAATTGAAAACATGGTTATTTGGTAGAAATCCTATGTGACAGATCTTTTGTCCTGAGTGGTTATTCAAAAATAATATAAATTAAATTCAATTATAGATATTCTTACTAATACCAGTCTACATTTGTAAAGTTCTTGAGTAATAGACTTTCACAATGTCATCTTCACACAGTGCACAAACAGAAAAGAAGTAGTTCTGGGAAATGTGATTTAAATTGATTTAATTTGATGAACAAATACAAAAAAAAATACGATTTAAAATTGAAATGCTAATTCAATATTTTGTTTAATTTTGCTTACAATCTGAGCATAAATAATTTTTCTGATTCCAATATTTTTATGATTTAGAAGTCAGTAATATGCTTGTGATGGGGGAAACTGAATTTGATTGCTCATAAACTTAAGAAACTTATTAAGTATGGAGAACTTAGAAAATAGTGATTTTTTTACCAAAAAATAGTAAGTATGCATATATTTATATAGGCATTTATATATTTAAAACTCTGTTAAATACAGCTTTTATTGGAAACTTACTAAAGACCAGGTACTATTCTAAACTACATGCTTACCTCATTTAATTCTTGATAGCAGTTGCTGAAATAGGAGAAAACAGTCCTTTCTTATAAAATTTGTGATGTCAACTCTCCTCTTTACTCAGAGAAACAAATTATAACTATTTTACCTAAATAGTAAACATTGTCTATTTGTATTACAATTTGTTTTCTCTGAAACACTCCTTTAATTCCCACGATGATTCACCAAACAGTAAAGAATTCTCATTGCATGCCATTTATCTAACTCTTACAGATTTATGTATACCAATTAAAATATATAATGGTAAGCTAGAATAAAAAGTCAAGTTTATCAAACTTTACAAAGTTTCAAGGTAAGATTTAAGTAAAGAAGAATTTGTAAAATTTGTTTTAAGGGTATCAATTTATTCTAAAATAATTCTGATAAACCTCCTTCCTCTCTTTGACCGCTTTCAATCTGATTCATTGATCAAATCGATGATAATGTAGTTCGCAACAACTGCTATTCCAAGTCAGGATTATGGGTCTATATTATGATGAAAGGTATAAGATCACTCCTTTTTTTCAGTTGTAGGTTTTAAACAATAGTAAGAAATATACTCCTTTTGAATAAGTGCTTTATTTTATTTTCACCTTTAAATATAGACCATATACTATAAAATACACAAATATTGTGTTAAGCTTGATTAATTTTTGTATATGTTGATATCCATATAACCTTGAAAGCACAATTTTTAAATAACAGAAGCTATTTAAGTCACCATTTTCTTTCCAAAAAATAGATTTCATGAGCATTATAAGTACAAATGTCTGGTTGATATGGTAAAAGGAAGTCAGTAGTACTGCAGTTAAGACATAGTCCATATCCTTGCTCATCTGAGAGCTAAAATATGAATTCAATTCTAGTGAATATGATCCTTTAATAACTAACATTGATAAAAATTAGAAAGTTAAATATGAAAATTCTTTCATAAGTAATATATATTTACTTGACAGAAGTTTTCCTTGAATGAGGATAAGACTTGAATTATAGAATATTATTTAAAGATAGTTAATTTGATTAGTTTCTACTAACACTAGATGAATAACAGATTATCTCCAGCCTCAGATTCATAACTCTAAGATCTCTTTTGGGTTTAAATGCTTTGAGCTAAATTTTGATTTTACCTCATTAGCTTCCAAGGGGAGATCTTAAGTAAAAAACTAAAAATAAAAAATAGCTAATATTTATTGAGCACCTTCTAACTGTGCTGACTATTGGATCCTTAAGCCGATTATCTTACATCGTTTCATGATCCTGCAGGGTCGTAAGGCAAAATTTTTGCTTCTTGTACATTAGGAAACTGGATAGATGAATTAGAGCCATTTCTGCGCAAAAAATGTATTTGAGTAAGAGAATTGGAGAATTTATTATGCAGAAATAAGAGCAAGAATCCATCTGGATATTAGACAGGGCCCAGAAAGCCATCGGGATCCTCCCTTCATCAATTTGTACTTGTGTTTGAGTGTGTGTGTGTGTGTGTGTGTGTGTGTGTGTGTGTGTGTGTGTGTACAGAGTTCATCTGCTATGCTGACCTATGGTTAAAGAAAATAATTTAGAACCAGAAGTTCTTTTTTTAATGAAAATCTATGGTTCTCAAACCTAAATATGCAGGACAGTACAGAGACTCCCCCGTGGTTCAAGCAATTGTAGTCAGAGTACCAGTTTTAGAGACACCATACGTGACTGTTAGATTCATCTCTGTGTGGGAGCGTTGCTTCCGAGATAGTAGGAGTAGTGACCTGAAAGATTGTCTAAAGGTTACCTACTCTAGTGAGCCTCGAGGAAGCTGAATTTTCCAGGAATCATGTATGCCCAGGTCTATCTGAGCACAAAGTTCTTATCCTTCCTATTATACGTTACTGATTCACCATAGGCAAAGTAGTATATATAAATCGACTTCTTTTTTTCACTAATTTGTTGAATTATTTTATAGATAAACCATCAGCTAAAAGGTTGTTTTTTGTTTTGTGTACATGCTATTTTGTTTAGAATTGAACACTGGACAAAATACAAAAGTTCCTTTCCTCTTTGAGCTTACTGAAGAAATATGTAAAGCCATACACAAACAAATCTGACTTAATCTGGATGTTTTATAAAAATTATAGATAATTCCTTAAAACAAAACAAAATAATACCTTGTTTTAATATTTCTTTCTAGAAATCTTATGTAACGTTAATGAATTACAAATCCATACTGCATTGTAACCTGTCTTATCCCTACAATGGCCTGGAAGGGGTGGTAGTATTGCCTTTAAATATAATACGGGGAAACAAATTATCTAAATAGTATCTAACAAATTATCTAAATAGTATCTAGTACCTCTCACACTCCATTTTTCCTTCGCACTTGTTTTTGTTGTTGTTGTTGTTGGTGGTTTTTTTTTGTGGTAAATGACACATAAGATATATCCTTCTAACAAAAATGTAGCTCTGTACTAGACAGTACTGTATTGCTAACTAAATGCACGTTGTTGTACCATAGCCATCTAGAATTCATTCATTTTGCACAACTGAAACTCTTATACCTATTGAACTGCAACTTCTCATTTCTAAATCCCTTCAGTTGCTGGCAAACATCATTCTATTTTCTGCTTCTATGAGTTTGACTACTTTAGATCCCTCATATAAGTGGTATCATATTGTCCTGCCCTTCCGTGACTGGCTTATTTCACTTATTATATAGTTCGCCCATGGCTGAAAAATATTTAATTGTACGCATGTACCACATTTTCTTTCTCTATTTGACCATTCATGAACATTTGTTTCCAATTCTCGACTATTTTAAAAAATGCTGTAATGTATATGAGAATGCAAATATCTCTTTGACATCCAGTTTTTGATTCTTTGGGATAAATACACAACAGTGAGATTGCTGGATTACACAGTACTATTTTTAGTTTTTCAAGCAACATACATACTGTTTTTCATAGCAGTTGTACCATTTCAACTTTCTACTAACATTCTACAAAGATTCTAATTTCTCCACATCCTCACAAACACTTGTTATTTTATAAATAGCACAAATCCCTTGACAGTCACAGCTGCTTTTGTCCTGTACTCTAAGAACCTCAGATCTCCATGCAACCAAAGAACATACATGGAGATCTCTCGAATCCTGCTTTAGTGTTGTGACTGGCATTTATGCTCATTAGACAGTGTTCACATCATATTGGTTATTAAATAGCTATTAAATTGTATATATGTATATATGACCTGTGTATAGGAGAGCATTTCAAATCTTCATCTAAGTCCTTTCAGGTTACACAGATAGCTGAAAAGCTCTGTTCTTCTACTGTTCCATCCCTACCTTCTTCTTGCTCCTGTGGCAGGTAAAATTGGTGGAACCTAGCACCTCATTCATTAAAAGAGGCTTTTCTTTATTATTCTTAGTTAAATTTAATTTAAAAGAATTTAAATTAAAAATGCAGATATTTATAACAACATAGCAGCTAAGAGACACTTGTTTTCAATATTATTTTTATTGGATCTAATAGTACTTGTAATTCAATTATCCCTGAGGATACTACTGTATAATAATGTCTGAAAATTAGCAATGCATTATTAAAAAATTATAAAACTATGTTCCACATCCTTAGAGAAAGAAGTAATATTTAATACATTTTTCACATTACTATCAAAAATGTTTAAAATAATCACATTTTATGCTCAAATAAATTAGATATAAGCATGATTGATGCTTCAAGAATGATGGTTAAATGACTATTGCTCTCCCTTGGTAACTAAGTATAGTATGGAGCATTTGTTTTGTTTTGTTTTGTTCTGTTTTATTTGAAAAGCAATTTTCTTTATAGCAAGTAAAATGTATTAATTCAAACAAAGGTATCTTAGAGAGAATTGTACTTTTGGGGAAGTTGAATACGCTATAGCCACCATGAAGAGAGAATAATAATGAACTTCATAAACATCTGATAAACTCCTAAAATATTTGTGAGTTATTATTTCATCATGCATATTTGTCTATGATTATGCATTATTGTGATATCAACTATGGACTAAATGTCATTTCAGTATTTCTCAAAATTGGTATGTTGAGGAATAGCAGAACAAAAATTTAGACAAAACAAACACACCTACAAACCGCACATACACACAAATGCCAACATGTTATAATAAAACAGTGTTCTATTTTCCAGCATATAAAAGAAATACTAAAACAAAGACTTATAGAAATAACATTACAGAGGGATTTTTTTTTAGCTCCTTTAATTTAATATGCCATCGTGACAATATGTACTGAAAATCTCCAAAGACAGGCACTCTGTGCATCTTCACAAACATATATATTCAGGAAAAACTTTTTCAGGTAACTCCTATAAATATTTGCTGTTTTACATCAATGCATTATAGGTGGCTTTAGGAATCAAAGTACACTTAAGATTTATGAGTGAATATTCTATAGAGAAAAATTTAGTAATAGCTGATGTAAGTTGAAGCAATGCAGATATGTGATTATTTATAATGCTTTCCAACCAATAAAAATATTAAAAGAGATTCTTACCTGTGGAGCAGAACCTGAGCGTGCAAGTAAAGGAAGAAGACATTTTTTTTTTCCTTCCTAACTCCTAGTTCAGTGTCATATTTCCCTCTACAGAGATGAGAGACAATGGAAGGAGATTTAAAAGGGTGAATAATAGAATGGGGAACATAATTTTAATAATTAAAACTAGATTTTTAAGAGCTGAAATAATACTAAAAATGTTTAATTCAATGCATTATAATACAGTTTTGGTTAATAATTACAAATCACATTTATTTTTTAAAAGGAAATAATGAAACTAGAATTCTACTTGATTTATTTATATTTTTAAATAAAATAGTATAGTATTCTCAGCACTAAATTTAAGTTAATAAAACATATTCTTCAATATTTTAAATCAGATATAGTACATATTATTTTTCTGATATAATTTTTCTAAATAAATATATTTCTTTAGCCTTAAGATCCAACATATTTTACAAAAACTTTCTAAACTTTAGAAAACTTAAAATTTAATAAAAAAAAGTTAAAAATAAATTCTTTCAACACATCAAGGCACCATTTGCACTTCTGCTATATAATGTCATCTCTATTCCTTATTTTATAAGTCCCATGTAAACAGGACAGAGTATCAAGGCCACTTCTACATGAGTAAGTCAAGTACTCACAAATTTGTTTTACTTCTCAACTATATTCAGTTAGCTTTGATTTAATTTTGTTTTATAATTATGAAATATTTTTCATACCTCAAATGCCAAATCTACAAAACAGAGTATAACCAGAGAAACATAACTTCTGTTTTCTAATTTTCATTTCTCTCCTCCACATAACTATTTTGTTCACTTAAAGGCTTATTCTTCATCTAAAAAATAAGCAGTATTTCATCTCTTCTTATGGCTGAGTAATATTCCAGTGTATATATGTACCACAGCTTCTTTATCCAATCAGCTATCGTAGGACACTTTGGGTGCTTCCATGTCCTGGCCACTGTGAATAATGCTGCTATGACAATATGGATAGACCTCAAGATAATCATGCTAAGTGAAATAAGCCAGACAGAACAAGTTGAAAACCACATGATATAACTTATATGTAAGATATAAACCTAAAAGCAACAAATGAATAGGATAAACAAACAGAGACTCATGGACGTGGACAATAGACTAGTGGTTACCAGAGGATAGGAGGGAGCGGGGAGAGGGAAGGTAGATGAGGTAACAGGGGTCAAATATGTGGTGACAGAAAGAAATTTAACTATTGGAGATGAACACACAATGTAAATATATATATATGCCTTACTGTCAAAATGTTCAGCTGAAACTTACTGGATTTTGTTAACCAATGTCACCATGAAAAAAAAAATTAATTAATTAATTTAAAAAAGATAATCATAAAAAATAAAAAAATAAACAAATGTAGATATTTTAAAATTTTACTTCTGGAAATACTTGTTTCAATATCATGAATATGTTTTAATCATTTGCATACTTAAATTAATTTTATTATAACATCAGAATCCCATTGGACTCCATAATTGCTCTAAATGACAATAATTCAGCAAAATGAGACTTCTAGGATAATGAAAAGTCTAAAGGTAGACATATTATATGTAACATGTTCTACAGATGAAGTTGTTAAATGCCTCAAAAAGTCTATTAAAACTAGTAGCTAAGCATACTCACATTGTTTTGATCTAAAATTAAGAGTGACTAAAATATAACTAAGAGATTTTCATATGTGATTTATGAAAGCCGAGATTGAATGTTGTAACTGGCAGATATTACTGAAATAATTTACCATGTTTTCACACTTATCATGCAGATAAAGATGAAATAAAAATAATAAATAGAAGTAGAAACTAAGAAAGAGAATTTACAGTGTATATACATACATATATATCTCGAATCCTGCTTTAGTGTTGTGACTGGCATTTATGCTCATTAGACAGTGTTCACATCATATTGGTTATTAAATAGCTATTAAATTGTATATAAAAGGAAAAGAAAAGAAATGAGAGAAAAAAGAAAGGGAGGCAGAAGAAAGAAAGGAGGAGAGATGGGGGAGGGATGAGGGAGGCGGGGAGAAAGAGTGAGAGAAAGGAAAAGAGGAAGGAAAAAAGAGGGTAAGAAAAAAATAACTAGAAACTAAGGAAAATTTTACTTTAATAAATATACTTCATAAGTCCCTGTAATATTTATTAATGCAGACTAATATTTGGCTCTGGTATTCTTAGCAGCAAAAGGAAATGGAAATACAAGATTAGATGTAATTCAGTATCTTATCTTAAAAATTAATGTAAATTGCTCATAACAAGCAAAACTTCCTGGCCCTGAGAACATGTTATCTCATAAAAGGGCCATTGAAAAAATGTTGAGGACAATATATTTGGCAGCGCAACTATAATAAACATCACAATGAGTACCATGTGGGGTGGCATTTAGTGTGCCCTGTAGTAAAAGGTTAAAGCATTGAACTATTGCGATAGTAGTCATAGAAATGTGTAGAGTGTAGATCCTAAAAGTTCTTATTGCAGGAACAAAGATTGTAACTATGTGGTGATGGATGTTAACTAAACTTACTGTGATGATCATTTCATGGTATATACATATTTTTGACCCTTGAACAACATGAGGGGTTGGGGCACTGACGTTGACACAGTCAAAAATCTGAGTATAATGTTTGACTCCACAGGTGCCCTTTGCATTTGCGGCTTCAACCAAATCAACTAACGTGGATGGAAAACAGTATTGTTGATCTGAGGTTGAGAATCTGAGAATGGGAATCACCAGTTGGGAATGTGAAAATACTGGTTTTTATCCGTGATTCATCGAATTTGCAAATGAGAAACCCAAAGAAAGGCTGATGAGTTGAAAAAATACTGCAGATAATGGACCTAAGCAGTTCAAGCCTGTGTTTTTCAAGGGTCAACTGTATATTGCATCATTATGTTGTACTCCTGACACTAATATAATGTTATATGTCAAGTATAGCTCAATTTTTTAAAAAAGAAGAAATTTGAGCAGAGACACCAGGATGAATGGCTGCAAGCCAAGGAGAGACGCCTCTAGAGAAACCAAACATACTGATACCTTTATCTTGGACTTCCAGAATGGTAAAAATATAAATTTCTCTTTTAAGCAAAAAAGAAAAAAAAAAGAGAAAAAAAAAGAAATGCGTTGTTCTCAAAGAGATAATTTGAAAGAGTAAAATCTAGATTTATTAATATTTTAATGTTATAAAAAATATAATTTTTTCACAAATATGTATGAACATTTATAAAATGTTCATACATATTTATAAAACATTTATAAAACATTTATAAAACATTTATAAAATGAATATGTTTTACATAACTCAATATTACTATGCCCACTAAAGAATACTTAAAAGCCTAGCAAAATTGAGAAAATATAAAAATATTCTAGTATTACATTATTTTTTTACAAATGGAGAATCCAGATTTCAGAGATAATGGTATTTGAAAAGATATAAATTATAATGATAAAATCAGATCAAGGTATAAATTATTTAATTCTGTTTTTTATTCTATCATGTCATCTCTGTCTTGTATGTATCAGAAGAAACTGACTCATAGTCATTAAGATGGTAAGATGTGATATAATAGCTTGTATTATTTCTGTGCATTACTTAAATAAATGAGAACCTAAATATTCTATCCATAATCATAATTTTGAAGTTAGTAAAATAATTTTTCATGTATTGTCTTATTTTAATGTTCATAGCAACCTTGAGATGTAGCATTGGTGAACCCATTTGTTAGATTAGAATTAGAGAATCAGAGTTTCTGTGGTTTCTCCAAACTATCAAAACTAAAAAGTGATAGGAGGGATTTATATTCAGGGATTTTTTTTTCCAAATTAAGCATTCTTTTACCAGTCTATAATTTTTAATATAATAATTTAATCTATTGGTTGTCATTTATTTAATAAACATTTATGGCACACTAGTTTGTATGAATTATAATCTGAGGGGTAGAAAAACACATAATGATAATACAATTTAATTTTCTTTCAACAAGAAGTCAAAATATACAGGAAATAAAAAGGACACTAATCATTTCCATAACCAAAGTTAGTTATTCAAATATTCTAGTCATTGATTCATTTGCTGTTATAAATTTTTTATATTATGAATGATATCAAATGGTAACTTACTAAAATTTACCTCAGCTAACATGTCTCTAGAATAACATAAATTTTATGTCTAATTTGCTTTAAGATATATAAATGTATGTTTATCACTAAGCATAATGGCTGCTACTGTGAGAACTACTAGGAGTTATAATAGTGAGAATTGGTAATAGTTATTATAATAACAGTAAGAATTATTAATAATTATTATGTGTCCCTGTTATAAAGAAAATCACCTTTGTTAAACAATGTATGCTGAATGGACAATTTTCATAGTTATTTTCTATCTCTGTAAAAATCCTATTGACAATTTAAGAGGTCAAAAAAGAACCACTATGAAATGGGTTGAAAGAATTACTGGCAAAATTCATCATTTATTATCGTATTACTAAAGCGCAAGACTTTTTTGAACTTTAATAAATGCCACACTTACTTTAAAATTTATAAGTAATTTCCCAGTCATGATGCATGCAGTCTGATTCAGAATTTCTTTTTCAGTAGAATATAAAGCACATTTAAATAAACGCTAGGAAAAGGGGTCACTTGCATAAAATATTAGGAATTATGGGGATTTTTTTTCCTTTAACTTTAGTTTTCTAATTTAATTCAGCCCCCTCCCACTTTATTTTCCAGGTATTGTCATCTTTCTCATTTTCTCCCCACAATTAAATGTCTAATGAGCACAATGTTTGGTTCTAGGTACCCACTTTGGAATCAAACAGACTCACAATTCGGAATCTGATTCCACTTAGTTATGTGACTATGTATAAGTTGTAACTTTTCTATGATTCACTTTCTTCTTCTATAAAATGATGATTAAAAACAAAAGCCTCATAGTTGCTACAAAAAGGTTTGTTTTAGTTAATGTGTCTCTTTAAGCAATACATATCTTAGTAAAAGTAAGACTGTATTTCTAGAAATGCTCTAGCTGTACTTTAGTGTATATATTTTTTCAGATAGTGTAGAGAAAAGCAATTATATTTTCTATGAATTTTTAATCTCTAAATTTTTTTCAATAAAATGTTTCTTGTGTTCCTTTACGATGATAAGTTTT
The DNA here is from genome assembly GCF_000151845.1 of Pteropus vampyrus. Classification (NCBI taxonomy): domain Eukaryota; kingdom Metazoa; phylum Chordata; class Mammalia; order Chiroptera; family Pteropodidae; genus Pteropus; species Pteropus vampyrus. Next base: position 8,575,218 of record NW_011888793.1, on the reverse strand, counting down.
AAGTTTTACGCCATTAATGACTTACTATTAAGTCATTTTTCTTTAAAAGTAAATAAAGATTTACTTTATGTTTATTGAGTCAAAATCATTAAACTTTTCATTATTATTTTATTAATAATACACTTAATTTATTTCTTAAGTTAATGTGTATTTTTAGCTTTAATATTAGAAAATATGAGCTCTTGGAAAATTTAGCTATGATAGACAAAGATTATTAATGAAGTGGGAGAAAAGATAAATAAATTATTAATGAAACAAATGATAAAACTTAATTATAGACATTTATGTGAATTCTCAATGTATTTTGAAAAAATTAGTGGATAGTGACTAGCTATCCTTTTATCTTCATTGAGGTAGAAAGCTTTGGGCTAGCTCTCAAGGAAATTGGACAAGTAAAGAGCAGAGATTTAACTTGACTAAAATATGAGAATACTGTTGATTTCTTTGTTGTAGTAATAATTTTTCCATGAGACAGAATAATTGGATTGCTCATTGTTTTTATAAACTAATTTTTATCTTGATGAAGTGTGAATTTTGGTAGCATTATAAAACAAATATATTATGGTAACTTATAGTTCATTATTTCTTTAAAGAAATTAATGTACCTTTGACCATACATCATTTCTTACCATTATGACTCCTTATGGGAAGCCGTAAAAAGAAAGTGCATATCCAGTTACACTCTACTTTGAGAAGGTGTGTGTTTAGCACATTTAAGCATGTTAAGAATGTGGCAGCATCACTTCATTGGGGATGCTTCTGCCTTTATTTTAGGTTCTCAATATATAAACTAAGAAAAAAATTTCCAAAAATATATATATATTTTTTCATTCGTAATCACTTAGCATGGACTTGTACCCAACCATAATACCTACAGGAACAAATTCAGCTTTTCTGACATGAAAGTTCTTGGTAAAGAGACCAGACCTACATCAATTATAGTCAAGAAAGCACACCTGCTCCTTCTTTTAATGATGTCGATAAGGTGACAAAACCTAATTAAATATTTTATATCTAAAATATAAATATGGGCTTTCTAGATTTATTGCTTACAAAGACATTTAAAACTATTTTAACCATTTTTCTACAATTCTAGTTGAACTAATTTCTATATATTTATATTTAATTCAATCATCATAGTCATCCTTTCTTTCAATACTCTTCTTGTTCATTATTAAAGCACTCCTAGACTATATCTTATGGGGTCTCTTTTAATCTTGCTTAATATCATTGGATGCATTTTCTAAATTTTAAATTCATAAAATTATTCACTTTGTAAAAAATCTCCTGCGGGCCCTAAATGTCTATTGTATAAAAATTTAAGTAAATTATGTTGGAATTCAAGGATCTCTATTACCTGTGCCCAACCAACATTTCTAAAACATATGCTAGAAGCAAACTTGTTTAATATCAGCAATTTGTTTATTTAGCTACCTATGTAATAAGTTGTGGGTAATATAGCAGTAGCAGCTACAGTAGTCGCTGTTGCGATAGTTATAGTGCATACTATTTATACTCATTCAATCAGTACAGATCGAACAGATCAGTACAGATCTTTTAAACTCATATAGTGACAGATGACAGAGGCAGAGTTTGCATCTAGGCTCATTAGATGCTGAATTATGTTCTCTCTGAAGAGTTAAATCAGAATAATTTTTGGCTCAATAAAGGACAATTGTTTAAGCCTAATTTAGTGTCTTTTCATTTAGTATATAGTTAAATTCATAATGTCTAACATGTTACTTGCTACATGTTTTATTATGTAAACACCATCTTAAGTCAAAGTTAGATTTGTTTTTAGAATACTTTTTTTTTTTTAACAATTCTAAACCTGTAGTTACCATATTCAATTTTTCTGGAGTTTTTAGGTATTGAAATATTACTTGTAATTGAAAGATCTTTCAAATATTCTTCTAAAAGACTTCTACCCTGGCATTACTTTAACCCATTTCCTGTTTAGAAAAAAAAGTGCAGCTCGCTGCCAATGTTAATTTAGTTTTACATAAACAGACGCTTTGAGGTTGAAGTACATCTGACTGGTTTTCAATGTGAAAATAAAATATAAAAACTGTTCTTGAAATTATTTCTAAATAGAACTTGTCTCTAATCTTAATATAACAGAAATGTACACATAAATCAGATTCATCAAATGATTCTTCAGCTAACAATTGTTGGAGAACATTGTTAACATCACGCATAAGAAATGTTACGTTTTCTAGGATTTGACATTTTCAGCAATTGAGAATTACTATATTTTGTAAATGGAAATACCACTACTAAAACCAGAATGCTATGAATAGAATGATGCCATTTTTTCCCCAAAGAGTATCAATATACTATGGTGCTGTGAAAGTAATAATAATAGCGAGATTTTTCGTGGCAAACTTTGGGGGTTAGGATTGTAATCCATGAGTTATCTCTGAATAAACACTGCAGCCACGAGCACCACTGGTGTTTATTCTTGGGAGAAGCAGAAAATAGGTTAAATAATCTTTAAAAAACAACTCAGTAGCCACAGGACTATTAGCAAGATATTTATTTTCAGTCTTTCTTTTATTTTTCTACCAAATGGAGAGATTGAACCAAATGGTCCCACACTTATCTTTCTTAAATAGTGTGATTTATCTTCTATTATTGGTAGAAGTGTAATAAAACTTCCACCCCAACTCACTTCTATGTGGTTAAATTCTTTTTTATTACTATAGACAAATAAAAAGAGTATAGAGATGGATGGGTGATTCATCAACAGATAAATGATAAACAGATAGAATCTAACGCTATCTACAAATATCAATAAATATAAAGATATATAATATGCACATATAGAAAATATTAAGTAGAAAGAAAACGGAAGAATATGCAGAGAACAAAATCAATGATTGAAGGAGACTAGCTATAATGCAAAGATTGGTTGGGCAGGTTAAGACACTAAAGTGAGGTATCAAATGTTTATTTTTCTTATCATTGCATATTTAAATATCAAGTAAACATGTTATTTGAAGTTTAATAATAGTATTTAGGGGATGAAAATATACAGTGAAATTCATAAAAATCTAAACATTTTGTTATAACCACAGTAGTTTCAAATCCTTGCATTCTTAGAGTACATTCATCTTTTTTATCTTTCCTTCTTTTTAAAAAATTTTTATGATGCAAAATTTCAAACAACCTGTGATCAATTTTTTTTCATTTATATGCCCACCCCCCACATCCCTACCTTCATTGCTACTGGTTTTTGTCATTAAGAATTTTCAACATCGGATTATTTCATTTATGTTTACTTTAGTGTATATCGGTAAAATATGAATTTAATAAAAACTTATCCACCATACTATTGCCATGATTAAATAAATTAACAATAATTCTGTAGTATTCTCAAATATTCATTTTGAATTACATTTTCCCAGTTGGCTTATAATTTTTATTGTTGATTTTCTAAAATTAGGATTCAAACAAGTTTTAAACATTATAATTGCTCGATATATATATACGTATATATATACACGCACACACGTTTAGTTCTCATTATGTTATCACTTGCTTACTTATTACTAGTCTTAAATCAAATTATTTTGTTATTTCAACATGCTGTACAACTTTCTACTGGAACACCTTTTCTTATCTTCAGTATTCTCATCTGAAATGACTTTCCTCTTATTTTTTACTTGGCTGGTTTCATCTAATCCTTCAAGTTTCATTTGAAATTTCAACTGCTTAAAGATGAATTCTCAGTCCACCAGTTTTAAAGCTTGATCTCTTCTCTCAGCTGTCTTTCTCTATCTCACCCCACTTTGTATATCATTTTCAAAGTACATTATCTCTGTTTATAGCTGTAGTATTGATCTGTTTTCTTATCTTTTAATTTGGCTTCTGTGCTGGAGAAGAAATTATGCGTTTCATTTTTAAACAAATCCTCAATGGTCAGCACTGTACCTAATTTATATATACTTCAAGTGTGGTTTATTTAGTAAAGGAGCAAATGAAGCCCTCACTTTTACTCTATGGTATTGGTTTCCTACATCAATAGAATCATAGATATTGTCCAATAATAATTTTTTCATATTTCTACTTTTGACTTCAAACTTCTCCATATTTTAAATTATTTTAGTCTCTCCAGTTTCAGAGAAACACTTACTTCAGCTCCTTGAACAACTGGTCTTATCTTTGCCCAACCCTCCCAGGATTTCTCTTTTTCCCTCTAGTGACTCCTTCCATTTGACTACCAAGAACCCAAGACATTCTGTCCTAAACTCTATTCTTCTCTTTCTTGTCCTTCTATGTCTAATGCTTTGACTATTTTACAATCTATTTCATTACCTAATGTGATCTCTGCCAACTGCCCCACTAAAATGTTTCTCAAAAAAGTTTAATTTATCAATCACAAATATCTCGTTTAGGATTTATTCTGGTCAGACTTTCCACTGCATTTGACTCTAAGATTCTTGTAGCAATCTTAACACTTAATCAATTTTGCTTTGTATCTTTTCATACTTTCTCTCCTTTTACACTACATTTAAAGTATAGACACATTTCTATTTTAAACTCTGATAATTTTTTTAACTATTCTTACTATCTCGAGTTTCACATCTACTTCATTGTTCACCTCTGTATGGAAATTCAATTCATTAAGTATTATACTTTATATACATTAGGTTCTCAATAAACATTTACGAAGTAGAATTGACTTGTTATAGTATGCCTTACTCCTAACCTTTTCAGATTTGAATCTGTCAAGTGGAACTAGCATGACCACCTCAAAAGTATCTGCCTGATAGATCAATGAAGCATAATCTGAGTTAAGAAATCCTTCTTTTAAAAATGATATAGCTTCAAGAGAAACAAAACCATTTTCTATATATTTTCTACATTAAATAACCATACTGGTTACTTCTTTGCATTTTTGGAGAAAGGAAAATGTGAAGTAGAGCATTGCTAGAGATAGCATGGGACTTATGAAATATGAATATTCTTTTTTTAATATTGAGTAATAGATGTCCCTAAAAAGTTTAATGCTGAATTAGGTAAACTCTTATTGACCTATTTTAAATCTAATATAAAATAACTCATATAAGATAGAGTCTCAGTCTTTTCACCACATCCCAAATACCCTCTCCCACCAACTGATAGTTTTTCAAAATATCTGAAATTTGAGACATCTTTAGAAGGAATTATGACTGTCTTTGGTATGTTAATTCTGCTACTTCTAATAAAATTGTTTTACTAAGACTCAGCTTTAATTGAGTTCTCTGGTATTTGTAATTTCCAATTATATGTGGAAGGTCTACAGGTCATAGTATAATCCTTACACAAAGAAATAAAAGGTATGGAGCTAGAAAATGGAAGGACAGAGATTGGATCAATATGATAGGGTAAATACATGAATCGCTCCCTATCGAAATCACAAAGTATTTTAAAGAGGGAGTTCATCAATTGTCCAATGACAAGTCATTTTATAATTTCACTTGTATTACATCATTTTAGAATGACATTTATATTATAAACTGATGTATCATAAATAGGACAGCCTTTTTAAGATGTGCCTAGACATTATAATTCAATAATTTCAGAAGGACAGTCTTACAAGGCTGTCATTATGGTTTCGGCCAGGTTGCATTCATGTTTGGAGACTTGACTGGGAAAGAATCCACTTCCAAGCTTATTTAAGATGTTGGCAGAATTTATTCACTTGCTCTTATATGATTGAAGTCTCCAGCTCCTACCTGCCTGTGAGCTGAAGTTTGCCTTTAGGTTCTGAGGCAGCCCACAGTTTCTTATCATGTGGGCTGCTTCAACTTGGCTGCTCACTTTAAGTATGAAAGGAGAGTATCTAGCACCAGTCTTTTAAGATGGAGTCTTATAGCACATGATCTAATCCTAAGGTTCTAATACCCTACCGCCTTTGCTATATGATATTGCTTAGAAAATGATGACAAGCCCCCTGCACACTCGACAATGGATAATATACAGGTGTGAACACAAATGAGACTCATTTGGGACACCTTGAGGTCTGACAGAGATCTCAATAAATATATGTTTGATTATTTATGTAGAGAGAGATGCTCATCCTAGAATAAAAGGAAAGGGTAGAATACTAGAGAGAGTTCTTAAGAAGATAAAAATCAGTAAACTGCCAATTCTCCCCTATATAGAAGGTTAGTAAGGATTTGCATCTTGTGTAGTACAGTAAAGGGCAAGTCAGTAGGCCTTGGGACACATGATGTACCCCGTTCCTTGTCTGTATACACCCTTGGAATCTAATCCTTTCTGCATCAAGTTAATTCTTCTCACTGTTTAGTATAGTTTACTTTGAGGAAACATGGGTACATTAGTATTCATAAAATGAAACAAGAAGAGCTAGATTAGGTTGTATTTACAAATATCCCTTACCAAATTTTAGTGGATTAAAATCATATACATTTAAATCTTATTCATGCTACATATCCATCATGGCTCATAAGGGCATTCCACTTCCAGTCTCCCTCAGTCCAGGACTCAGGCTGCTAGAGCAGCTATCTGGAAAATTGTTGGTCTCCTAATAGGAACAAAGGCTACATGGCAAATTGTACAGTAGCTTTTAAAGATTCTACTAGAAGTAGATATTTGTCACTGATCTTCATATTAACTAAAGTTAGCCACGTGGCCACACTAAATTTCAAAGAGGTGGACCATGAAAGATAATTGTAAATATATGATGGACTAGGCCAAAAGTAACTAAGAGGAGATGATATTACCCATTAGAGAAAAGCCATCACATTACCCTCCAGACAGGGAAGAAACAAATATACATATTTTTGGTGTGAAATCAGATGAAGACAAATTAGCAAAATCTTTGTTTACTCTCCAGAGTTTAATTAGACAGTTTGGGGAAGCTCAAGAAAAGAGGACTTTCTTGTTTCCAGCACCTGCTCCTGTCCCCAGTCAAGTGTCCTCTAATACCATTAGAAGAAAGCTTGGTGTGATTTATATATGTACCAATGCTGCTTTTATACTTTTCATACTTTTTACTTACCTTTAGACTCAAGTATTTCTTTTCTTCCTCTTGACATTGCATTGTTTTGCTCAGCAGAAGAATAATACAGGAAAGACAATATCAATATTTTCTGCATATTGTTCTCCACAATTTTAACTTAGAGAAAATATCATGCAATTGCTATTATGTGTATCTGTGGTACAGAAGTTTTGAGAATGACCAAAGGAGATTAAATAGATAATAGATAGATGTGTAGATAGATAGCTAAAATAAATAATAAATAGGCTGAATAATAATACTGTACATTATTATTCTCAGAGTTCATGGTAGATTGGAGGAGTGGAAGTTCTGAACAAGTAAGATTTTTATTGCTTCTTCTCACGGGCACACCCATATTCTTGTTCTTGATTTCCTTTCTGAGAATTTTCATACTTTCATGTATAATAGCTGTTGAAATTCATTATCAGTAAGGTTGGGCTTCGGAAAAAAAGTCATCTTAAAAAGAGGACTCATATTTTAGAATTCAAAAATGGAGATGTTATGATATTAAAAATGATGGTAATCCATGAAACAAGTTAAAATGGTGATAGGCACAAATTATTTTGATGAATGTGGGTATGCCTCAGATTGCGATGACTGAGTATTTTTTAAAAATAAGATTTTTTTGTGTGTTTACTTTGGCTGCACATGTACTAAAATTGCAACAATACAGAGATTAGCATGATCACTGTGCAAAATTGACATGCAAATTCATGAGCTATTCTATATTTTTGCAATGATAGTTAACAATATTACATTGTGTATTTAAAATTCACAAAAAGGTGCTCCCTTTAGCCTCGTATATACTAAAATTTGCAAAAAAGGTAAAGCTTAAATTAATCTTCTCACTACACACACACACACACACACACACACACACACACACAATGGTAACTATGCAGAGGTGATGGATATGTTAAGTAGCTTCGTTGTGATTTTTTTATGATATTTACATATATTTAAAACCATGTTGTACACTGTAAACATATACAATTTGTATATGTTAAAGTATATCAATAAAGCTGTTAAAAATTGAAAAACATATGATTCTTTAAAGATAGGGTGTGTTGTCATTTGGAATTTTTACTTAGTCTTCAAAATTTCATGGATCTTTCATTCTAAAAATCAAACACTACGAAACAGGAAAAATATAATTAATATTCATCCTGTGTGAGACATTTTATATGTATATGTATATGTATAGTCTGAATCTGTGTGCTAATAGAAAAAAGTAAATTATGATCAATAATTTTGATTATTTAAAAATATATATCTAGTTTTCATTTTCTTCTTTATACAATGTCATTTTCACTACAGCAAAGAAAAAATGTTTACCTAATTAATATTTACGTTAATCAGGAAAATACAATTTAATTTTCTATGAATGACTAATTTTCTTGATTCATATACCTTGTGAAACCATTACTATGATCTATAATGAGAAGATGGTTGTTTTATTTTGATGATAGATCTTGCCTCTTTTTAATGATCTTTCTAGCCTTTTTCTCTGAATTTCAGAGAAAGTCCAGGAACCTTAGATTTGTTTCCAGATATTGATAAAAGATTGTAGGAGAGGAAACAGAATCATTCCAATGTCCTAAAAACTATCTTTTGTCTCAGAAATTAAAAATCCAATAAATCTTCCAGAAAAAATGCTGAGCCCAGGATTATTTTATAAGAGCATCTGAGTGCTTTCACAAATTTATAGAAGTAGTTAGGTAGGATTTTCTTTATTTAATGATATGTGAGATTTAGTAGATGTTTAGTGAGGACTGAGGCCCTCAATTACCTCAGCTGTCAAGAATGCTGATGGCTGACAGCTTTTAACTAAATCCTAAGCATAATTTGGTTAGGTTCTCTAGAAATTGTCCTCAGTTCAAAAGATCTGCATCCCTTAAATCTATGCTCCCTTCCCAGGGCAGCTTGCATCCAATGACTGGTTCAGAGGGATGCAAAAAAGACAACTCTCCTGTCTTACAATAGGATGATTGTGTAAGGCCATCCCGGCTCGAGAATTCTCCATAGGGTTTGCTAAGGCCTTTGTTGTTATTGCACTGCAGTTCAACTTCTTCTCCTGCCCAATCCTACTCCTTTTCTCTCTCACAGTTAATTCCCAATACACTTTTCCAATAAACTTACTTCATGAAAATCTCAGTTTCAGAGTCTGTTTCTCAGACGATCCTCTCTGTGACATGGATGTTTAGAAAGACAACAAATATACAAATGTTTTGGCCTTTTGAGCCATGCTTCTCTCGCTCAGGCCTGCTTCTACATCTGGAAGTGTACTTTCTCTTCTAATAAAACTTTTCTTTTCTACTGTAAAAAAAAATAAATAAATAAATTCAAATGTTTTCTTATACATTGTATTTAAAGAAATCCATCTTTTAGAAACAGCCTCATAGTCGATACTTTTAGAGACCCGAGATAAAAGTTCCCAGAGATGTTCAAGTACATTCTAAGTATTTCCCTTCAATCTTATCATAAAAGATGAACAATCAGGAATATAGATCCTGCAACCTTATCTATTAGTTCTAGAAAATCATCTGCTAGTAAGACTAATGGCATCTTCCAGAGTTGGGCAAACTATAGATTCTTCTGTTCAAATAAAATGTTTCTGACCCAGGTTGGGGAGCTCCAATAACTAAACCCATAGCTCAGAGTTCTAGGTAGATGCAATGATAAATTTTTACTCTCCAAGAAGAATGTTAAAACTTGAAGCATTATACAACAATGGAGAATCCCTGCTAACACTGCATTATCAAGTGCATACCTATGCTTTACAGGCATAATTGTGAAGCTTGCATTTCCTTTATTCCTTTAAAGCTCCCAGAATAAAGAAACTAGACTGAAATGAGGATAAAGTAAAGTAAACGATTTTCCTTTGGTTTTGATTAAACTGCTATATATAGCTAAGGGGTTCTTAATCAATGATGTTGCCCCCAGAGGACATTTGGAATTCTCTGGAGATGTTTTTGATTGTCTCCACTCTGGGATAAGGAAGCTATTGGCGTCTAGTGGGAGGAGGCCAGGGGTGCTGCTAAACATCCTACAATGCCCAGTATAGAGATCTTCTACTTAAATAATTATCTGCTTTAAAATGCCAATAAATTGATAATCCCTGCCAGGAGGCACTCAGTAATTGAGAAAAGGACAGAGTTACTCTATGTTTTCAATAGACAACTACTAAATTAGTCAAATAATTTCTGTAAAAAAGCATTATTTTGTAAACATGTCCACAGTTAACTTTGCTTTTTTCTTTCAGATCATAGAGCATTTTTATATTTCTTAACATCAACAGATGAGGAAATGATGAAAATTTCAAATGTGCAATGTAATTTTAATATGATGTTTGATGACTTGTAGAGTATAAGATTATATATATTATATAGCATATAATATTTGCAATCTTTCTGGTTTTTTTTTTTTTTTTGGTACATTAGAGCTTATGTGAAAGTGAAAAAGTAAAATCTTTAGGATCAAATAATAATGCTGCCAGGGTGATCTTGTGGAAATAAGACCATTCATTTTCCCAGTAGTTTTTTTCTTCATAAAGATGCTATTGAACTGCTGCTCTAACATTTCAAATCAACAAATATTTATTGCACTTACCATAGATAGTGTTTTGAAGGTTGGAGAGAGTAGCATACCATTCCTGCCTGGACAACTTACACTTTTCTACATGGCTGGCTACTTAGAATTTTGCCTAATCTAATGTTTAAACAAACTTAAATTTTATTCTTATAAGCTACTTATAAAGAAACAAAAAGGAGACTTTACTTTTCTAGTTCAAGCCACTAACACCACAGGATGAGCTTCTGAAGAGTCAATTTAGACATAGATAGGTTTTCTTATTGTTTGGAAAATGGCTACTTGCAAAAGATTAACTGACCAGCTAGCTAGTCAGGTCACTTTGATTTTCTTAATTTAGTTAGAAAAATGGTCAATATTGTAAAAACAAAATCTCAACCTATTGTTAGATTGTAAAGTGAAGTTGTTAATATTACAGAGATTGAAAGCAAAAAGTCAGTCATAAGTTTAAAGAGATGAATGATTCTCTTCCAGAAACTGGACCCATCTGAGCCAGTTCCACTATAAGTCATGATACTGTGACCTAGACACTAACTCTCTCTAAGCTGTCATGGGAAGTTTGAAATTCCTACATATGAAATGTGTATTGTCCACAGAGATAAGAATATTTTTTAAAAACAAATTCTCCATTTGTGATCTCACAGATGGTTTACGGGTCACCTGAATTGACTATGTCTCTCTCTTTTTTTTTTTTGTCAACAATCTGTAAGGTTCTTATTTTGATGTTTTGTTTAAGTTGTTTGTCCAGTTTAGAAAAGGCAAGCCACCCCAAACCAGGAGGAGCCTTCAGTTTGAGGAAAAGCCAAGACAAAAGATGTACTTGTGAATAGTCAGGCAAAGGTGTCCTCAGAGAATGACAATGGAAGAAAGCTCAAAGTGTTAGAAATTCACAGAAGGAACATGAGGGTCATGCTGTCTGTAAGGTAGAGCATAATTTGGTTAGGTTCTAGTAAATGCCAGCCAGTTGATCTATACTTATTATAAATGCTAGCAGAAAAATACCTGAGGATCATCTTATTTCCAATAAAAGTCCATAATGCATACTAATAATGAAAGATAAAAAATAGAGTATCCAGACTGATTATGTTCAAATATAAGCTCTTCCACTTGCTAGCTACACGTATATAATGAGACAAATATGTTAACCCTTCTGTATCTCAGTTTCTTAATCTGTAAAACCAGAAAATAACTGCACATATGTGTTTGTTGTGAAGGTTGAAAAATTAATATATGTAGCGATAGCATTCTGCATGTTAGCTACTGTTATGGTAAATATTTTAGCTTCAGATATATTTGCCTCTAAAGTTAGAGAAATCAAATATGTTTTTGTTTTTACAAATATGTTTAACTTTTGTGTTAGTATAGGCAATGAAATTATTTTATCTAGTAGCTTTATTCAAGAAACATTTTATTAAGAGTTGTTAATCTTGGTTGTTGTTTTTCTGCACTTAAAATGACCTAAGGGTTAAGTTTTAGTCATACCTCAAGTCAGGTTGACCCAAATTAAATAGAATTTAATTATTTAGTGTTTTCAAAAAATGAATGAAAATCTTAAAAATAGAATTATCACTGGATATGAAAGTAATCTACAAATCGTAGAATTTTAGTGTAAAGGCTCTGGCCTTTGGATCAAATGGAGAAAATAAAAGAATTACAGTGTTCAGTCTTTTCATGGATATCATTAAGGAGGAGTTTAAGGTAAAATTCTAAGTAGACTTGAAAAGAATGCACCAAAGGAATTATGGATATTTGTGTTTCATAATTACATTGCAAGATTATTTTTAAAAAAAAATTGCTTAAAAGAAAATTATAATTCTCTATCCAAAGCAATCTTTATTGCTCCTGTTAGAGACAAAATATTATCCCAGTTGGATTATTTTAAATCAGCAGTATAATAGAAAGAATGATGAATTTGAATCAGAGTCAGGGTCGATGTCTGAGTTTTGGTTCTGTATAGTCATGTGGGTATAGGCAAGACAATTCATTTCTGTGCACGTTTTTCAGATGTAAATAATAATTCCTGTCCATACTTCAGAGTTTAATTAAGACCAGATGAAAACAAGTTTTCAGGTCTTTGTAAACATTAAAACAATATTGAATATAAGTAATAATCACTTATTTTTATTAACGTTTTGCCATAATAAAGCAGGGAAATCAATCCACAGATCCATCACTATGATAATTTTTGTACAAATCAGTTCTATTCCAGAATACTTAATTTTAAAATGTTTACAGATGACAGAGGATGATTTGAATAACCTTATGTAATTTAGGTTTCAAATAAATTTCAGTTAAATGAGAAAACATTCTTGAAAATTTTAAAATGCTAAATACTTCAATTTTTATTTTGAGTTACTTCAAAAACTAAAAATATGTAATTTAAACTCATACATTTTAGTATAATATCAACTAGGTGAGGAATAAACAAGTTAAGGGAAAATCGAGGGGTCCATACTAATGAATAAACGTGTCCTAAGAATATGGACTATTTTTGGAAATGAGAATCTCAGTTCATTGAGCTTAACATTAACAGATATAAATTCTCCAGTTTTTCTAAAAATTACCTAGTGATTTTTATAAGGTTAATTTTACTTCCTTTTACATTATCATTTTATAGTAAAGGTAAATCATCAAAAATATACCTAATAGCTCATTTCAAATGACCGAGAGAAGAAAACTCAAAAGACTGAGAGAAGAAAACTTTAAATATGGGAAGACAGAAGGAAGCTATAAGACTAATCAACTATATGACCAATAACTGAAGTGAAATTGGTCCTGAGAATGAGAAACAGTTTAGGCTACAACGAGTTTATGAATTCTTTCTCAAAACAGCTCTACTTTCATTACACTCTATAAATCTACATATATATGCAAGTTGTATTTAGAATAAACATCTTTATTGTTGCACACATAAAATATTTTTATTTTGCTACTCCAAAATTCCATAATATTCTCTTCCCTGGTGAAATGGACATATTGTTCAATCACCTGTTCTATTCTCTCAATATCTTTCTCAATGTAGATACCAGGGTTCCTGCTGAACACACAGTGAGCCAATATGACCCCACCTCCAATATCCATTGATCTAAAGAGACAGCTTTTGATTCATACTTGACCAATCTGTTTTTCTACCTATGGAGTTGGAATTTGTATTAAGGGTAAATACTCAACTTAGCCTATAAGGACTTGGACAAAGAAACACCAAAAAAGAACAGTTGGAGGGGGAGAGGAAAAGAGAGAGGAGGGGGAGGAGAAGAAAAGATGGGGAGGGAGAGGTAGAGCAAAACAAAACACCAAACAACAAACAAACAAGACTAGAATCAAATTTAGGGCACAGAAGAAAACAAGTAGCTCTAGAAAGGCAATGATCCTAATAGATGTCTCAATTAACTTTCTGCTCTTGGTTTAACTAAAGTTCACCCTTTTTCCTTATATTAATTTCCCTTTTCTGTCTAAGCCAGTAGGAGTAAATGTGAGTTATTTAAATCAAAATAACTTGCCTCTGGAATAAAAAGACATTAACTTGCATAGTATATATTTTTCAGTTGAAGAAATTGATATACAGAACCTAAGAGAGATTCACAGATCATACTATTTGTCAGTGACAAAGGCGGCTTAGAACTCAGTCATTCCATTGTTGCTTGTTTGTTCTTTTTATATGATCCATTATATTTGCCTTTATATTATTTTTCTGTTTAGACTTCTCTATTATTTTTGTCTTGCCCTCACCACTAGATCTTATGTAGCCTAAATATAACTCTGTACACTTTAGCAGAGATAAAGTCTTACAGTTTGGTGAGGAAAAAAATGAACTCAATGCAAAACACTGCAAACATTTTATGTCTTCAAATAGAAGAATACAGTTTTCATAATACATATTTTTAAATGTAGAGATTTTATTTAACAATAAACAATAGATCCTTTCTAAAGGATGTAGTTTTACATTCTTACCATTATTCTTAGGCAGGGGATGTCTTTCAAATATATATATATTATATATATGGTATATGTATATATATAACATATATATATGGTATAGCTTATTAAGCTCTAACAGAAAAAAGATAACATAGATAAAGATTTATTCATTCATTCATGAACAGTTCTTACCAATTTTCTTACAAAGGAAGACTACAGATTTAGGGTATAAAGAAAAAAAATCCAACCAACAAGCATTTTTAGCACCTTACAATTAAGATCAAAGCCTTCTTAAAAATCCAGCTGTGAATTTCTTTTAATTAGCTCTCTACTCAGTGTAACACATATTGCAAGTATTCCTTCTTGAATAACATCCCTGAATAATACAGCTGGGAGTTTAGTCAGTTGAGCATTGATGCATCTGGGTAGCTGAAAAGATAAAAATCTAATGTGAATTCTGATGAAGTAATTTCATTTTGAATCTTTCATATTTCCTCCCCCCTACGTTAAAAAGAAATGAAACCTCTAGTTCAGCTGGTTCATTGTCTACTCCATGCCAATTTATATTTTCAGATAATAAAAGTATTTTGCTCCAAATGAATGCTATACACAAAATTCTATTTCCTCACCTAGTAGTGAGCAATTTTTTATGTATGGAGTCTATAGTAATTTGCTCTGATAATATAATAGCTAACTTGCTTTATGAATGGAAGTGAATATGTTATTATTGCTAATATAGTATAATGTTGCTGTAATTACTCATTATGAGATGTTATGTTCTCTAAAATTCACTTAAGAGTATGTTCAATATTAATAAGAATTCTATTGTGAAATAAATATAATAAGTATCTTAGGATAATATTTTTATTGTGAAATAATATCAGTAAATTTTCAGAAACCATTTTTCAACACATACTTGTAAAGAATACTGTCAGGAATTTAATCAGTTGCTATCATCATAATTTCAAATAATACAGCTATGAAATTTAATTAATGTAATGAAAATATCCTCTCATTTTTGTTGTATGTATGACAGCCCATTTTAATTACAGTATAGATTTCATTTTTAGCTCTCATTTGTTTTGTGTTAATGTAATATTTAAATACATTTAACTTTAACATTTTAGTGTATAAAAAGCTCTTTTTTTCATTTATTAACTATTTAATTTATTTCTCCGGCAAATATTTATTGAGGACTCATTATGTGCAAGGTGATATTTAGGCACTGAGAATACAGAAATGAATAATACAGTGTTGGCTTTCAGATCCACAGTTGTTTAGAGAAAGGGAAACCATCTTATAAACAAAGATCCTACTTGCCTATCAGATTGGGTAAAAAATAAAGGTACAATACAAAATGCTGTCAAGGATATAAAAAATGGGATCACTCATATATTGCTGGTGAGAAAGCAAACTGGTACAGCCACTGAAGAAATTTGGCAATTTCTTATAAAACTAAACTTGCAACTACAATACAACCCAGCATATATACTCCTGGGAATTTATCCCAGAGAAATGAAACCTTGTGTTTCTGTACACAACTGTTCATAGCAGTTTTATTTGTAATAGCCCAAAACTGAAAACAGTCCATATGTCCATATTCATAGTCTTATGCTTTTTATCTTTTATCAGGGAAACAAAATGATTCGCTTAGGTAAGGGTAGTTGACAGCTATTATCTTTATCAATTCCAGAAAGACTTTTTAAAACTTCCCAAGAAATAAAGTAGAGATATTTCCTTTCCAAAGCAGTGATGCTGGAGAAGGGCAGGCAAAACAATGAGACCACAGCTCCTGAATTTTACCAAAGACAGTGAAACATGTAATAAGTGAATTACAGAAGTTCTCTGGTTTGCAGGATTGAATTAACTCTTTCTACCTTTCACATTTTTCTCCTTATTGACATCTATCTTTGCAGTGCACTCACCTTTGAATTTCCTACCTAAACTTTCCCCTGAAATGGAACTAATTAAATCACATGTGAACCCTAAACTAATTAATGTTTATGTCACAAGTAATAATTTTCCATTTATAATCACTTTACTAAATAATGGTTCTATTTCTAGAGAAACTAGAAGATCACACACCGTGACACTTTTAGCCATCTTCAGTACTGTGGATAAAGAATGCAAATCACTTCACAGTTTGGTGTTTGTTTTCCCTTTGTGCTTTGCCTTTCTCTTCCCACATGGTTCCACTCTCTTTGAGGTGTAATTGATCTAAATATTTGTTCCTGAATATACTAATTTATCTGCTTGAAGTGTTTTGATCTATTCATGATATTAAAATTATACTATATAATTTAGTAAGTTAAGGAATTTCAGTATGCAATCCAATGCTGATGTCTTTTATGAATTCTTCAAATGGATGTACCTGCATCCAACTCTCAGAGACAGGAAATGAATTAGATAGAACACGAGTTTGGTCTAGTAAAACAATATTTTAACCTGAAGTTGTCTGAAATTACCCTAGTGTTTCCCTAATATCCCATGCATGTTTTTTTATTATCTTTTGTGATTTAATTTCTTGAATTATAACAAGCATGTAAGCTTGATAGTCTTAATGACAATTATATTGAATATAATAAATGATTCCCTTTATAAGAAAGCATTAATTTCTTGATTTACAGAATAATAATGAGACAGTTATTACTAAAAGGCTCATTTTTATGGGAGTATGTAGTATATAAACTGCAACAAGCCTCTTTAAATAAAAAAATGGCAATGTTTATCTAAAATTAGTTTTATGTAATATCTTGTCTTTCTTGTTAAAATGTCCTTTGTAATTTCATAATACTTTTGGGATCAATTTTCTGGGTGTTTTCTCATTTTTTTAAAAATTGTACCTGGATCAGCTAATTTAAATATTATTGGAACCGAACGTTTGTCTGTTTGCAAGATGATAGACAAATTGGTTGCTTAGTGTATCCACAAACACTTCCCATATGAAGAAGCTACACTTTTAATTACATAACACCTAAATCTGGCAGCTTAGGTATTGTAGCTGTAGCCAGGTTCAAACAACCTATCAGATTATTACAACTCAGTGGCCTTTGCCTTCGTGGATGAATTCTTATTACAATAGCACAGATGGCTGGAACAGATCTTCATTGATTTTTGGAGTTAATAGTGCATCAACTTATTGTGACATGAACTGTTTTCTCAAGAGAAGGGATAAAGTAAACGACCAGATGTAGTAGTCATTTGATTTCTGGACATTCATATGAGAAGTGTAGTTGTTTAGAATCTGTACTGTTAAAAATGGACATCTCTTTAATTTAGTATATTCCAGATTTAAGAAAAACTTTTAAAAAACCTATACAGAACCAGGAATAAAAATAATTTTCAAAGAATCTAGTTTGATGAATTATCACTATTATTAATTAGTTAGACTTCATTATGCAAAGGAGTATATGCTTCTAATGAGAGTGAAGTATGGGTAATAAAACTAAAAAAAATAGTGAACTCATTATAATAAATATGGAAATAGTATTTAATGGAATAATCAAGTTAAAAAGTCCATTTAGTTTGTGTTCTCTTCTAAATTATCAGTTGCCCTTGGGACAGTTGGTATTATAAAACATATATAACCAGTGCATAAATTTGCTATTTATATATTTGAATTTGCACTTTTTGTGCTTGTAAATAAATTAAGTCAACTGGATCATTTGAAGTACAATCTATACAGATAGTTGACTTATTAGAAATATTCATTTCCTGCTTTGGGATTCTTTCCACTAATTCTTGATCCCAGAATTTAATCAAGTAAAAATCTTTTTTTGTTTGTGTATAATTGCAATAATATGGTAGTGTTCTGACAAGTGAGTAAAGTGATATATTTTGACAATGCATGAAAGTTGTATGTGAAGGACATGTACAAAGTTATGGAGTTATATACAACAAATTGCTTTGCATAAGGTCCAAAATAATATGGAATCATAAATCTTAAATCTGAAAGTATTTATAGGTGGTCATCAGATTCATGCAAGATATGTGGATTATAATTTTTTTTTTTTTTTGCTAGGATAGTTGAGGTAAAAAAAATCAATTAGATTTTTCTGTTTGAAATAACTATTGTTCAGAAGATAAATGATAGCTGGTTGAATGAACATAATATAGGGAGTAATAAGTATTTGCTCATGGCCAGATGGGAGAATGGTGATTAATGCAATTAGTCAAATTATTCACTGTTTTTTGTCTTTGGAACTCAGGTCCAAAAATTTTACATGAATTGGTAGAAAAAAGATCAAAAAAGTAAAGTTTAAAGTTTAATATTATTTTAGTGTAGTTGAGAGATGCTGCAGTTCAAGGTAGCAAACTGGACATAGACACTGAGAAACGAGGAAAAAGAATTACAATTGGAGTGATTCAGATCAATGCATTGATCACAAATCTTGAACAATTTCAGTGACCAGATTCACTCCTTGTTTACATTCTGGAAGTAAAATTAACAAATATTTTTATAAACTGGAGTTATGGAATTGGGGATTAAAATAACTGACAGAAACCAAAAGAGTTTGAGAATTTTTTTTTTTTTCCTAAAATCTTCTGTAGTACCTCCTGATTCAGTCTTCTAAAAGGTAAACACAGGTGTGACAAGCTCAGACAGGATCCCAAGCCACTTCATACTATAACCCAGAGTTTAACACAGAAAACAAAAAGATGGGCAGAACTTTCTAATCCATCAAAGCAAGTTCAAAATGTCACAATAGGCAGTGAACTGACAAAGTGACCAAAGTTTGGGGTGTACCTAAATACAAATGACCTGTAGTTTACTTGCAGTACTAAAGTTGTGTGAATGTAGTAATCCTTTCAGTAAAATCTCAAGCCTAGGAAACAGGATCTGTGTTTGACTGCTAATAAAAACAATACCAGTGGTAAAAGGCCCGTAATGAAACAATACTGTAAATGAAAACAGAACCTGGAACATCATAACCAAGAAATTCATTGGCCACTAAGATCATAATATCTTAACATAATTCATTTGCGCATATATATTTTTTTAAGTTTTGAATACATAAGTTATGTCATGCACTGTGATAGATTCTGGGGATATAGTTGTAAACAAACAGCTTATAGAATTTAATCTAATAAGGAAGATAAGCAATAAACAAATAATCAAATAAGAAGAAAATTAGATATCCTGCTTAGTGAGAGAAATAAGGGAATGTGAAAGACAACTTTTAAAAGGGACACATTTAGACAATAGGCTCAGAGACTAGACATTCTGTGGTAGTTTCGCACTTAAGGTGAGAGTTCAACAGGGCGGCCGTGGGAAGAATGGAATGAAGTTGGCAGAATGTTAGGCATGAAGATTCTGTTCTATTTTATGAGAAAACGTAATCATCATGTTAAAAGAATTTATATCCATTTTAAACTCTAATTCCTATGTATTAAATATATTTTAATTATCTAAATTTATTAGATTTTTGAGAATTAAACATTGCATCTAAAAAATCTAAATTTAAATATTCAACTCATAATAAGTGAAAAATTGTTCTACAGAGTGAATGCTTTCCTGAATTTTATTTGATCTGACAATTTGCACGAGCAGGTACATGATGAAATATTGATGAATTTTAATTTAAATACTATTTTGATATCATGATGTTTATTTTTATTGTTTTTGCCTATTCCTTTTCTAATAATTTGTTATAATTTTTATATGATTTAATTTTGTTTCAGGATATCAGAAATAAAAAGATTTAGACACTTGAAGTTAGAATCTGTGAATTATAGGCCCATTTTAAATGGTTTCAAAGTTTTACAATTTCTGATAGAATTTTTGGACTCTTTCTCCAGAATAAACATATCCATTGGAATATAGTAAAAAATGAATATTCTTTCAAGATATACTTATATCCTATGAAGCTTCTTCATGGACTGACACATTAAAATATTTGCCTAAAAGAAATATTAATGATCAATGAATAGGAGTGGACTCATCTGATATAAGTATTAGTACAAGTGAAAACATTTCTCATGTGAAAATCATATGTAACATTTAGTCACCCAACCTCTGAGTTCAACCTATAAAAATAGATAGTAATAGCAATATAATCGCCTAAAAGATGTCAGTATCCTATATGGAAAAAACAAAATGTCTATGAAAATTTGGCTGGTGTGTAAACTAAAAGCAAGAACAATTTCAATCATTTTGATTGGCCAAAAGTTGAAATTATATGTTTTATGCAGAGAAAATTAAAATGACAAAAAAAAGAAAAGGGTGTTTAAGCTTCCTCAAGTAAAAGAACAAGAGTCAGGAAAACCTAATGGGCTCTGGTATAAGGAGAAATAAGAGTCTAAACTAACGTGCTTAATGTGGAGATGAAGTAACCAGTAGATGAAAGAGAGGCAGAGGAGAAAAAAGTTGAGTAGAGTTGAAATCATTTGCTTTGTATTGAAGGTTCAAGACTAAAAGACACATCTTATAAGTCCTTCTGAAAAAAAAAAAAAAGTTAAGTACCTCTGAGGCTGTTTCTCAGGAAACAGAAATAGGCTAACATTAACCAAAAATCAAAATTGGTCCAATGGAGTAATTATGACACTCTTGGCCTTTACTGCTATCAGCCACTGCTTCTTCAAGGGGTGAGAGTAGGAAAATTAAACTAAATATTAATAGAACCCAACTTCTTTAAGATTCTGAGTGTGTGTTCTCAAGAACAAGCACAGTTCTGTCAGCTGTGCAGCATCTTGCTACCTAATGTGTGGTGGGCTCAGCAAGCTATGAGTGGTAAGGTCTCTCCCAGTCTCCCTTTGGGGCTTGGAAGGGGATGGGTGGGGGAGAGACATCAGTTTATATCAGCCAGATCTAATATTTGCATTACTTTTTTGCTATGCCTTGAAGTCTACTTATGTTTTCAGTCTACCTAGTCAGCTCATGGTCTTCCATGGCTCATATCAATTCTTTACTGTTAGTTTTCTTCAGTGTCAGATTCCATGATTTTCCAATCATTATAATAATAATATTAAATAGTATCTGTAGTTAGATTATGTTTTCCCTATAGGTTTATAATTCCCTTTCTCAAACAGACTTATCTCTGAAACAGAAAGCTTGACTGTCAGTTCCATCTTATAGTTGGGGTTGCTGCACTACTATGCAATTGCTTTAGGGGGAGAGCTCTCTAATGGATCCTAACCCCTACCTTTCTTCCTAACCATTGCATTCTCTACCTTGTGACCTTCTTGATGGTTCACAGTTATCACAGTCTACGTTTACTTTCTTTTCAAGTGTAAATACACGTAAGAAGCCAATATGTCCCTGAGAAATTTGACTTTCTTCTGTCAACTACTTCATATGGGTGAGAGGTCAGTAAGTGGGAGCAAATACATAAACCAGTTATTTGTGCCCATAGTCTTTCAATTACTCTGATTCCTGTCCTTGCAGTCCACTCTTCCTCTCCACACCTGACAAGGTTTACCTTTAATTTGGATTTCATTACAAAGATCTGGATTGTGATTTCTTTTGCTCTGTTTTTATTGATATAGCCACTTTTGTATTCCATCTGCCAGGAATTCAGCAAATTTTCATGGTTCTTCTGATGCCTGTTCCTCTACATTGACAATATTTTTAATAGGTTTTATCTTTTCTTTTGATATAACATGTAAATAGAATTTTGAGGAGTAAATTTTTGTGTTTAGCCCACTATCTTGAGCTAGATATTACCTTTTTATAATTCTAATCATCTATTATGTATTTTCAGCTCATCTAGTTTGATTACTAGAAAAGAAGATTCTCATATAAAAATTACTGGCTTTTGAAATATAAAATTAGTTAATATGGTGCACACTCTATCCAAAAAAAAGGAGAGACCTGTCATGTTAAAATAAGGAATTATAACAGTTAACTATTTTCATTATTTCCTCCATCTGAATCTAAAGCTGAGAGGACACGTTTAGAAGGGAACATCAACTAAAGCATATTTGAGTATGTAGGCATTAAACTCAATTATTAGTTAATTTTTACTTAAAGCATAGAAGTAATTAGAAAATAACATAATATAATAATTATAAAAAGAATATCCAAGATGTTGTCTAATATCATATTAAGAATCTCTTTTCTCACACTCTGTGATAAAGTCTTCCCAGACTTAAAAGATGTTAACAAGCTGTTAGATTTCAATATGTATATATTTATTTAAGATAATAAGTTATTATTTACAATTTCCCTCTCTCCCTTGACTTTTTGTAAGCTTGGAGCTGTTTATTCTACTCAGTAGTGTTTATATGCTAAAATTTTCCTTCATTTACTATTTGATTTTTGTTTTGTGTTTTTATTATAAAACATTGCAAAGACTTTTTTGAAATTGATAGTGTATAAAATATAAATAAATTCTGTTTACAGGTACAGAAGTTTTATTTTTTCTTTTGTAGATTTAACAGGAGATTCACCGAATAGGAGAAAAGAAACTTTCTGCCAAGAGAGGACAGCTGATTTACGTGAATGGGGAAGAAAATCATCAGGCAATTTCTCTTTCCTCTGCCTTCTTGGGGTAAGCTTTCACTTCACGATTTTGGGCTCTTTGATCTTATTGTCTTTCTGTCATTTTCAGCCAATAGTAAACTCCTAATTTACTACCCATGTCCTACCTTTTTTATAATGAACAAAAATGTTTCAAATGTTTTTCTAATGTTCTTGTCACAATGAATATAACTAATTGGAGAGAATGTTTCAAAAGCTCTCGTTTTTGAAGAAGATAAAATTCATATTAACATTAATGTAAAACATTATTTCCACTAGAAGATCAACTTTACTCACCTAAAGAATTAAAAGAAAAATTTTAATGGATTCCTTTGGAGTAATGTATTATCACAAATGTTATAGATGGGTAATTTCATACGTCATGACAAAATTTTAAAGTAACTATTATCATTTGGAGTATATTAAAGAAATTAATTTAACATTTTGTCGGCACAATTTACATTAAAATCTATTTAGAAATATAATATCTGGAGATATCAGCTACATGTGCCTCAGCTTGATTCTCTCTCCCCATGTCTACTTATTCTTCAAATATCATTTCATATTCCAAGTCTTCCATGAAGCTTTTCTTAAAATTTCACTTAGAAGTGAGGTTCTTCCCCTTGAAAAACCGTAGAAATTTTATCTGTCTCACAAAAGTTATCTATTTTTTCTTTCATTAGAGTTGTTTTCATGCTTAACTATTTCTTTTTAAAATCTACTTTTCAGTGCACTCTTATTAACTTTCTGACGAAGTACCTACTATAGTGCTCTATATAAGCATGTAAGAACACATAATTAAGATATAAGCTTTTAGTATTTAAATTTTAGAAAATCCACTCACTTTCATCCTAAACAAAAGGTAAAAGGGTAAATGATTAGGCTGACTGATGAAAAAAGTAATTATTTTGTTAAAAATATTTTCTACTTATAGAACAGACCATATGTACAAATAAAAATGAAATCGTAGAAATAAAGGCCAAAATTACTCTTAGAAAATATATTTTCTATTCACACCATAATTTTTAAATTTAAATCTATGACATGGATTAATGAAAAAAGAAATAGGGGTGTCACAGATCTTCTTTGTGCAAATATCAAATTATGTCATCTTTAGTAAATTTCTTATACTCAATTTCTCAATTATCTCATCTGCAAAAAATAGAATCAATTCTCTTTGCTATTATTCTATAAAGTTGTTTACAATATATTTTGCTAACTTGAAGATTAGTGATTGATCTGCAAGTAAATGTTTCATTATTAGTTTTGTATGGGAGTTTATCAACATCTAAATTTTTCCTTTGGGGTCAATAACAGTCTCCAAGCAAATACTAGAATAGGATAATATCATTATTACTTTTTTAAAATAGACTATTATTTAGAACAATTTTTAGTACACAGCAAAATTAAGTGAAAGATACAAAGATTTCTTATATTATCCCACCCATACACACACAGCCTCCCCAACTATCAACATTCTGCACCAGAGTGGTACCTTTCTTACAATTGATGACACATAATTACCATCCACCTAGTCCATGGTTTACAATACCAAAGAGAATGACTGCTAGTTTGTATGGTAGAATACCTTCCATTGTAAGAAACTGCCAAACTGTCTTCCAACATGTCTGTACCATTTTGCATTTCCACCAGCAGTTAATGAGAAATCTTTTTGTCTATATACTTGTCAACATTTGGTGTTGTCAAAGTTTTATATTTGGGCCATTCTAATATATGAGCAGTAGAAACTTATTATTTTAATTTTCAGTTTCCTAACGGCATATATAAACATCTTTGCATGGGGGGAAATGAACAAATGCTTATTTTCCATCTGTTTATCCTCTTAGGTGAGGAGTGTGCTCATATCCTGTTAATTTTTTTAATCAAGTTGTTTGTTTTCTTATTTTTGAGTTTTACGTTTTCTATGTATTTTGGATAACAAGTCCTTTCTCAGACATGACTTTTGCAAATAATCTCCAATCTGCAGTTTGTCTTCTCATTCAATTGACATTATCTATAACAGAGCAGAAGTTTTTAATTTTAATCAAATCTAGTTTATTGATTGTTTATTTGATGGATCTTACCTTTGGCGTTGTATCTAAAAAGTCATTGCCATATCCAAGGTCATAGAAAAATATTTCTCCTGTGATATCTTCTAGGAGTTTTAGAGTCTTATGTTTTACATCTAGGTTTATAATCCATTTTTAGTTTTACTGAAGTGTGTAAGGTTTGTGTCAATATTCATTTTTGTGCATGTAAATGCATAGTTGTTTCAGCACCATTTGTTGAAAAGATGTCATTTCTCCGGCATTATGCCTTTGCTCCTTTGTCAGTAATCAGTTAACTATATTTATATGCATCTATTTCTGAATTTTTTATTTTGTTTCTTTGATCTAATTGTCCATTATTTATTTTGACATACCACACTGTCTCCATTACTGCATTTTGATAGTAAGTCTTAAAGTTGGATAGTATCTATCCTCCAACTTTGTTTTTCTCCAATATTGAGTTGGCTATTCTGGATCTTTTACCTCTCCATAAAAAACTTTAAAATCGTTATTTTTATATCCATAAAATAACTTGTTGGGATTTTGATTGGGATTTCATTGAATCTATAGGTCAAATTAAGAAGAACTGATGACTTGACAACATTGAGTCTTACTATCTATAAACATGGAATATTTTTCCATTTATTTAATTATTCTTTGTTTACTTTTATCAGAGTTTTATAGTTTCCTCATAAAAATCTTCCACATATTTTGTTAGATTTGTATGTTTTTTTATGTTTGAATGTTATATTGTATATTTAATTTCAAATACCACTTATTCATTACTTGTATATAGGAAATTGGTTGACTTTAATATATTAACTTTGTATCTTAGAACCCTACTATAACTATTTATTAGTTTTGGGAGCTTTTTTTGCAGAATCTTTTGGTTTTTCTACATAGGTAATCATGTCATCTATAGACAAAGACAGTTTTATCTTTTTCTTTCCAATTCATGTATCATTCCTCCATTCTTTTTCTTGTCTTATTGCATTAGCTAAGGACTACCAGGACAACGTAGAAAACAAACAATTGGGGTGAGTATTTTTGCCTTGCTTATGATCTATGGGCTAATCCTCCTAGTTTCTCACCATTATCTTGTTAGATGTAGCTTTTATAGATATCTTTATCAAGCTGTAGAAGTTCCCCTCCGTTTCTAGTTTGCTGAGAGTTTGTATCATGAATGGGTTTTGCACTCATCAAATGCTTTTTCTGCATCTTTTGCAATAATCCTTTGATTTTTCTACTTTAGCCTGTTAACATGATGGATTACATGAACTGATTTTTAAATATTGAATTGGCCTTGCATATCTGGGATAAATTCCACTGGTTGTGGTATATATTTCTTTTTATACATTGTTAGATTTGATATGCCAATATTTTGTTGAAGATTTTTGCATATATTTTCATGAGAGATATTTGTCTGTGTTTTCTTTTTTTTTTCTTGTCATCTTTACATTCGTTTTGGTAAGAGGGTAATACTTTGTAGAATGAATTAGGAAGTAGTCCCTTTGCTTCTATCTTCCTGAAAAGATTGTAGAGAATTGGTTTTATTTCTTTCGTAAATGTTTGGCAGAATTTACCAATAAACCCATTGAGCCTGGTGCTTTCTCTTACGAAAGCTTATTAATTATTGATTTAATTTCTTTAATAGATATAGAACTATTTATATTGTCTGTTTCTTCTGTGAATTTGACACATTGCATTTTTCAAGAAATTGTTCTATTCCATCTAGTTTATCAAATTTGTGTACAGGAAGTTACTCATAGTTCTCCTTTATTATCCTTTTGATGCCTATCAACATTATTCTTTTCAGTAATAATATAATTATTTATTTATATTAAAATAAATAATATAGAAATCAAATTTATATGACATATTTAAGAATAAGGAAAGTACAATTTATTGGTTAATAATAAAGAAATGGTACATTTCAATGAATGTGTAGTAATATATAATTATAAAAATGCATTTTACCAATAGGACATTCAAGGTCGTTTTGGTCAAATCTACATTACATTTGTTTTGTCTTAGTTACACATTAATGCTTCTCATTTTGTGAAAGCTTTTTGCTGGTGTCCCCATAGTTAGGATTGATTATATTTTAAACAATGGTTATGAGAATTTCCAGCCATTTATTGCATTCAAACAAAACTAGCAGTATTTATTTACCCTATATTAAAGAAAATGTTTAAAATAATAATACAGCCCAACTAGATGAAACTATGTAATCAACATTTATGTCTTTAACATTTTATGTACCCTTAGTTAATAATAGATTTCAAGATGTTATCTTTGGTCTCTTTGCTCATATTCTTGTTCCTTGTTTTTGTTTGTCTGTTCGTTCGTTTGTTAATTTAAATCCTGGGAGACTTAGCCCTACTTACATGTTCAAATTATTCTTCTTCCCGTCTGGGTATTACATGTGATTCTTTATCTATTCTTTATTTGAGGTATCTTTGCTGATACCTCAAATAACCTAATGAATCCTCTCTCCTTAAAAAAATGCTCACATACTTATATATTTTGTATATAATTTGAGATGGTTTCCAGATGTTCTGAAGTCCATCCATGTTCTACCTAGGAGATTATAGATTCTAGGATATTTTTTGAGACTCTGCTCTTTGCTACTTCCATATGGAATACTACTCAGACATAAAAAAAGAATGAAATATTTCCATTTGCGACAACTTGAATGGACCTAGAGGGTATTACACTAAATGAAGTAAGTCAGACAGAGAAAGATGAATAAGGTGAAAGAAATTAAGAGGTACAAACTTCTAGTTATAAAATAAATAAGTCATGGAGATGTAATGTACAGCATAGGAAGTATAGTCGATAATAACTTTGTACAGAGATAGATGTTTACTAGATTTTTCATGATGATCACTTTGTAAGGTATATAAATGTCTAATCACTATGTTCTATACATGAAACTAATTGGGGAATAAAATTGGAGAACTGGCATGGGCATATAATTTATACTAGAGATTGAGGCTACAATGAGTTCAGAGTCTGTTTTTTAAGCCAATTCTTGTTGTTATCTACTTAGTGTTATTTAAACTTTTCTTTGAAATAGGAGGAAATTATATGTTATCCTGGGATTGATTTGCTTGATATGAGATTCTTAGCTATGTACCATAGCTAAGATATGAGATTCTTAGCTTTGTACCATAAATGTTAGGAGTCTATTATATTAACATCATCTTCTCTAAATTTAATCTGGGAGGAAAAATGAAGCAAACTAGAAAAGACTGATGTAGGGGAAGATACATAGATGTCTGGCATCACCTATCAATTTTGTATTTCAAAGAATATTGCACAGTATTGTGTTAGGCTCAGTATAAATTCTTTTTGTATTTATTTTCAATATTAAGTGAGGATGATAAGTGAGAATGTTTATTTTGTTTTGATATATTTGAACTGGGGCAGTTAAGCAAGACTTTATGGAAGCTCCTAAAGAGATATTGTCATAATCTGCTTGGGCTACCAAAACAAAATACCATATACTTGGTAGCTAAAAACAACAAAAATTTCTTTCTTATAATTTGGAAGGTCGAAGTCCCCAATCAAGGTCTCTGGTGAGAGCTTCCTTTCTGGCTTAGAGATGACTGACTTCTTGCTGTACCTTTTCTCTGAGTACGTATGAAGAGCGAAGGAATGATCTCTTTGGTGTATCTTATAAGAATGACAATCTTATTGAATCAGGGCTGACCATCATGACTTCATTTAAACGTTACTTACCTCTTTGTAGACCCTATCTCCAAATAAGTCACACAGGAGATTAGGGTTTCAACATATATACTTTGGAAAGACACAATTCAGCTTCTATGAGAAATTATATCATGGCTAAAATTTGAAGGAACATCTCCATTACACAACTAACAATATTGTGGCATAGAGAGCTTGACTAACATTTCCAATTTTACACAGGAATTTAATGACAGAAAAAATGTGTATTCAAGTATATCATTTGACTTCTAGCCTTTGATAATCACTACCTTAAAAATTATGTCATTTTGTGAGCATATTTAAGTATATCAATATATATTTTTCATTGACCAGACTGCTCTAGTACATAAAGGAAAAAAAAAATTCTGCCTCTAGTTAACATTGCTTTTCCAAGTAATGTCTTGAAAATCATTTTGAGTCAGGCAATACTATAGGTAAAGGACTGTCATAGTTTATTTCTAGCACACTTCAAATTTTATCTTCTGAATCAGAAACACATACTGACTCTTAAGGGATTTATTGCCAATATCTCCATGTACTAGCTGATTTTTTTATTTGATATGGCATTTGAGCAAATGGTTTCTACTAGAAGAATAAGCGTTAACTGATGGACAGCTAAGAGCAAAGTAATGTGGTATTAACTTCACTTATTATCTTATCTTCCGATTTTAGATCTCAGAGGAGGCATCTATTATTTTCCAGGTACTGATTGAAAAGTTGAGAGTGAACTGACTTTTGGAAAGTTCCCCAGCAAAAGAACTGCAAAGATTTAATACTGAAACAAGATTTGTAGAAAAGCTGTTAAAACTAGTCCTGTCCAAAATAGGTTTGAATCGAGCTCAAAAATGAGCTTAACAAACAAATAAATAAAAACGTGAATATGATAATAATTAAACTAAAACTGTTTTTAAGGGTTGATATGAAAATGCAATAGTCAAAAGATAAAATGTCCTTGAAGCGATTATTTGTTTAACAAATATATTTGAGTACTCATGACATGTTAGCAACATGCTAAATCCTGAGGATATAGTAAAGAAAAAAAATTGAAATGATAGTTCAGTGGAGGATTAAGAAAAGTAAATGAATAGTTATAATAAAACAATATAAGGGCTATAATGGAATATTATATATTATATACAATATTTTTATTGTGCTGAGAAGTTTCTTCATTGCTGTTTTTTTGTTTATTTATTTGTTTGTTTTTTAACAGACCTATCTACGTAGACTCGCTAGAGTCCCCAGTCAGGAAAACTGACCAGAAGCCTTGAAGGAAGTTATCTTCAGGCTGAGACCTGAGCATGAGTAAGATTTATATTTATTTGAAAGGCAGAATTGCTTCTTTCAGTCTGATGGAAAAGCATATATGAAGACTTTAGAGTGAGAAAATATAAGGAATTCAAAGAACTAAAAAAGATTTCATTATATATGGTTAGACCATAACATTTAAAGGAAGGAGTAGCAAAACTGATGTTTTAATTCTTTGGATATATACACAGAATTGAGATGGCTGGATCATATGATAGTTCTATTTCTAATTTTTTTCAATAACTTTCACACCGCTTTTCATAAATGTCTGCAACAATTTATTTTCCCCAAAAGTGTATGAAGATTTCATTTTGTCAACAACCTTACCAACACATTATCTTTTAACTTTTTGATAATAACCATTTTAACTGTGTGAGATAACATCTTACTGTGGATTTGATTTGCATTTCCCTGAGGATTAGTGATGTTGAGCATCTTTTTATATACCTG
Source organism: Pteropus vampyrus (assembly GCF_000151845.1). NCBI lineage: Eukaryota > Metazoa > Chordata > Mammalia > Chiroptera > Pteropodidae > Pteropus > Pteropus vampyrus. Next base: position 8,544,710 of record NW_011888793.1, on the reverse strand, counting down.
TTAGCCATTTGTATGTTTTCTTTGGAAAATGTCTGTTCAAGTTTTTTGCCATTTTTTAATTGGGGTATTGCTTTTTAGCTACTGAGTTGTATAATTTCTCAGTATATTTTGAATATTAATCCTATATTAGATATATGGTTTGCAAATACTTTCTCC
>NW_011888793.1:8526184-8544504 GCF_000151845.1 Pteropus vampyrus | reverse complement strand
TTACTTACCTCTTTGTAGACCCTATCTCCAAATAAGTCACACAGGAGATTAGGGTTTCAACATATATACTTTGGAAAGACACAATTCAGCTTCTATGAGAAATTATATCATGGCTAAAATTTGAAGGAACATCTCCATTACACAACTAACAATATTGTGGCATAGAGAGCTTGACTAACATTTCCAATTTTACACAGGAATTTAATGACAGAAAAAATGTGTATTCAAGTATATCATTTGACTTCTAGCCTTTGATAATCACTACCTTAAAAATTATGTCATTTTGTGAGCATATTTAAGTATATCAATATATATTTTTCATTGACCAGACTGCTCTAGTACATAAAGGAAAAAAAAAATTCTGCCTCTAGTTAACATTGCTTTTCCAAGTAATGTCTTGAAAATCATTTTGAGTCAGGCAATACTATAGGTAAAGGACTGTCATAGTTTATTTCTAGCACACTTCAAATTTTATCTTCTGAATCAGAAACACATACTGACTCTTAAGGGATTTATTGCCAATATCTCCATGTACTAGCTGATTTTTTTATTTGATATGGCATTTGAGCAAATGGTTTCTACTAGAAGAATAAGCGTTAACTGATGGACAGCTAAGAGCAAAGTAATGTGGTATTAACTTCACTTATTATCTTATCTTCCGATTTTAGATCTCAGAGGAGGCATCTATTATTTTCCAGGTACTGATTGAAAAGTTGAGAGTGAACTGACTTTTGGAAAGTTCCCCAGCAAAAGAACTGCAAAGATTTAATACTGAAACAAGATTTGTAGAAAAGCTGTTAAAACTAGTCCTGTCCAAAATAGGTTTGAATCGAGCTCAAAAATGAGCTTAACAAACAAATAAATAAAAACGTGAATATGATAATAATTAAACTAAAACTGTTTTTAAGGGTTGATATGAAAATGCAATAGTCAAAAGATAAAATGTCCTTGAAGCGATTATTTGTTTAACAAATATATTTGAGTACTCATGACATGTTAGCAACATGCTAAATCCTGAGGATATAGTAAAGAAAAAAAATTGAAATGATAGTTCAGTGGAGGATTAAGAAAAGTAAATGAATAGTTATAATAAAACAATATAAGGGCTATAATGGAATATTATATATTATATACAATATTTTTATTGTGCTGAGAAGTTTCTTCATTGCTGTTTTTTTGTTTATTTATTTGTTTGTTTTTTAACAGACCTATCTACGTAGACTCGCTAGAGTCCCCAGTCAGGAAAACTGACCAGAAGCCTTGAAGGAAGTTATCTTCAGGCTGAGACCTGAGCATGAGTAAGATTTATATTTATTTGAAAGGCAGAATTGCTTCTTTCAGTCTGATGGAAAAGCATATATGAAGACTTTAGAGTGAGAAAATATAAGGAATTCAAAGAACTAAAAAAGATTTCATTATATATGGTTAGACCATAACATTTAAAGGAAGGAGTAGCAAAACTGATGTTTTAATTCTTTGGATATATACACAGAATTGAGATGGCTGGATCATATGATAGTTCTATTTCTAATTTTTTTCAATAACTTTCACACCGCTTTTCATAAATGTCTGCAACAATTTATTTTCCCCAAAAGTGTATGAAGATTTCATTTTGTCAACAACCTTACCAACACATTATCTTTTAACTTTTTGATAATAACCATTTTAACTGTGTGAGATAACATCTTACTGTGGATTTGATTTGCATTTCCCTGAGGATTAGTGATGTTGAGCATCTTTTTATATACCTGTTAGCCATTTGTATGTTTTCTTTGGAAAATGTCTGTTCAAGTTTTTTGCCATTTTTTAATTGGGGTATTGCTTTTTAGCTACTGAGTTGTATAATTTCTCAGTATATTTTGAATATTAATCCTATATTAGATATATGGTTTGCAAATACTTTCTCCCATTCATAGGCTGTATTTTTATTCTTCTGGTTGTTTCCTTTACTGTGTAGACTTTGTTATGGTCTCACTTGTTTATTTTTGCTTTTCTTGACTGTGCTTTTAATATCAATTCTAAAAAATAATTGCCAAGACCAATGTCGACAAACTTTTCCCCCTGTGTTTTCTTCTAGGAATTGTATAGTAGTAGGTCTTATGTTTAAATCTTTACTCTACTTTAATTTGAATTTCATTTATGGTGTAAAATAAAGATTCAATTTTATTCTTTTGCATATGGATATCCACTTCTAATGATGCTATATATTGAAGAGACCATTTCTTCCATTGTGTATTCTTGGCAGCTGCATCAAATATTAGTTGACTGTAAATGTATGGAATATTTCTGGACTCTCTATTCTGTTCCATTGGTCTATGTGTCTGTTTTATATTAGTATGATATTGTTTTAATTACTATAGTTTTGTAAGACAGTTTGAAGTCAGAGAGTGTGAAGCCTCCAGCTTTGCTCTTTTGCTCAGGATTGCTTTAGCTCTTTGAGTTCTTTTGTGGTTCCATATGAATTAATTATTATTATTATTTTTTTACTATTTCTGTGAAAAATGCAATTGGAATTTTGATAGGAATTGCATTGAATTTGTAGATAATTTGGGGTAGAATGGGTATTTTAACAATATTAATCCTTCCAATCCATGAATATGGAATATCGTTCGATTTATTTGTGACTTCTATTGATTTATTTCTGATTTTTTAAATAAAAGTATTTTACTGAGATAGTAAAAGAAGAAATGCATTTTCTGATTTTTTTTTTTTTTTTGTATATTCGTGTGAACTTTTGATGTTTTCATGACTTAACAAACTACTTGAGAAGAACCTGATTAAATGTATACCAGATAACAAAATCGTAATTCTGGAAAATATTTCAAGAGATAAAAATAAAAAATTCAAACTACCTTTTCTTTTGCCATTTTGATAAATGACATAGTCAAAAGCCTCTAGTCACAGAATTTAAGGCACTGCAGTGAATGACAGTTTCTACTCAGATAATTGACCACCAGGGACAAAAAAAAATGTATTATAATATTACTCAAGGGAAGACAGTCTGTTAGGAAATGTACCATGATTATTTTTTGAAAACGAGACTGTGTTTTTGCATTACAACATTGAACAGCTGGTTACATCTTACAAAGAAAATATTATCTGCAAAAGTAATAATCTAATCGAAAAGCTAATAGGCAATAATGATAAGATCAAGAAAGTTCTTCCTAGAAGTATTTCAGTTTAAACAGTTAGCAGAATTCTATATACTATGTTGAAAGGGATATTAACATTAGAGTAAAATATCGTTATATAGTTTCATGGTTAGTATTTTCTTCTGGTATAAAAATTTTAAAGTTTCATAGAAATCCCACAGGTGTCATAATTTCCACTCATTGTTTTTCTTTGTAATGCATATAAATACAAATTTAAAAATAAATTGTATTTTCTCAAATAAAAATTATCTTAGGAGACTGTGTTAATATTAATAAAGGGCTCACACTTGAATCTCATTATGTAATACAGGAAATGTCATAAGAATAAAAATAAGTACTTGTCTAAAAAGTGAGTAGAGAAATTTTAATCTTTTACCAAGTAAAATAATTTTTCTCTTAAAATTTTCTAGCTAATTGCACCATTAGAAAGGAGAACTTATCTGCTTTAAACACCTGCTCTATGGCTTATATTGTACTGCATGCATATTGCTCAGTTTATGACAAAATGTTCAAAAGTCCAAAGTAAAAAGAGAAAAACAACATTTAAATTAGCTTTTTAAAAGTTAAATAAATACGTTTTAATTTTATAATATTTAATTTTTATTCTGAATTTATATTATTTTGGTATTAAAATAGTTTAATTTTATTGTAAAATAATACGTAATAGTTATGGTGTTTGCTTTTGGTTTTATTTGGAAGAATGTATGAGCTGCTGGAGGTTTGGAGGAGTGTTATGATTTCATGGAATGTAAATTTGAGGAAATTATGATTGGCTCTCACAAGATGTTTTCACAGTATTTACTATAATTCCCCTCTCTCCAAAAAAAGATTATAAATTGAGGCTCAAAGAAATAGTTCCAGAGTAAACAATGGAATCAAGATGCTGGTGGTCAATGCATTGAGAACAGAAGAAGTAGCATTGGGTACCATTACAGACAATTTTGACCTCCTTAACATTGATACTCTTATTGTAAAACCACTCCTTTAAAACTTGGCCATCTACAAATTTAGAATAGAAGATAGCAACAACAGCATCAACTCTTTGGTGACTTCAGGGGACCTCGACATCATATCTTTTACTTTTAGTAACAATAAAGATCAGAGACTTCATAATCCAGAGCAAGAACAATAGAATATTAGAATAACAGTCACATGTGTTAGAAGACTCAAACTGGAGCACAATCTCACTAAACTGGTTAAATTATTTTGGAAGAACTTTAAGAAGCTGGTTTTCCCACAAGTGGGAGAAATAGAGTCACAGAAGGGCTTTGTAGCTAGCATTAATATTTCAGAATGGTCAGACCTAGGAAAAGTACATAAGAACTTTTTTTAAAAGTCTGCAGAGAAAAAGTATACTTTGTATATGCTTTATTATACTTTTGTCATTAAGGAGCATCCCTAGAGACCTAAAAACCCTAATTGAAGTGGGAGTGGAGAATTTTATAAAGGATCTGTCAAAGTGATGAATTCCAAAATCAAGAGCATGAAAATAGCAACTTTTGGTTTGGAAATTGCTTTTTGAGTATGAAAAGCGATTGGACTTAAGGAAGTATATTTGTACAGTCAGAAGTAAAGTAAAATGTGAGTGTTATGATAATAGTGCACACGTTTTGTGCTTGGGAAGTATTAACAATTAGAAATTGACTGAGAAAAGAAATGGAGAATTTATTTTCAGCGGCTGAAGAAGGTGCCAGAAGAATTAATAATATTAATATTAAAAAAAATATTAGTCTACTTGGAAATCATTTTATAGCAGTGGAGTCGATTAGGCAATAGAATAATTTTCTAAATAGCCTGAGGAATTAACATCTACATTTCCTTTGCTTATTTTAAATTTTCTTGTCACTATAGAATAAAAATGTAAAATGGCATATAAATCAATGAGGTGGCATTTTTGAGGACTAATGAGAAATTTCTTAGAACCATGTGACTATTTCTTTTCTCAGTGTTCTGACTTACTAGAAAATTAAACACATTTTTACAATTTATTTCCATTTTGCTCAGTTGTGTTGATAAAATTATAATTTGGTTTTGGAGGTTAGGGCTACAAAAAATGGAGGACTGAACATATAATATAAAAAGTCACCATTAGTTAGATTTTTCTGAGACTCTAATATTATCCCATATCAGTCATTGAAAATAACTAATCCCTTACAGAATGCTTTATATTTTCCAATTTTCTCACCAATTTTAACAAGCAAGTATTAAAGGAGGAGGATCAGTTGTGGGGTGGGGTGGGGTGGAGTGGGGAGGGGAAGGGGAGAAAGGGGAAGGAGGAGGAGGCGGAGAAAAGTTAGAGACAAGTAAGCTTATAAATTCTCTGACTGTCAGCATTCAGAATTGCTTTTTTTCTTTAATGTTTGTTCATAGATCTTCCATTTTTTATGTTTTCTTTAAAAAAAAAAAACCTTAGACATTTGTTTTGCCTCCATTTCTATAAACACTTAACCAACACAATATATTCTAAAACATAATTATGTAATTTTTACTTCATTTTATACTATAATTTCTGATTATATTCTGAATTTTAAAATATAATTTTAACTAATAGTGTCTATAAGTAATCACAAATAATAATAACTTGAATTACATATAGAAGGTGGATGTTTCCTAGCATCATTTCTTTTCTGTTTCAGTAATTTCTATATGAATATTTTCTATAAAGAATAAATTAATGGAGACAATACTATTTGATCTTATTATATTGACACAAACAGAGTAATGATAGCTTCCAAAGGTTGTTTACTAACCACGGCAGAAGAAAACCAGAAACTTGAAGGGATAACTTGATGTGAATAGACTTCATGACTGACTGCCTCTAAGAAAATGCAGTACCAACTCTACCCTGACCAGATAATGACCGCACACAGATTAGGCAACATAAGAGGAGACAATAAATTTAAAATCCTGGAGAATAGGGAGATACAAGATAAAAATTAGCAATGTTATTCAAGTAACAAAATGTCAAAACACCAATGAGGAACTTAATGAGAGTAGACTAAAATGTATGTATTCAGTTGGATTAAATTTAAACAAAATTCAAAGCTTATACATCTTATAAATATTTCAAATGATTTACTAAAAAATCCACATGATTTACATAAGAATTACGGAGCTGATGATTGGCAATTACTGTAAGAAAATAATAGATGATATTTGAGTAGATTAAACAACTTGTTTGTTGTTTATTTAGCATTTATTGAGTATTCTTTGAAGAATTGAAAACTGAACCCAAAGCTTAATTGACTATAAACGGTAAACACAATATTAAAAGATATAAAAGGGCCAATTTTACACACTATGTATTCATGCTTTATACTTATTTTTCTATGACAATTCATATTATAATCTGTTATATTCTCCACTAAAAAGTAATTTTTCTGATGGTCAGAATTTCTATGTATGAAGATATTCTGTAATGTCTATTTCTGAGAGAATTCTTCATTTGCTAGTAGTTTTAATTTTTCTTTCTCTTTGATAAAACTTCGACATTCGGTTTCTACTTAAGCCTATTTACTTTATAAGAGAAAAAAAATCCAGTCAGTGCATCATTTCCTAGTCCAAAAGCTCTTTAAAATTGGATAACTATTTAAGCTCTTCAGTGATATAAAGCTGAATTTTACATGATTGATCATCTATCTAGTTTTATAAAATATTCTATACTTTACCATTAGAGATTTATTGCTATCAGTCAAGAAACTTTATTTTGTTTTTTGTATTGTCTATCAAGAATTATAGAATAATTGGAAATGTATTTTTTTATTAAATCATGTAAAAACATCCTAAGTTAAATCAAGGTACTGTAGTATTTGTGATTTTCTAACATATAGGTATATGCAAAAATTTGAGCCATTATTCCACTAACTCAGACAAAAATATAATTCTGGGATTGCATATAAAATAGTATAGACATATGTGTCTGATATTTCCTACTCAACAACTTTGAAATACTAAGTAAGATATCATATCATTGGCAGTATTTTGACAATTGTCATTTTGGAATTATTTTCTCCAGAGATTCTCAAGGATCTCTGGTATTTTCTTACTCAGTTCGTAGTAATAAGTGTAGATTTCAGTTGCTAGAAGTTAAAAAAAAAAAAAAAATTCTTGATTTAGTTTTGGCTGCTATTACCCTCTTCAGTCTGTCTCATGCAGAGAAGTATAGTTATTGGACTATATCCCAGCTTTTGAAAATCGTGATATCCCTATGAAAATTGAGACCATTAAAATCCAAATATTTGGGAATGTGGTTAAACATCTGATTTTAAAAAGCTCACCAAGATGATTCAAATTCACATCTATATTTAGAGCTACTGGTCCTGAGCAATATATACTACTTATTATTATAGCATCTCCTCTGAGAACTTGCTCAAATTCTCTCAAGATACTCTATCTTATATCAGCTCCCATATTTTGCTTTCCTGGGATAACATCTAATAATAGACATTATGATTTAGATAAGGCAATTCATTTCATCTATACCACATTTTCTAGTAAGTATGGCCTCAATCATTCAATTTCTTAAAACTGTATGTGCAGAAGCAAAAAGTGGCAGGCGGAGCATTATACCCTCTACTTCCTTACTCCGCCCTACACACATACACTCATACACACACACACACATCCTGTCACAGATTACTCTCTTTATAGTAAGAAAATTGTTTCCCCTTTTTTCTAAATTGTAATCAAGATGATGCATGCATCTTATGTCGCTGATACGCATATCTAGCCTGCTGCTCCTGAATCCAGATTTAAAATAACCTCACAGGTTTTTCTCACAACATTGTATGGGTAATCGATATATATTTGTTTTACTGAGGTACCTATATCAAGAACTTTTCTAAGGAAAAGTTCCGTAGTACTATCAATTTAAAAAAAAAAAAAAGCAAACACTGAAATCGATCAGTGACAATGAGCTGGTGCTGCTCTAAGTACCTGACATGTGTTGACTCGTTTATTCTTCACAACAGTACTATGAAGTAGGCTTTCTGAGGATCTTTGCAGATAACAAAACAGAAGCATAGAGATATTAATAAGTTCCCCAAGTCATAAAAGTAATGAGGGACAAGGTCAGTTTGGCTGCAAAGCTCAGGCCTTATCCACTGTATGCTAATCTCTCCTGAGCCTTTACATTTGCAAACTGCTAGCAACTTCCTAAACAAAGTAACTGTCCTGGTACTGAACATCTTATTATGTGGGACTGAAATCCTAAGGAATTAAGTAAAAATGATTAACATGCAGATGAGTTTTTTCGTTGTGACTAAATAACCATTCATATGCAATTTAAAAATAGAGTCTAAGACTTTGTGGTTACATCCCACTGCTATGCATCTCAGAGATAATTTGTCCTTGGTTGTTGCATAAGTCTGCTATCAAAATGTCTTATATTACCTTTTTTCTTTCTTCACAAATTGTCTTTATGTTTTATTAATAGTATCTGATCTCATTGTATTACATTTTTATGATACATCCACTCATTTGCTTTATGGAAGTAGATGCACTATAAGTAAGCAAATACCTTGATTTTAAAAATTATCTTGATTTATACATTACTTTGATATATAAAAAATTAAGTCAATTATGTAGAAGCATTTCCTACATTATGACAAACAACCAAAAATAGAGAAAAACTTTCTTATGATGGAATTTTTTATTAGTTTGTTAAGTGGTTTGATGTCAATTTACCATTGACAGATTGGTTCCTGTGACTGAGCAAGGCTTTTTGTATTTGCAAAAAATAGAATTATATTTATGGTGACATATTAATGTGGCAAGCTATTTGAAAAAATGTATTATTTATCTCATTTTACTAAGGAAAGAACTGAAATTTAGGAGTTTACTTGGTGTCAGTTCCTACAGCCTCTAAATTACAAAATCAGTGGTTGGGATAAAATATTTTAATCCTAGACTCAGTGTATTTTCCACATGATGAGTGTAGTTAAATTACTCAACTGTTTTTTGTGACATATATTTTCTAAAGGCTGGTAGAGCACAGAAGAAATTTCAAGCATGGAACCCAGAAAGGTCCATGAGCTAAATATTAGGTCAGAATTTACACATGGAAAGTACAAACAAAGCAATGATAAAATTGTAGACTGATGAATTATATTGGTGAAAATTTAGAAACAATAAAGATGACTCAATGAGATCTAGTCATTATTGCAGAGTTAGTGGTCTACATGATACATAAATAGCAATAATGCACATAGACAATGACAATTAATTTCAAGGAAATAAAGTCAACAAACACCACCTCTTTCTACACTCAGTATTTGAGAAGTCTCAGTTTTGAGGATTACTAATGTGTGTTTAGAAAAGTGATAGCTATATTCAGAGTTACAGCCAAAGCTAGAAATTTTATTTTATTTCAGAATTGATAATGCTTCCCTCTCCCAGAAAAGTTTTTCTCTTCTTGACATGATATATCATAAACATAAGAGTAAAAATTTTACTCATGTAATATGGTTAAGGTATATGTCTTCTCCCAGGCTAGCCCAGGTTATGTATATCTGTTATATTATTGATGTCTCATTGTCCAGAGGTTCAATTGTAACTTCTGATTTATATATAAATCTCTAAAATCAGGGATGAGACAATAAGTAAAATCAAACAAAGTCATCACTCAGCTTTAAATTGTTTAGTTTATTAGAGAGTTCAAGGAATTTCTGCTTCACCCAAATATTTGATAAAGTGATAATCAGTATTGATATTTAATCCCCAAATGGATGAAAACCACATTCTCATGATAAAGCTCTTATTGATTACTTAGGATTTTATTTTCTAAGAAATATGCTCAGATTGGTAACCATGGGATCAGAACAAACAAATTAGGTAGATTAAATTTGTAATGGAATCAGTCAAAAATTACCTGAAGTATCAGATTACAAATTAAGAATGGTCAGTGCCACTTCAGTGGAACTGGGATTCTTTTGCTCTTGGTAAAAATGTCCTCTTCCTTGATAATGCTGAGATAGCTGTTATTTATGTCAACTTTCCAATTCCGATTTTAGGGTAGACCACTCCCTCTTTCTTTTTATAAATCTATTCTTCCTAAAGATGAATTAAAAGTTTAGTGACATTGCAGTTACCTTGGAAGGGATTTAAACTCTCTCAGGTGACTTTTAATTTTTTTGCTCCAGTTAATATATCTAATTTATATCAAGCAATTTCATTTTATTTATTTATTTATTTAATTGGTAAAAGGGAAGGCAGACATATAGTAGGTCACAAATTTTTACAAAAATAAGAACAACAAATATAAACTTTTTTTAATGAGCTCAGTTTTATATTTCATAGTTTCCTCTTAGAAAAATTATTTATAGCTCCCTTAAACTCGAAGAACCTTGAGTCCCTCTCCACCATCAGTGATCATCTTTGTATTCTCACTGTCCAGCATGGTATTTCATATATTGTAGCAACCAAAACCCATACATTGAGTACATACTTACATTATTTATATGATTTTGAAAATATCTTTCATCAATTATTTCTTGTCTTTTATTGCTATGTTAGTGTGTATGTATATGTGAGTATATATGGTGGCACTTTCTCAGAAGTACTTTTACTGTTTATTATATGTCAGATGAACGAAGTACAGAGTAAAAACAAGGGTGATCTACTGACAACAAAATGAAATACCTTTTAAAATAAGAACAGATGGCATCACTTCTGATACTTGCAGATAATTATATTGCAGCTGGTCAAATTTGCAGCAATAAAGAAAAACAATTATTTATAAGCATGTAGTGCCACACACTGGAACTTTGTATAACCATAACATATATTGATTAGGAACTGAAGGTAAAAACAACAGTTGCTATGTGTTGTTTTGCATATTTTAGCATGTAGTTTTGAATTTTGGTGCCATATCTCCTACTAATATTATTATTGTTTTTAAATAATTTTATTTCCTTCTGAAACTCAATCCTCTCAAATATATATTCACTCAGGATGGTGAATATATCACTTTGTGGCAAGAGTCTTACAACCTATAATATTACAGGATGGTTTATTCATCATATTTTATCAAGCTAGATTTTTATTAGTGATGCACATTTATACAATTAAATTGCACTCATGTCTACTATTAAGAATAACCACTAAAAAATGTTTTGTGATTCATAGTATCAGATATTGTACATTATGCTAATATATATTTGATGAGATTAGTATTATTTAATATAGGATGAGATATCTAATAATGCCAGATGGACTAGGACAAATCAACAAGTCCTGAGGGTATATAATAATCATGTAGAGGAAGAAATATAATTATAAATTATAATGATATTTAACTTGAGTTTCTCAAGGAAATGAATAAAACATAATTATTGTTAAGTATATACTTGTAGTTAATGAAAGCTATTTCATAAGAGGAAAAAATATGAAAGAATATTTTACAATAAGCACCAAAGGCAAGAAATTGAATTAAAATAAGGACGACAATTTTTGGCAACAAATAAGCTCTTAGATTAAAACCACTCATAGAAATTCCAGTGATGATGCAAATAATGGTTTACTTCTAGATTCTCAATAAGATCTAGGTACATAAATAATTACATAAATAAAACGCAATGCTTGAATGGATTTGTTGCTGAGCAGAAGACCGATTTCTCAAATGTTTGGGTACATCTCCTGTGAAACAAGTGGATTATAGTACCATGATATTTCATTTTCTCATAAAAATCAAATATCCAAATGTGAAGAAACCTTCAAAAGGTGATGATTGTATGTGTTACTGCTGGGGTGATGTGAAATCTGGCATTGCTCCAGCAGTGTGGGGGAGGAGGAGGAGGAGGAGGAGGACAGTCTGAATTCTGGGTAAGCACATGCACAGTAGGCAAAGACTTATAGATTCATGAACTTCCAGGCATAAACATTGTATTATAATGACAGTATAATGAGGTTTAAATTGTAGGCAAATTAGGGTAGTACTTTGTGCGCATGTGTCTCTGGCCAGATTAAACCAGCTATAGATTATAGCCCTCTCATCCTTTGTCTCTGGGGATGCAGGATGGTTTCTCTAACTACCAATAGGTTATACTTTGGGCAGTCTCTAGGCTGAGCCCCTATTCCTTTGTTCCCCTGTCGCTCATGTCTGACTTGCTACCTAACATATGTATTCTGATTTTTTTCCAAATCAAGATATGAATTTTTAAATAAAAGAAAAATGATAATAACAAAAAATCTGTTATAAGAATTGCAGATAGGAAGAATCCTGAGAACATTTTCCTTCTGGTGCTGAACTGGGGAGAAACAGTGCAACTTCTTTATTCCTACTATTGAAAAACAAGCTGTAATAGTAAGGGAGAAGGGCAGCAGTTTTTGCCTTCTCATTAGTGCCCTCAGGGCAACAAAAACTGTTGCCCAGCAAAAATACATCACAGTTTGAGAAAAATTTTAAAACGCTCTCTATCCATGGGGATGGACAGAAATATAAGCTAAGCACAGCGTGATAGCTGAAGAGCAAGATAATTGTGAAGAACGTGTATCCTATGCTCAGGGACACAGTATATTTTAAAAATCAAGCTTAATTCAAATATTAGCCTCACCAGCATGCTAACATGCTACATATAAAAACAACCATCAAATACAATTGGGGGAACTGCAAGAGATATTCATTCTCCATGAGGCACAGTGCAAACAGAAGACTAAATGCCAAGGGTGGAGCAGACACTCAGGAAAAAATTTCTGCCTGAGTAACCCCCATCCTAAGTATACTATGCCACTGAAGGAATTGGATAGCTGTATAGCATGGGGGTGTGGGGGGAGGAGTAACCATAGCAACAATAAATCTCAAATCTCCTTTAGCTCCTGACTAGATGAACACACAAACTCCACACTAAAGTCCAAAACCATTTACTTCAGTCTCTATCCTATACAAGATGTCAACATTATATACCTATATATCTATCTATATCTATATCATATATAGATCTGATATATATCTATATCAGATATAGATAGATAGGTATTTATAAACATAAAACCAATTAGTTAATGCCAATGGTCATGTCAATTACTAAATGAATTTAGGATGTGAGTGTGACAAATGGTATTGTCAAGTCCTCTTACTTGAAGGACTAGTAATTGTTTATCTTGAAAATATGTATGTAATGGGTCGTATCTACTTGGCTGTGTGAAAGGGTAAGATTTCTTTCTGTCGTGGAAATCTCTTTACAGTTGGCTGTGATGAGCATTACAGTCTGGTTTGATGCTTATTCAATAATAACTATTTTTTTCTCTTTTACCTATTTAGAGAGGTTTTATACTAGCTCCTGAATTAAACAGACTGGCTAATGGTCAGTGCCCAAACAACAGGCAGGTAGAACTTTAAATTATAAAAAAGTATCCCTTTTATCTTTTCTTTTTTTTAAATACTAGCCAGATGAACCACCTAATCCAAGTTCAAGATTTTATTATTGAAAAAGTGTGGGTAATGTGGGCTCTAAAATCCTATTAGGACCATCTAAGGTTGAAAAATAGCTGAAGCCAGGAATCTTGCCTGCAGTTCTTCCTCTTAAAGAACTATTGTCTTTCTATCACCTTTGCAATGGGTGTATGAAAATCCAACTTGCAGTAGCCTAAGGACAATTCTTTTAATTTGGATAAATTAACATCGATATCCCTGTAAAGATGGATGAGAAGTGCAACTTCTTTAGCTGGTAATGTTTTACCTGCTCTGTTTTAGGACACAGATTTGTGTGCCTGGTGGCTTAGCCCTGAGTCCACTTTATGTGTTAGCCCTTATTTCACCTCCAAGGGCCTCTTATCATCCATACACCTTGTACATAGGAAAGCAGGTATAATAAATGGAATAATTGAGGACTTGGATAAAAGACTGTGCCCTCATATGAAAGAAACAGGATGTAGAGTAGCTGAACTATTTGCCAGGAAAAAAAAAAAAAAAAGAGGCAAATAAATAAAGCATTAAGCTGATAATTATCAGCAAGAGAAAGAAAACCAGAGTGCCGTTAATTTACATTTTTCTTGTCTCAATACATGAAAAACCAGCCCTTCCTATTTGGATCCTCAGTAAATCTGATGCCTTTGAGAAGCTACCCAGGATTCTTAAGCTACCCACATGACTTCCTCACCGATGGCTATCACTCATTTAAAAGCTTCTTTTCCTTTTGCAGAAGTCCTCTAGAGTATGTTTTCAGTTCACAGTTTCATGCACAGAGATGTACTCTGGCTACTAAATGGAATTCATTGTCAGTAGACTTTGCTCATGCACTGAAGCAAGCACATCGGGGTCCACAAGATTATCATATAAAAGGATATTATAGCCAAGGAAATCAGACTATCCACCACCTCCCACAATTATGAAAGAACTCAGGATGCTGGAAACCCAACTTGATGGGCTGCAAATGGGAGTACTTGAAGTCTTTCTGGTAAAAGGTGATCTGGGAGAAGATGCAGTGTGTACTGAGAAGATGGGTGAGTTCTCCAATGATTTCCATTAGTGTTTTGTTTTGTTTTATTTTGTTTTTGGGTTTTTTTTTTTTTTTTTGCAGCTCAAAATTCACTGTCATGGACCTTGGTAATATAGGAAAGAAGCATTAGAACTGTATAGATTGATTATATGTTAAACTGAGTAGAAACCAGAGCCTGCTATATGCTGTTGGACTTTGTTGATCAGCCACACAACCAGACCACGGGGAAACTACAGAACAAAGGAAAATTCCTGCAGAGATTACCAACAACAATTTACCCATATCTTTAACGCTTACCCATAATGTAAAATGAAAACAAGAACTTTAAGTTGTACCCTGTACAAGTTAAAGATAAATCCAACCATTCATTTTATTCTTTACTCCCTATAATCAATAATTTTTAAAAATATTTAGAAAACTACTCTAAGAGCCCTAGAGCCAGAGAACATGGTGTTGTTTCAGTATTTAGAAGTGGTCAGAAACCTTGCATGGCCATCATCTTTATGTGGAATTGATGTAGACTAGAAGATATAAATTTAACAAGATTGAAAAGACAAGGACCAAACATTAATAGTAAAACTAAAGTTACTAGAGGTCCTAATGTTACCATTGGACGATCTAAAATTTGTCATTGCCCCAAAAGCACTGAGGGGTCCTTGGTTCTTTCCACTGATGCAGTAAAGAATTACAGGTCAGAGAGATTTAGAAAAAGTAAGATTTATCAAAGTACATATCAAGAGAGAAAAGAGCTACACCAAAGAGGGCTGTAGTCTCATGGAAGTGGGGAGATCTGTATTATATTAAGGCTGTGATGGGATGTTATGAGAGTGGTGCTAGACAATTGGCATGTGAGGTCATTTTGATTGACACTTAGCAGTTATATAACCCTTCCCTACTGTACACGTGGTTACACAGAATTCTGTCTGTTATAAGTAAATTCATGAACTTCCACGCACATGCATGATATTATAATGATGGTATAATGAGGTTAAGGTTATGGAGAGGTTAGGGTACTACTCAGTGCATTAATGCTTGTGGCTAGAACAAACCAGCTACTATTTTATGGCTCTTCACTCTTTTGAACCTCAAGATGTAGGGGTAATTTATAATTATAAAATGGGGGTTCCAGGGAGATCTTAAGGGAGGTCTTTGGGAGGGGCTTCATTCTCTAGTCACTCATGTCTACTTAATTACCTAACACTTAAAAAGGTAATAGCCATGTAAAGCCAAGGAACCGGACCTTTAAAGTGTTTCTTATTCTTTCGCTTCCCTCATTATATAGGTGTAAACATTCTGCCTGTTCATATACTTTATTTAAATTAGGGAAAGTTCACCTTAGGGACACTCTTGAGCCTTACTGTGCATGTTCAGTGATAGGGTGAGTCCCTTGTTGCTGATATGTCTTCCAAGGCTCCTTGATGCCTATTGGTGGTACCCTAGGGAGGATATTCTTGTGAAACTTATCAGGCTCTAGCAGCAGATCTTTCTGACAAACTCAACAGCAGGAAGTTTCCCCCTTGTCTTGTTCATGCTTGTAAAGTTAAGAGATATGGTCTAATTTTGATATATATGATGTCTAGATAGTCTGAGATCTTCAAAAGCTGATAGACAGTAGTAGAAATGTCTTTTAATAATTTCCACTTTGGGACTCCAGAGCATTTAAATCAAACCGAAAAAGTTACTTTACTTCTACTGTCATCCAAGAATTATAAAAATGTTTATAGATCCCTATACTAGGTAATATCAACCTACAATTCACCAATTTTCATTCCTTTTTAAAGATTTAGGGTAATGTATCTTTTCTTCAGCTTTATAGTTAAATTCTCATACATGCGTGTTTGTGTGTCTATATGCTAATGTTTATGTATATATGTATATAGATTATATATAATTGAAGTCTTAATTATATTTAATTATAATTTATGTTTCTACACTGAAACTTCTATAAGAGAAGGTATCAATCTAGTTAACACAATGCCTAACAAAAATAAATGCTTAATGAATATTTAATGAACAAATGAGTTTACAAATGAATGATTATTTTTTCTGTTTTTAGCACCAAACTTGTTTATTTGACAATGGAACTCTGACTACAGATTCAAATCCACTTCAAAATTGAAAACTGGTTGTGTCTTTAAGTAGACATTTTAAAGAAAAGTGCAGAGTGATAATTCAAAATTGATTATAGGAGTTATCTTCAAAATATGTATATATTTAGAGATGCTGGTGAACATCATAATTTAAATATATGATATTTAACACAATTTTTTTTGTTGTTTTTAGTTATTATTTTATGCATATATATATATATATATATATATATAATCAAGAGACATATAATCAGATAGAAAGAATACTTTCAAATCATGGAGTATTTTCAAATATTTGAAGAGGTTTGTGGGTTGCTTCATGTTTACTCTGTTATAAATTTTTCTACAGTTTAATATCTTTTTTCTATATAAGTATAAACAGCTTTGATTTCTGTTTTGTTTTTCTGTGCCAATATTTCTATATGTTATTCCTTGGTTTCCTACTTTACAGTTTTCCCTTGCAAACATACATGCTCTTGTTCTCTCAAACGAACATTTGAAATAGAAATTAAAGGGAAAAAAAAGTCCCAGCAGTGCTGCCTTACTTGTTTCCTCAAATTGAAATAGAGAGAAACTGACATTTTAGACTTGTATTTAATAGTGAGAGCAAAGCATTCCTCTGTTGAGTTGGAGGTGGAGGAGGCTACAGAGGCTTTTATCCTTATAAGTTCTGAGACTTTTCTTCTGATGAGACATCAACCTCTATTGTGGAAGAAAAGAGCAACATGAGAATTTTGTACTCCTGGGCATAATAAAGACTGAGATGGAAGTTCTATAGACATACAATAGAAAAATAAAGAAAAAGTGACTGGACTGCCGGTCCTTATGGCAGCCTAGAAATCAGAGATCATTCTGAGGTAAGTTCAGGCTGACTAGAGAACTAAAAGTTTTGGGGCCTGTGGAGAGTTTAATGGGCCAATATGAGTCAGCTTTGTGGAGACTAGAGGTGGCTACTCCCTAAGGGAATCCATCTGAGCTCTGAGTGTAGGCAATCATCAGGCTTAGAATCTGTCAATACTTCACTTTGCAGCATAATCTGCTGTAAAGCCAATGTTTGAAGAAACCCTTCTAAGCTCTATGTTCTGTAGACTCCATCCACCAGTGTGACTACAGGAGCACTTTAGGAAGAATGAAGAGAAAGGAAAATATGAAAAAGAAATCACTTTAAAATTTTCGAGAATTAATGAAAGAATGAATCTCCATATTTTAAGTACCCACCTATCGTCCAGCCCTCAGAAAATTTAAGAAAGAAGGAAAATAATAAAGAAGGAAGAAAAGAAAGAAGGAAAGAAGGAAGGAAGGAAGGAAGGAAGGAAGGAAGGAAGGAAGGAAGGAAGAAAGGAAGAAAAGAAGGGAGTCAAGCTAAGGCACAGCATCATAAAAAGTCAAAACATCTGAAACAAGAAAAATATCCCAAATTATTTCAGAAATATATACAATTAACAAAATGAACAAAAAAATTAAAAAATCATAGCATAGTAAAAAGATGACAATGCTATCTTCACTCTCAACATCTGAAAGACATTGTAGTAATGTCCTGCAAATGCCGTTAATAGCCTATGTTATTTTCACTAAATCTCATGAGTAGGAATACACACGCACATACACACGCGCACATCTCTACCTTATACTACCCACACACA
>NW_011888793.1:8475517-8524399 GCF_000151845.1 Pteropus vampyrus | reverse complement strand
CATGACGATCCAGTGGTGGGACTGACAGTCTGATCTTCACCTCAGAGTTCAGATGACCTTCATCCTCTCCAGGTTCAAACAATATTAGGACCTGGTCTTTTAAAAATTTTTATCTCTTAGTTTTGTCTCAGCTTTATTTTTAGACTCATGTCAACATGGCTAATGAATCTTAAGCTTACATCTCCCAGTTTCAAATCCAAAGGAAAAGTGGTTGTTGTTTTTATAATTTGAACATAAATCTTGGGATTAATTCTCATTGATTTGTATTGAGTCTAAAGCTCATTCCCAAAGCAAACATAGTCAGGTCATGAGATGCTGCTGAGTGGGCTTGTCTTTCCCTCTAAAACTGCATGTGTTACCCCTTGAGCTGCATGAGAGTAAAACCAAGAGAAAATTTGAGTAATTTTATAAGAGCAAGGAAAATGGATTTGAACAGCAAGAAAAACAATTATCCACTATTAGGAACTAATTATCCTATCATCCTTTTAAAATGCAATGAACCATTTCTAACACTGATTTGAAATGTCATTTAGCACAAAGGCTAAATATCTAAGTGTTGGATTTCTTTCCCAAAACTCACAGAAGCTGTTCTTCTTGGTGGGAATGTTGTTGATTCTGTCGGGCACTGTGATAATGACTGGTTATGACTGCATTGTTTGAATTGTAAATATCAACAAAATAACCTTATATAGTATGGATAATGGATGCTGTCAATGTCTTGCTCATTTTCTTCAGCAGACACTGATCCTTAATATGGTGTCTTTTACACGTCATATAAAATCATGTTTCTTAAATGTCAGTGGCTTCTACTGAAAACATCTCTGCTCAAGATTTTGGCTGACTACAAAATCATTCTCGGCCCTGTGCAAAGTAATCCGAAGGGAACAGGGAGTTAGTGACGCAAGGAGCATCTCTCCAAAATCACAGATGGGAGTTAGTGGATAAATGTTTCAGGTTCCTTACCTTAGAGTGGGACAACTCAGTCATATTATATTCACTTTCTCAGAAGTCCCCAGTGGGATTGCGTTTTGGTGGCCCACAGCAGGAATCTGCTCATTAATCACCTATATTGGCTTCCTTCCTTTCTCTCTGTTTCACTTCGCGGCCATCTCATCAGTGTTGCTTCCGATCAACTGCATGTCTTCAAATAGTTATCAGCTTCTCTGGGAATCCAGCCTAAAATTGTGAGATTTTACTTATTGATTTGGTCAAGATTGCACTATGCAATTTGTTGCACAAACCTGAAAGTGTTGCGTAATCCATAGTTCCTGAATTTATACGTTCGTGACTTCTCTTTCCCATGCATACTCTCCAAGTCTACAACAAATATTGACATCAAAGGACCCATATGGTGTAAAATTGTTTCTCTTTAGTTTTCCTTTAGAAGAATGTCAAAGGGGCATGCACATAATTTTGAAGTTGATAAAATAGCTCTCAACAGTGAGGTTTATAATCTCAGATGTGTGAGATATGAATGCCAGCTCTCATGGCTTCTGTCTCAACATCATGCTTTGAAAGTTCCAGCCTCTCTTTCTCTCTCTCTCTTCTCTTTTATTCATACTTGCACTGTAGCTCTCAAGTCAATTGCTTTAATTACTGAAATTTAAAAATTAATTTTAACACATGGTGTTACCACTGGGCCGATAGGAGTTCAGCGTTGTCCCAGTGGTCGGGGGAGGGAGAAGGATAACGATGGTGCAGACATGTAGTTAGCAATTTTCCTCAGTTCTTCCTCAAATGATGGCAGTGAAGGATCACAGGTCATTAAGATTTAATAGTTGTATTAAAAATATATTTTAGAGAGACAAAGCATGCCTCAAGGAGGCACATGGTCCCAGCGACGAGAGCTGCAACAAAGTGCTATAATAACAACCACCATCACAACATGAGGGCAAAAAGAAGACCCCAAAGCATAAATGTCTGCCTTATATTTGGGCCATGATGGGGTGGTTCCAAGGGCATTCCTAGATGCTTGGCAAGTGAGGTCATTTTGACTGACACCTGGCTGCTATATAAACTTTGCCTAGTGCATGCCTGCGTACCTAGAATTCTACCACTGGGGTGTTCTTTGAGCGGTCTCTAGGCTGGACCCCTATTCCTTTGTTCCCCCTGTTGCCATGTCTGACTAGCTACCTAACAATGGTATGCATATATTTTTTCTTTTCAATATTTTTGGTCATTTCAAGGATCTATTACTACATGTCAATCTAATTATAAATTCATCAGGTTAAAAATAACAAGAGTTAACCTGTAAAGATTCTGATTGGAACTGCATTAATTTTATGTAATAAATACAGAATAATGAAAATCTTTACTTTTAAAACTTTCTATTCATCTTCATGCTACATCTTTTCTTTTGTTCACATTTCGTTTTATGCTATTTGATAACAATTTTTCTATATTTTTTTGTGTGTTAGTTCTTGAAAAGTATTTTCGGCTGTTACTATCATATCATTTTCCTCCCATTTTCTAACAGAAAGATGTTTGCATTTAATCATCTAAACTATTACTCTTGGGATCCTTTTCTCTTCAAATCTCCAAAGAATTGATTTGGCACTCAAAGAAGAGAAACACTAAAATTTTATTTCTAATTTTACTAACTTTTATATATATTCACAGTTCCTATGATTACAGAAGAAAATTCCAGGGGTTTGAAACCACACAATCACTTTCTTTTGGTTCATTCATTCCGGTTGAGAATTCACCCCTATAAGCATCTTAGCAGCTAGCAACCATAAATAAGTATGTGTTCCGCAGTATTCTTATCAGTGAGTCAGCCAAAAAAAGGAATTTGAGCAATTTGAGGGAAGCATTTGGTTTCTGGTTTTTACTGTGAGCTTGTCTCCCTATAGAAAAACAAATGTCAGCTACTGAAATGTCATGTTGTTTGGTTTTATGGTAAACAAGGAGATAGAACCATGATTATAGCAGTGAGCAATAAAGAGTTTAACAAGGTAAGGACAGGCCACCTCAGGATTAATGCTACCCTGTTTCTTTAACGGTTAGGAAGGATCTGCTGATAGAGAAGGCCCCTTCCTAAAGACCAAAATCAGTGACTGCTGTGTTTCAGAGCACAATCTTTGGCCAAGAAATTGTTTTAAAACTTATCAGTTAGGAATGGGCACCTGGAATAATTGTCCAAATATGACCAATGGGTCAAAGATCTGGTACCCAAGCAGTCATGGAAAAGTTCCATCAACTCTTTGTAGCTGCTTTTGGGATTTTTAGGATACAAATTCTAACAACATTCTACCTCATTTCTTGAAATAAAAAGTTGTTTGAAAATAAATCACAGTAATTTTAAGAAACTTCTTCCTCTCCATAGATACCAAGAACTCTGCATTAAATGTATAATATGTACCATTTTACACACATTAAGCCATTGGTACAGCAAACCATTCTGTGTAGGCTTTAACTAGCTTCATTCAGGTACAGTCTGAGGATTCTTCAGATTTGTGCCTGTCTCTTTCTCTCTAGGAGTCTCAGGTAACATCTACTCTGGATATGAGTTTGCATTTCCTGGCTCTACTATTTATGCCGGCATTACTGTCCTGCTCTCTTAGGTCTTACAGAAGTTTATTGATACTGTATCATGCACAGCACCGTTTCCCACCAGGAGATGAATTTTTATGGCAAAGGAGGTGATAACAATGAATGCATAACCATAGGATCCACTGGCTTTTTTATATATTTCAACACTCAAATGCAACTGATCTAATATGGAACATGAGGTCCAAGATTAGAGCTTCCTCTTCAAGGAAAGGCAACAAAAGTTTTCACTGAACTTGAAACTACATCTGGTCATGTTGATATTCTTAATGCCAATAATCCAGCGGGCACATAAAAAGTTGCCATATTGGCAGAAATAATTGAACCCTGATTTCCATCAGGAGCCAGGATTCTTGATAGACAGCAAGAACATTAAAAAATATATCCCAACACAGAGACTAAGTGGCAAATATGTAATTAAAGCAATCACAGCTTAACAAGGGTAAAACAAGTAAGGACTGAGATCCCTAACAACATAGGCCAGTAGAAGTGCTGCCTGAGAATGTAACCAAATGAAAATGGGAAATGAAAAAGAGAGATGAATATCCTCACAAGCAAATGTATCAATGCAGACTTGTTCCCATAACACTCTTGCCTTAAAGCTCTTCAGAGACTGACGTGGACCTTCCCCTTTGTGGCAATTCTGTAATGGAATAGAATTAATAGAGGATATGGATGTATCTAAATTGTATGAAAATAACTAATATGGAATCTTTATTGTGCATTATTTAAGGTGCACTTGCCCTCGCAGATTTTGTATTTCATCTGCTGCTGCTATAACCAGTTCTGCAGCCCAAGTAGCAGGCTCCTATTGCTTCTACACTGGGGCTTTGTTGTTGATGTTGATGTGGAGACACTGAGAACAGCTTATACATTTTCTAAATTGGTGATGTTTATGCTCCATGAGGACAACTTTTGACTAATGGTATATCATTTTCTCTTTCATTTCCCTGAGTTTCAGTTCTGAGATGCATTTTATTTGACTCTTTGGGAGTTCCTGTTAGAATGAACAAGCAGTTGTTGGTCTATTGCAATATGCATCTTTGTATCAGCTCTCCCTTCTTTCTTGTTTCGCACATCTTCCTCACTCTTGTTCCCTGGGTCACATTTACAAGAAAGTACTGTCAAACTCTACTCTCTGGAGAACTCAGACTCCCACAAACTCCTGGGCACTCTCAATGTAATTTTTGAGGTTATACTTTGTTCTTCAGACCATAAAAGACAGTGTTGGGGTGCTCATTGCTTAGGTCTATATGGTGTATAGGAGTTTGGGTGGTTCTACAGTTCAAGGAATCCACTTATTCCACATGTCAAGCTTAGAACCAGCATTTTCTGTGCACTTTTCAGGGATATTACTGACTAATCTTCAGCAATCACAGCTTCTAACTCAACTTGCCAGCCAGTAAGCTGGGAAGTAATAAAATACCATTCCATGCACTCATTGCCTTTGGCCCTTGTCTACAAGAATTCAACTTTCTCTGAGAGCTAGCTATTTGCTCTTCTTCAGTTTTTTGGCAGCACTCAAGGATAAGTTAGCATAATTGCCATGAGCATAATCTTTAAAAATGTAATAATTCTTTAATCTCTCTTGAGATAATAAAAGTCGTATTTTCTAGACTTAAAAGACTTGTCTACTTTTATTCTTTCCTAAAGAGCTTTACCTGAGAAAATAAGACAGCTAATTTTTCATCTTTTTACTTCGCAAAAGATTGGGGGGAAATAATATTTATTTTTAGTGAGATGAGAAGAATACTTGATTTGGAAACCAGATATGATATTGACTTTTATATCTATTTCTTATTAACTATATGTCTTTGAGCAGATCTGAGCCTTAATTTCCACAATTTTAATTTAGAAATAATAATATCTACAATACAGGATTGTAGTATAACAATCAATAATATTTGTGTGAGTATAACAAGCAATAATATTTGCGATAGCAATTTGTAGAAAATTTATAAAAATGTAGGAATTTTCCATTATTATGATTATATAATATTCATATTGACATAGCATTGGCTATATCCAAACATTTTTTTCAGAAAAGAAATGCTATCTGTTAAAATGTATTTTGATGTAACACAATAACAGAGTCTGTCTCTGACTCATTTAAAATAACTAAAAATATGCGTGCACATCTCACTGAACAAGGGTCAGAAGGAGGTGCTGCTAATAGAGTTAGGTTTGATTTTTCTATTCCTTGTGAAGATTATCTAAGTATTAACATGCTTTGTGCCACACAACATTAGTATGTAGTCCTATAATGTCAAAATAAAAAGAATAATATATACATGTTAAAATAAAAAATAGAAATATTGTTCTCTATATTAAAAATAATTATTTTTCTATCAGTTAGACTTTAATATTTACTCTTAGCTTTATTTATCTATAAAATGGAAATGAAAACACCTACCTGAGAAGGGTTGATTATTTTCTAAATAATTCCTCACACTTTCAAATGTAATGAATATTTAAGGAATGTTTACTGAAGAAATTTTTAATGAAATATTTAAAGACTTTGAAGTTTTAAGAAAACATAAAGTATAATTATCTTTTAAAATATGTTCTTAATGCATTGTCCGTGGTCAAAAATATTTCAGTGAGATTATTAAATAATTGGACAAAATAAATTTTAAACATTACAAATTTTTTATTTCCACTTCTATTTTTGATATATCGTATTTTCATTACATTTGATCAACAAAGAATACACAGAAACAATATTAGTAAAAGGGATTCATTTCAGTTCTTTACTACTCACTGCTGACTGGCCTCTCTGCTTAAATCTAAGCATTTATTCTTGTTTTCTTTAACAGCATTACAGCAATCAGATATTCATGGATGAGAAATAAAGTGAACTGTACTTTTGAACTCTATGAAAGTGTCTAGAATTCCAGATGATTTGTAAATTGTAGGCAGCAAAGCTTGAAAGGCAACGTTCTGGACCAATTAGGAAAGACAACTATGCCTTGCTTTCTATCATCTGCATAATTCAATTTGACTTCTATTTACAATGTTCAAACCACTGTAAAGAAAAGAGACAAATTTTGTAAAGCACATGTTACAGTCTTTGAATGCCATCAGTCTGTGTAGGAGATCATATTTTGTCTTTTATCAGTGATTTTTTAAAAGGCAAAGGCTTTTTATAAGCCCAGAGAAATTGTACATTGCATAGGTACCATGGAAGTTAAAAGAGACTTTTTTTCCTGTAAAAATTTACATATTGTGTCTAGGTTGTTTGGAAATACAGCTGTCAACAATCATTTTAAAAAAGGAAGTTGCACTGTTTTAAACATTAATGCATTTACCTTTTTTTTTATATTATATCCTACTTTGCAAAAAACTTTTTATTTTTAAAATTTATCAAATTTACAGAAAAGATTCAAAAAAAGTATAGATAACTCCCATAGACACTTTATCCAGATTCACCAATTGTTATTATTTTGCTACATTTGTTTTTCCATTGTCTGTCTTGCACACACACACACACACACACACACACACACATATACACAAACACTACTATTACTACTACTACTACTACTACTACTACTACTACTACTACTATTTCTTATGAACCACTTGAAAATTGGTTGCCATGATCAAAGATTTAGCAAAAACATTATCCTTTGTATGAAAATTTGATCTTTGATGAACTCTCTAGTTCTGTTCCTCTGGGTTATCTGATAAGTGTTGGAATAAATATCAACTGTGTTATGAAATCCTTATGGTAAAAAATGATTTCTAATTGATAAATTGCATGAATACTTAATAGTAAACCATATCTTGGGCTTCCCTGAGTATGACATCTCTTATAATTGGCATATCCTTTGCAGGGAACCTAGAAGCATTGTTTATGGAGTTATTATTAGAGATACTGGGTCCTGTGGAGCCTGAGACTTTTAAGCTTGATTAGCTCTAGCAATCTCTTGCATTGGACCATGTCTCATAGCCTTTGAGTTATTGGACTGTAGCACAGACTTCTGGAGAAGAGAATTTTTGCCACTCTATTTCTGGCAAGCTGCAATTCCTACCCTGTTCCTTCTGAATAGAGTGGTATCAAGTGTGGCCTTTAAGGGTCTTATGAGTGAATGACAAGCTGAGTCTAAGAAGAGTCTCAGGTTACAAATATTATGCTCCTTGATCTTTAAATTTTTCAGTATGCATTTCCTAAAAACAAGGATATTATATTATATAACCAAGGTACACTTAACAAATTCAGAAAATTTTAAATCAATACAATGGTTTTGTCCAACTTAGTCTATATTTCAATGTATTCTATTGGCCCAATAATGCCTTTTATAATTTTCCACTTGAGTATAAGATCCAGTTCAGAATATTATGTTGCATTTGGTTGTCATCTCTATTTTTCTTTCATCTGGAATAGTAACTCAACCTTTCTTTATCTTTCGCGACATTAACATTTTTGAAGAATTCAGTTATATCATGGAATATCCTTCAAGTTGAGATTGTATTATTCTTCCTTAGGATTAGATTCAGGTTATGCATTTATGCATCTTCAGTCAGGATATTATAAAAGCAATTCGTCTTTCTCAGGGTGTCACATATGGAATCATGTGATGTCCCTCTGTTCTACATTAATGATGTTAATTTATGTCATCTAGTCAAGTTATTGTCTTTTTTTCTCCATTGTATAGTTACTATTTTTCTCCTTTAACTAGTAAGCAATCTGTAAGGATGAACTGAGATCATACAAACACCCTAGTATCTATGAAAATCTAATCCTCTGAGATTTAACACCGATTATTTTTTTTTCAAATTTACTATTTTACTATGATGGTTATAAACTACTCTCTCTAAGTGCCTTTTTCTTTCTCTCCCTCTCTCTTCCTCTCCCTCTCATGTACTGAATTGTGTTTCCCGATATTCATATGTTTTGTTATTAAATTTATTAGGGTGACACTGATTAATAAAATATATAGGTTTCAAGTGTACAATTCAATAATACGTCATATGTATATTGCATCCTGTGTTTATCACTCAAAGTTAAATTTTCTTCCGTTACTATATATTTGACCCCTTTTACCCTCATCTACCTACTCCCTCCCGCCTTTCTTCTAGTAACCACTAAATTGTCCATGTCCACGAGTCTCTGTTTGTCTTGCTCATTTGTTGTTTTCAGTTTTATATCCCACAAATGAGTGAAGTCATATAGTTCTAACTTTTTCTGTCTTACTTATTTTCCTTAGCATGATCATTTCAAGATCTATCCATGATGTCATAATATTCATATATTGAAATCCTAACCCCACAATGTGGTCTCTTTGTTTCTCATTGTACAAAATCACAATGTCTTAATTACTGTAGCTTTATAATAAATTTTGATATCTGCTAATATAGTCCAATTTTTTCATCTCTTTTGAAATTTTCTTTTGTGGTGAGTTAAAAATGGCCACAAATTCTTTGCAGTTTTTCTCATAATGAGTGAAATCTATTGCCCTTCTGTTTGAATCTTGGGTTGGCCTCGTGGGCTTTTTTTTTTTTTTAAAGAATGGTGAAGAAGTCATTACTGCGTGACTCCTTAACTTCATTAAGCTTTCACTCCTGCTTTCTTACTGCCCTTTGACTGCTGGATAATATCTAGGCTAGCCTCCTCGAAGATGAGATACCACTTAGAGAGAGAGAGAGAGAGAGAAGCCCAGCTCACAGCCAGTGCCAACCGCCAAGTGACTAACACCCTCTTACACCATGTAAACTCCACAGAGCCATAGGCTTACTCTCAAAGCATGAATGAGTTCAAGTGAAGCCAATCAAAGAAGTGTCCAGCTAACCTCAGTCCAAATAGCTGAATCGCAAAACAGTGAGCTAATAATTGAATGGTGTTTTAAGCTTCTAGGTTTGAAGGCAATTTTTTAAATATAGAAATTGATGACTAATGCTCCATGACAGTTCCTGACCCTTTGCATTTCCAATTAAATTTTAGATTCAGCTTATTCATTTACACCAAACAAACAAAAACTCATTAGATTTTGCTTGGAATTTCATTGAATCTTTGACAAGAATATTAAAATAGTTGAAATTTTTTACAAATTTGAGATAACTCAATATCCATATTTCCCAAACAGTGTTTTGTTGAACATTATATTCCTGTGAAATACTCAGTGCCCAGGGATGAAACAAAAACTGTGTATATGGTTAAAAAAAAAAAAACAAAAACAAAAACAAAAAAAACAAAAACAAAACGAACGAACAAAAACGAAAACCCTGGATATTACATACAAAATAAAATACTGTCGGCACATTAGGATATTACAGATCTTGAAAGTTTCTGCAGGAATAAGAAAAACTGTTTTACTTAGCTCAATGGAACACATGAAGTTGCACCTGGGACAGGAAATACATGTAACTTATCTCTGGAGGAACTAGAAACTTTAAAATATAGTTTGAAAAAAGCATTACTCACACTAACTCATATTTCCATAACAAATATTCAAAATAGGTGTGTGTATATTTTAAAAGGACACAGTGCTTAGAGATGGAGCAAAATGTTTGCATTACTAACTTAAAAATTCAGAACAAAAATATTCTGTTTTGAAGTCAGAGAGAAAAATAGAGGAGAAATAGAAAGTAAGCACCATAAAGTCAGAGGTTTAAATTTATAGAGACACAAGGAGACCCAGGGCAATCTGTTACTTACTTCATTGTTGTGTCTTCTGCTGCCTATCATATTTTTTTTTCAATAAATTTAAGTAGCATTTCTATGATAGTTAAGCTGTGTGATGTAACTTTCTAGCCCAAATCTTTAATGGTTCTAATGACAGAATCATTAAAGTAGCATTTCCCAAACTTCTTTACATTCTTGTGCACGTAGAAAACAATCATATTATATGGCACACTCTGGCAAGCAAAAGAGGTTACCCTCGTTAGGCTGATAGTAACTGAATTAGAGAATTTGACCATGTCAGGACCTGCTCAGCTTTCCTGGGGAAATCAGTCTCTTTAGCCTAGAATTAGGTGTTATATAGTTTTAAGACTACTTATCTGCTTTTTGACAGTTTTTGTTACTATTTCCTAACAATATATTTAGAAGAAATAGCTGTTTGGACACTTCTTAAGAGAAGGAACCCTCTCTGCATTATCTTACTATATAGGTACTAGCAGATGTCCTTGAATTTGATACACATTCAATGAGTATATATTGAATGAATTCATAATTAACTTTCTCTTGGAATCTTATAAATAAAAATGATAGAGTAATGAAACTATCACACAAAAATCAAAAGTCTCTATGTAATTTATATTCTTATTTCTGTCAAGAAATAAAAGAAAAATTATATTGAATGTATTAGTTAAAATATAATGATATCTGTCACTTTATCTGGGCCTTTTAACTAGTGTACCCAATATAGTGATGGTATATATGCAGCTGTAATAATCTTTTAGTTTCACAACTTCTTGAATGATGCCTGCACGTAATAAGTCCTCAGAACACTTTTGTTGACATAGTGAATCAAATTTGACCTTAATTGCTAATGTCTAATAAGACTGAGGGTTTATGATCTTTCCAATGAGCCTATAGGTAGGTAACTTATTAATATTCAAATCACCAGAAGACAGTTTGAGTCAATTAAAGTGTATCTTTCACAATCTGCAAAGAGATTAAAATTCATACTGCTTTAGAAAGTCATTAATAAGTCAAAAACATGTTTGAAATTTTTTATCCTCTGACACAAACTGATGGTAAATATCAATTTAATTATACTGAGAAAATTTATATTAAGCACATACTATGTGCGAAACTTTCTACACTATGAAGACTATAAAAGTTAAAAAAGCATGGTACTTTTAACAATGCTAATTTAGTATTTGCCAAATACTTAGTAAGCATTGTCTGTATTATTCGTATATTCGTAAGAAACTAGAAAAACGGGATTGACTTATATTCAAAATAAAGATAAACCCAGAAGTAGTTGAAATAGGTGTCAGAAGAACAATAAATAAAATCAATGAAATAAAAGTACAGGTACTTAGAAAAGATCGGTAAAATGGGAAAACTATCAAGAATGATCAAGTAAAAAGGGAGAAGACACATGTTATTAATACTTGGAATGAGAGAAGTGAAATCACTTCAGATTTAATAGACATGAAGATGATAATGAGAGAATAATATAAACAGCCCATGTCAATGAATTCAATGTCAATAAAACAACATATTTTTTGAAAGACAAAGCTGACAAAACTAACTAAAGAGTAAATTAGTCACCTGAAAATATCCAGTTAAATGATTAGCAAAACATTTGAACAAAAATACTTTATCCAAAAAGATATTCAAAAGGAGATTATGGACATGCAAATATTTTCAATAAAATAAATATTATCGATCATTAGGAAAATGTAAATTAAAATCACTATGAAATACTATGAGATAATTTAAAAAATATTTTAATATTTTAAAATTATGTACATTATATATATTTTATACATGTACATATTCACAAGTGTCTAAGCTCAGACTTTGGCATGCCTTCCTCCTTGCTGCCTGCCTATTGTGTCTTTGCTTCTTGCCTGCTGTTAGAAATCCTATTCCTGAACTCCATTAGCCTTTCTTTTAAGTGTTTTTTCATGTTTTGCTGACATCCTTATGCATATTGTCTAGATATTGCTTTACATCTAACTTTTAGTCACTAAAAGATGATTCAATTTCCCAATAACATGCTATCCATAGGGGATGTGGAGTTCTAGGTCTCAGAGACTTCTGAATTGACCAATTTCATTAACATTTGTCATCTCATGCCACAAGAAATAGCATATGCCTAATAAACTTATGGAAGAAGTCTCAAAAATGGATAAAAATAATGTTAAAATGGATCAAAAGGATGTCATTTTATTAGCTTTGTTGGGTTTCTCATCCTTAAGTTTGAGGGGAAAAAACAATAAAAATTACAAAAATATGGTAAATAGATCAGTTTTGGGGAAGTTTTACTATATTCAATGAAGAAAAAAATAATAAATCCCCAATTATGCAAATACACAGTGTAATTTTAAGAATTCATTTATTATTTCTTCAAATTTAAATTAAGGCAATGATGCCTGAAGGAAATTAATGAAATATAAATTCTCTATGGAAAGAGTGTCACCAAGAAGCAGAATTTTAGTCTGAATTTACTTTAGGCATTATTTTCTTAATTTAAACTTGGAATAATGAAGGATGATTTGTATCTAAGATTCTTGCTTTCACATGAGCATTTCAATAATTTTAAGAGACACCTGCAGAGTCAGCACAGTTTAGATATATACTATGGTATGCTGAAGGTTTGAATAACTCCATTTATTTAAATCTGTAAAGGGAAAGAAAATAGGCACAAGAATAGACTATACACAAATAATCTCTTGATAGCAAATGCTCTTGGTGGTTCATAATTGTCAGTTGAAACTGTCGTATATCCTTAAAATGGATACAAAGTTCATTAAATTTACAATCAAGAAATAGTTCTTATAAAATTCTACTCTTGGACAAGTTTAATCTTAAAGATCTTTGTAGCATAAAAGGGAAGATGGGGTCTGATTTTTTTAAAATATTAATCTTTAAATTAAATAATATGTGCTAACATCATCTGATCAACCTATCTGGAGACTATTATAAATAACTTTTAGAAACCTTATTAAGTTTACATTAAATAACATGTAAATTTCATGATAAACAGATTTTCCAATATGCACTATTTCCTCAAGAAGCAAGCGACTGAATTAGTTTAAAGATTTTTTGAGGTATTTTTAGAAAAAATAAAAACTTCAAAGAGTTGGGGATTAGGAAAAGGTAATAGTCAAAAGTAAATGAATCAGGATATTGGAAAACAGCATCATAATGTTCTTTATATTCTTAGAAAATTCATAAATATTGCAACACAAGTATAAACATAAATATTCCTCTCTTAATCTCTCCTCTTTGAAACACTGATGTGTGAATTAAAGATGTCCATCAGAAGTGAATTTTCATGCTATGAAAGTATCAGAGAGAGTATTCTTATAGATATTAATCATGAAGGTATAAGATGAAGCCTTCTCTCTGAGAAATTAAATATGGGTAGTTAAGATTTCATTTGATACTCAATTGCCCTGAAATCCTAAATCACCAAAGCAACCGGAGGATGTAAGTATAGAAAACAAAAATCAGTAGAATGTTCCAGGGACACAAATGGTAGGTAATTGCTATTTGTTGAACTGACCTTACCTGTAAGGAAATGACCAGTAGTGTCAATGTTTCCTGGTTGTCAAAGGGAATGTGCACTGAGTGAAGGAAGCATGGATCACTTTTAGCAGAGCCATTCAATACATTGGTGAAGACTGAAGCCAAGAAGAAATGGTTTTTAAAGTTAATGGATATATGGGTAAGTCCAGCTGACAAACCTCAATGACTCAAACAACAAACAAACAAAGAAAAAAGTTCTAAGTAGAAAAGTACTTGGTGGATGAATAGAAAAACATGCAAAAGAAAAACAAAATAATTAATGAAATCAGAAGAAATAAAATGTGCACTTCTTGAAAAAGTGAGGGAAAATCCTTCCTGTGAGAATAAAAATGCAAAGAAATTTCAAAGTAGAAAGGAAAAAATTGGGAGAACTCACATGAATTCCCTGATTTCTTCAAATTAATAAGAAGGTTGTTATTTGCATAGAGATAAGGGTCAGACTTTTGAAAAGTGGAAAATGAGTTAAATAAGTTCTGGAAAATGTAATGGATAATCCATTAAAAATAAAGGCAGAATTGACTGAACTGTACATTAAGCATTGCTGATTTTGGTTTTACTTCAACACATTTAGTGCTGAATTTTTTTTTTGTTTTAGTTAGTCCTTGACTCAATTGCCATCTAGTCATCCATTTTACATGTTAATGAATGTTGATCATATTAGTATTGATATCAATATATTCAACTTACACTTATTGAACTACCTCAAGAGACTTACAACTATACTTTGAAAAATATACAGATCTTAATACTGAAATTAGGTTAGAAATATGACGCACTATCTCTGTTCAACCTTTAATGTATCAAAGTACTATTCAATTGAGTAGTACTTAAAGTCTTGTGATTTAAATAGTATAGGTGAAATCTTGATGTAGTAATTTAATAAGATAAAGCCAAGGTCAGCCTTGGTCAATTTTTGAAGAAAGATATGAAAGACCTGCAATTTCTCTAATGAAAATAAAATCACCTCAGAAAATATCTTATGTGGCTGAATGCTACACTAGTGTAGTGTTAAGCAAAAGGTAAAAAAAAAAAAAAAAAAGTCAAGAAAACTGACTTTATAAAGCACAAAAATCTTTTTAAGGAGGCATTGTAGTGTAGCAACTCTAATGTATTAGAATGAAACTTAAAAGTGCTTATAAAATGGGAGCATGATCTAAGCAGAATACCATGGAGGGTTAATGGGGTTTGCAGTCATCTATAGTAAAAGCTAAGATCCTACCAAGGAGAAGGTTTAGCAGTGGTACATGGACGATCACAGAGCCTGTGATCCACATATTCAGAGCACAACTGCCTCAGAATAGGTAATTTGCTTCTTTAGTCTCAGACAGAGTTAGCCAATGGACTGTTTTATTCAGAAGGTTTAAAAATACTGTTAAAGCACATAGCTGGAGTATTCATGGAAGTTTTGTTGTTGTTGTTTTACCACATACTCATAATTTCATCCAATAACATTTTTGAAAACATAACCAATAAAATTAAGAGTTTTTATTCCCTCTCTCTCACTCAGTATGCTACTTTTATCTGCTTTGAGTTTGGAGCAATGAGGCACTGTAAAACTAAGGGAGTAGAAAATGTATTTATTGACCACTACTACTATAAGCTGATTTCCGTGCTTCTTGGGCTGGCTAGTATTTAAAAGCTAAACTTTATTTCTCATGTGTGCTATTACCTGTTTTTTGAAAACACCCTATCACTGGTCATTTCTCACTTGTAGTTTTGTTTTTGAATGTGGAAAGACAATTTCTCCACTAGATCACTTACAATTGCTTCCTCTAGCATCCAGTGTCTCTTTACTGAATGCATCTCGAAACTCCTGGCAGCTCTGTCTTGAGTTCTTCAGTACTCCTTATGTGATCCACAGGAAAAACAGTATTTCCTTCTTTCCCTTTTCTCTTGCTATCCCATCTTCCCCACCACTAAAACAAAGAAACAAACAAACAAAACTTTGAAAACATTGGCAGTCTCCAATTCAACAACCTCTCTTTATCATTAGTCATTGGCCAGACACAATTCCCAATCCTTTAGATTTCACAAACATAAATCTGAAGCTCCAAGATATAAATCAGTTTCTCTGAGTGCTGCATTACAGTATCTTTCCAAGGCTTGAGCCAAAAGTAAAAGCACACCTTATCATAGGGAAAAAAGGCAAGGAGAGTCAGAGAATACCAAAGCTTTCCCTAAAAATCTAAGTTACACACAGACTACATATTAGGTCATGATGAAGAAGGACCCGGTTGGGACTACTATAGTAGAGGCCTTACAGTGCCCCTGGCTTCGTTGTCCTATAGCTTAACAATAGATTGTCCCCAGCAGCTTGACCCAGAGTTTGGAATGTCCTCTGCCATAGAGAGTTGCCCTAAAATTTACAATTAATGCCCTTATGCTCACCGATCACAATCCTTCTGGTCTAGCATTCTTTCCAGACTACGCTCACCTTCGTTCCTGGGTTGCTAACGCCACGGGGGACCATCTTGCCAGAGGAACGGCTTCATGAAGTATAACAAACACTCCACACACACAACTTGTCACGTAGCTCCTGGAATAATGCCCAGATTTTCCTTTAAATACCGTAAGCCAGACTGAGAAGGGAAGAAAGTTTTTGAGTGTGTTAACCTGCTGCCTTCTCAGATCACTGGTGCTCTGAAAATAAATGCTAGTTCTAAATATCCGAACTCCTGTGTTAGTCTCTTGGCTGAGAAGCACAGGCAGCACGAGCTGTAAATTCAGTTGCCCTCCGGTTACAATAATGTTATATTAGATAATAATATTATAAAGTAATAATAATGTATCAATTGAAATAAAAAGTTAAAAATAAACTGAAAAGAATTGGCTACAAGAAAATATAAGAACAATGTAATATCAAATAATAAGTGATTAAATGACAATTTCATGTTAAATTTACTATTCATTACAATTTTTCAACCACCTAAAAAAAATGTACTTAGAACCCAGAAATATTTGCCATATATGTTCTTGGGCTTCAACTAAAACTATTTCAATTTCAATAAAATGTACAAAGATGCAACTATTTGGTGTATTTAAACAATATTTATTTTCCTACATTTTTATAACATTTAAGTATATGAGAATTGATAAAGTAACTGGTTCTGCTGAATAAAGAAACAGCCATAGAAAATAAATATTGCTTAAATCCTTGTTTTTGTTTTTGTTTTTTGAAATAGCACGTATATTTTAAAGTTAGTATCAATTAGGAAAATTTCATTCAAACATTTTTTAAACAGTATTGCTGAGTTTAATTCTTTTTAAATATTCAGGCAATATTTTTGTTCACTCTACTTCTGATTGAATAATTTCTGTTAATCTTTTGAAGTTAACTCTTTTCTTGACATTTCCATCCTGCTTTAGAGCTCATACAGTGTGTTTCTTATTTTTGATATTGTAATTTTCTGTTCTAAAATATCCATTTTGTTGTTTTTATATTTTCCAATTATCTGCTATAATTTTCAGTCTTTACATTATTGTCACCAAATATTCCTTTCATGTTTGAGCACAGTTATAATACAGTCTTTAAAATTCTTGTCTGCTAAGTTTAACATCTGTGTTATTTTCGAGTTGGTCTCTATTGAATGTGTTTTCTCTTAAGAATAGGGCATATTTTCATAGCATTTCATAATGCTGAAGAAATTTTTTTATTGTACCAATGTTACCAACAGAGACTCTGGATTCTATTTATTATATTCCTGTTAAGCATGTTAATGTGTTTTTTTTTTCTGTCTTTGTTTTAGCAAGCAATTTGTATAATTGGATTCAAACTGCAAACCTTGTCTTTTGGGCAGCAGCTCAAATTGTGGTTCAGTTTTTGTGTCCTTAGCTAGGCTGCTTTGAATTGTCCAGATATGTTTATTCTGTTTGTCATCCGGAGACTTGAGCAGAATTTCTACTGAGAACTTGAAGTTTCCTCTTTCTGATTCTCTTTCCTCTTGGATTCTTCCCTCAATATATACTTTTTTAAAAATCAGTTTTAGCTACTCTAGGCAGTGTCAGTTGTGACTTTCCCTCAAAATGGATTACTCACCCTATGTTATTGTATTCTTCCAATGGTTTGATTTCTAATAGAATACACCTCTTTCTATTTACTTTCTGGGGCCTTCAAATGACTTTTTTTTTTTTTTTAAATCAGAGTTTATAATTATTATCTGAGGTTCAAAATGTAGACACTTATGTGGTGGACATACTAGAAGCTATGTTCACAGTATATTTTTATAAAATATAATTATTTTAGAGGATTTATTATTCCTATGCCTACACAATGATTATGAAGGTAATACTCTGATAATAAAATCAAGTATACTCAACTGATTTTGGAAACGTTCACTTCCTGATATATTCTAGCATTATTGAGATAGTGATTCTGGCTTCTGAAACTTTGTTCATATAATAATAATAAATTTTAAGTACTCTAAGTCCTTTAGGACAAATTATATCACTTACAACACTGCCAAATTAGTCCCCTTTTCAATACTATGAATATACATATTCCACAATAGTGTTATACAGTACTATATTAACAAAAAGAGATAAGTAAATTTAGGTGTTTTCTTCATATGTTAATATCTTTGTACTTTGAGCTTTAATACCCTTTAGTAAGCAGCCCTAACCAATGAATCCTAACATTGGTAGATTGTCCAAGTACTGCTCAAATACTTTTAGAAGCCATGAATCAAAGCTGAAGACGAAATCTTGGTTATGAGAATTTAGGATAGTAAATAAGTAGAAATTGACATATTGTTATCTAAGTCTTTCTAAAACTTAGAGATATCTTAAAGATATTGTACAGTCAAGGGGAATGCAGATGTCTATGAGGAAAGTGTTAACCTTGTTAAACAGCACAAAACACCCTATGAATAAAGCAAAGGCCACCTCTGAAGATAATGTAAAGGAAGGGGATTATAAGCCCCAACCATAAAGATGAGTTTGGCCATCAACTTCAAGTTCTTTTAGTGAGGGTTTGGTGAATCCCAATCGGTATCACCTTTTAAACAATCCCAAGACTTAGTAAATAAAAACACTGTCAATATAATAAGATAAAATATAATACGATTGTTAACAGCAAGCAAAAATATAATAGTCACTCCAGTATCGAGGCCTTGAAAAGTGTAATAATCCAGTGTTAATCTGGGGACAATAATGGCAAATACTCCATTATAATTAATGTTTTTTCTTTTTTTTTTTGTTTTTTGTTTTTAAACCTACATTTTCTGGAGTGGTTATTTTCACTACCCCTTTAAATAATGGTTTCAGCTTTGATTTGTGACTTAAAAAGACCATCTGAGGAATATTACTATATTTCTTAAAATATATCAATATAAAGTGATTTTGACCAATAATAGAAATAATTTTAAATAAATATGATAGATCAATAAATATTAGGGTTATTTGAACTATAGTAATAAACTAAAACCATGATATAATTATTTTTGAAACCTGGGTTTCTAAAAATTATCTAATCAATGCTCACTTATTGTGAGCATAATTTCACAATGAGCAATACAACATATCTGGGAAAGCTCCTAAAGCATACTGTACCACTCCCAAGGAAGCAAGGTGTTCTGTTAAATTTGAGAGATAGCATGACAGACATTTCAGATTATATTCAGACCAGATATATATGTCAAAATAAATCAAGATTTATTATTCTTTTAAACTGTATGATTCTAAGTAACTTAATGAAGTCCGACATTGGGAACAGCAAGCTTTTTCTCCAGAAATCCTCCTAACATTTCCATTCCCCAAATAATTGCTTTCTTTGCAATTCAAACTAATAGAACTATAACAATTTCTATCACTGAGTAATTAGAAAGGTGACAGGCTTGAAAGAAACTAGTCTTGGATTTTAAAACTAATAGCTCCACTGTAAAATAAATTTAATGTTAGAAATAATTATAAAGGGAGAAGGAGTACACATATATGTCATAGTTTTACAACTTAATTTAATATTTTTATTAATATCTTTAATGACAGTCATTTAATAAGATAAATAAAAGGATTTAAAAATAAATAAAAACATATCTTTAATGTCGTTGTGCCTTGTTTCTTTACCGAGGCAATTGAGAGTAGTATTTTTTTAAATGCTACTCACCTGTAAAACTTTATTCATTCTTTTTAAAATCTTTATTTCTTTAAGGTAGTATTATTCTATAACCAAATCATTCTCTATATAATCAGATCTACACCAAAGTGTCCATTTTATTTGAAACATACACATGCATTCACAGTAAGAGATCAATGCTTAATGATAAAGATGAAATTTTTGCTGACATGATATTTTTGTAGGATGAAAAAATTGAGTCAGGCAGGACTATATGCTAAATTTGATCTTGTAACTAAAATGCATCTGAAAACCTCATGTTAGAATGTCACAGATTTTTTTTTTATAATTATTTGTTCTACTAGAACTTGTTCTCCCTTTTTGTTTAATAACAAATTCTACTCAAATATGGACTCAACTTTCAAATAAAGTTAACATATTCCTTTAGAAAAGTTTATCTTACAGACCTTGAAGAATAAAGAGTCCTTTTTCAAATCTGCTTCCTGAAGTTAAGCCTCCTAATCTTTTTATGACTTTGCATAGATGTCTGGAGTAGAGTCTTTCTTATATGATAATCATGGTTTGAAAAAACCACAATGACAAATTTAAGTCTCCAAGTATGTAGAAAACAAGAGCCTTTCATAATAACAAGGTCTTTTCTACCTCAAAGTATATATAGTTCTGTACTTTTTGGTAAAGTTAGGAACTGTATTAGTCTGTCACAGTTTTTTAGTGGGATTTATATTAATCTTTCCCCCTGCTATACAACTTAAGAGAAAACAGAGTGTAAGAAATAATTTTTGGTAATCTGAGAAGGGATATTGTGCAAGAGATCATCTTATAATTCAAAATGAAAATGCAACCAAACTATCTCATTTGGAAATTTTAAAAAAATTTTGTTGTTTAATCATTAAGGTACATATCACTGAATATGCTTCCACTCATTATTTACTGTGTTAGGAATATTCTGCAGCAAAGAATTAACTTGAC
Organism: Pteropus vampyrus; assembly: GCF_000151845.1. NCBI lineage: Eukaryota > Metazoa > Chordata > Mammalia > Chiroptera > Pteropodidae > Pteropus > Pteropus vampyrus. The sequence continues at coordinate 8,503,601 of NW_011888793.1, read as the reverse complement.
CAAAGAAGTTAAGCCTTTGCCTTTGGTTTCTAGAAGGTAATTTCAAAGCCCTTGGAATATTCTCCTGGATAAAAATATCTTTGTTTATCTGGGGGCCTCTGGCCATGTCTGGTAATCTATGTTAACCCAGTGTCATCTGGACCTCTACAAGGGTTAGAGACTAAGGTCAGCCATGTCGGCTGTCAACCACATCTATTTGATCGAGACCCAATAAAAATTCAGTACACCAAGGCACAGATGAGTTTTCCTGCCTGGCAATATCTACACATATTGTCACACATCAGTGCTGGGAGAAATAGGTGCGGTCTGCATTACTCACTGGGAAAGAAAACTGGGAGCCCTGCACTTTGATGTCTCTGGACTCTGCCCTATGGGTGCTTTCCTCTGTTGATTTTAATCTGTGTTTTTTCACTATCATAAGCCCTAACAATGAGTAAAACAGATTCTCTGAGTTCTATTAGGTTTTCTAGCAAATTATTGAACCTAAGTATGATCTTGGAAACCCTAAAACTTGCAATTAGTGTCAGAAGTGAGGATGGTCTTGAAATTCCCAAACTTTGTACCATCAGAGGTCACCTGATCAAATCATAAATTAAATGCATTTGCTGAGAACAATTATTTCCTTACCTCTTTTATTTATTTATTTTTTTTTTTTGCGGCGGCAGGGTTTAGAGGGAAGGAATAAAGCTGGTTAACTTCTATCAATCACTATTTTTTCATCTGTGTAATGTGAATAAAAATATCTATCACATAAAATATCTGTGTCAATTAAGATTTTATAAATATGTAAATGTCCTATCAAATAAGTCTGGCATGTGATACAGACTCAGTAAATGCTAGAATCTAGCTCTCCTTTTTGATTGAAATAATATATACCATAATAATTTATTGAACTTCATAATCGATTCACTTTAATTTGTACAAAAGTATTATTTTTCTTTTTCTAGTATGATGTAGTTGTATTCATTTTACCTAAATTATTTTCTAAAATTGAAGTTGAAAATTAATATGTGTATGTGTGTATATACTAAATTTTATAGAAATACAGCTAAAACAGTTTGGTTGTTATGATATTCTATGTCCATGACTTTGTGGTGAGTCTGTGTATCTACATAACAACATTCTGTTAGTTTTCCTTTTGAAAGGCTTTGAAGTTATATAAAGAAAAAATATATATGACTTTATGCAGTGCTGAAACCTGCCATGATTGTGCTGGGAGTTATTTACAGAAGATCTATTTCTTCTGTTGGGAATACACAGCACAAGTTTTTCTTATTGTTCTGGACATCTCACACACTAAACCATTCGTTTTCTCTAAGGACAGAAGAAAATAGCACAATTTGTTCTCAAAGACTACTAGCTGCTTCTGAAATGTGAGGAAGCTCATGGTAAATGGGCAGAATGTTAGACATAAATAAGAAAAATGGGGCAGCAGAAGTAAATCTTTTATGATGCCTTCTCTCATTCATTTATATGGAAGCAGTCTTTTGCCACAGCTACAGGTGACAAGAAAAAAACAGAGATTGCTAGTTTGAAATATTCTTTCGAAAATAACTTTAGCATCAAAGTAATTTCATCATTGGCTTCAAAAAGCACTTATATAAACTTTTTTAAAAAGTACAAACTAAAGATTGATTTACAGGAAATTGATTTATTTACTTGCAATTTTGGAAATGTTATTTTATTATTATTGAATTTAATTCCTATGATGTTCTTGTTTTTTTTTGCAATAAATATTATATAAATCAGACATTAGAGATGAAGGAAAGAAATATTGGAATTTCTGAAAATGTAAAAATAGGTTTCTCCAGCTGAGTATAACCACTTATAAACTGTAGTTTTAAAACTTGCTAGACAACAAATAGTTTTATCATTATCTTCCTAGGAAATATTTTCTTCTCACTCAAAATAATTCAAAAAAAGATAAATTGTCTTTCTACCTGCTGAATAATCAAACAACAAGATGAACAACAACCACAACAATATGAGATAGAGGAGTAGAATTAGTATAGGCCCATACTTACTTAAGCTAAAGAAATTGTGGCAAATTATATTTTCCAAACATGGCTACACCCATATATATTTCTTCTATCATGCTCTTATAATGTGAAGACTAATTTCTATCCCATTGAATATGGGTTAGTCCTAGTAAACTTGCTTATATTAAATAGAATACAGCAAAAGTGACACATTATGACTTCTGAGAATAGGCCATAAAAGACAATACAGCTTCCATATGGTTATCTATCTTTCGTGAGGCTCACTCTTGGACCTTAGCTGCCATGATGTAAAGAAGTCATACTGAGATTTCTGGTGGCAGCTCCACCTGGTTAATAGTTTTAAGTACCAAACACTTGAGTGATTTCAGCCTCCAGTGTCTGAGCATCTGATGCCAAGTGGGACAGAAATAAGTTGTCCCCAATGAGACCAGTTCAAACTACAAATTCTTGAGCAAAACAAATGCTATCATTGTTTTAAGCCAGTAAATTTTGGATTTTTTTTTAAAAAAAAATCCAGCAATAGATAACAGGAACACTAAATTTGAGGCAAAAAGTTTTGAGACAAGCTAGTCTTATATGTTGCTCAAATAGTAAAGACGATATAGCCAAGGTGGAATTACTGAAGATTATGATGGTCTCTGCTCACCTTTAGTCGCAACTTTTGTGCATATTTGGGCATAACCAATATTATGTCTACAAAGCCCCAGGTAAGCAAACGACATATACACAAGTAACTGAAGATAAAATAGTCATAGATTAATAATTATTAGGTAACTAGTATTTTAAAATAAATATAGCATAATCCTAATATCTATAAATACCTAAAATGGTATAACAAAGTTTTATTCTTTTTTGTTGACTTGAAGATTACTTTATTTTAATAATTTGCTTGAATGAAGTAACACATTTAACTGCTTTGTGTTCTTGAGAATGTGGAAGATACTGTTTTTATTTTTCAACATTATCATAGTATTGTTCTAGAGTGCAGACCAGACCTGCTGCAGAAATAATTTTGAACATTTTAATATTTCATCTAGTTTACACAAATCAAGTGAACTCTAAAAGTATGATATATATATAATATAATATGACAACTTTTCTTCAAGTGTTTTTTTAATATTTATACTCAAATAAAAAGAATTATGTATTTTATTGAAGAAGGTAAACTTAATTGTGCCTTTATATGATTATGATGAATCCCTTACATAAAATTGAGAGACATATCTGTAAATAGTGAAAAAAGCATGCTCTAAATAAATAGAGATAAATCTTTTCCTCTTACCCATTTGTCCACAGGCTATCATCTTTCTTGTCACCACTTTTTGGTTCATTTCCTCTTTTTGTGATCTTAATAGAATACAGTTGAACAGCAGGGACTTTTACCAATCTTATTCTAATGAGGAATGAAGAGAGAGAATCTGTCTGGTACCTTGAACATGCATATTAAATATTGTACAAAGTTAATATTTCTCAGGCAGGGAGCCTCAAAAGGGCCTAGGCCAACTTAGGGCAGAGAACCAACAGAAAACTTACTTCGCTGCTCAGTATACAGCATGTTGTCAGCAATGAGATGGGGATGCTTATGGGTCAAGGTATAAAATCTAAAGGAGTGTCATTTTTTCCTTTCCAATTTAAGAAGTCTTATTTTGTAAACCATTCTGGTTATAAATAAAATTTTTAATTACTTATATTACATTTCAAGCATAATAAACAAATACAGAAGATTTTTGCTTCTACAGTTTTTTAAGTTCCCTTGCCAAAAATCCTAACACACTAATAATATCGCTAGCCTCAAATTTTGATAAGACATCTCAATGAACTCAAAATAATTTATTTCCCCCTTAAATATCTTCAGCTATGCCTGAAAAATAAATGAAAATTATTATTGTTACTCTTATTTCAAAGATGGAAAAGGAAATAAAGAATTAAAATGAATTCCTGGAGGGCACATTATGATATAGCAGTAAAACATAGAGATTTGTTAAGAAAGTGTGTATTAATGGCTTATTAAGAATAAATTGCTCATTTTCAATCCTAACTCCTATACTTTCTCTTTCTCTTTTCCTCCCTTCCATCCATGGATTTTAAATAAACACCTGCTATGTGTCAACATTTAGACTCTGGGAATATCAAAATTGTTTATCTATGATCTACACTTGTATTTTAGAAAAAAGAAATTAATCACACAGTAAATTAAGTGTTATATTAACAGGTATGAATAAACCACTGTGGAAGCATGTAGGAAGGACTAACTCTACAAGGGCCTGGAAGAAGAGTTAAGAAGCAGAGAATCAGGGAAGAGTAGATAGAAGTCATGAATAGAAAGCAAGTTGATTCTCATTACTTGCTGATTCCATATTTGCAAATTCACCTATTTAGTAAAATTTATTCTCCAGATCAATATTCATGATGATTTTGTGTTCATTTAAGTACAGGTACAGAATGATAAAAAAAAGAAAATTAATACAAGACATTCATATTCTCAGCGAAGGTCAAACAAGGTGATACTTACCTTTTTATTTCAGCTCTCATACTATAAACAAGTTTTTCTTTTCATGGTCTACTTAGAGCCATATTGTCCACATTTTTGTGCTTTTTGGTGATATCACTGTTTAAAATGACCCCCAAGCATAGTGCTGAAATGCTTTCTAGTGTACCTGAATGCAAGAAGGCTTGATGTACTTTTGGGAGAAAATATGTAAGTTAGATAAGCAACACTGAGGCATGAGTTACAGTCCTGTTGGTTCCAAGTATATTAAATAATGTATCTTTAAACAGAAACACACATCAAACAAAGTTATGTATTGATCAGTTGACAACAATGTTTCAGCCAGAGGCTCAACCCTGCATTTCTCCTAGGAGCAGTGGTTCTGTATTCACTAATTTGGTGTTGGCAGAGACATTATAGAACATAAGAATCAGCAGTTTGTGGAATTCCAGACAGTAGATAGAGAAGAAAAGGAAGACATTCCCAGTAAAGAGAATGATTTCTACAAATCCACTAAGTGTGAGAGAGTGATTTGTATTCAGGGAAACACAGAATACCATTTCTGCAGTTATTTTCTGCAGGAGCCCTCCCTTAGTCTTGGTCAGTTGTATCTCTTACATGGACTCCATAATTACTCTGTATTATAGTCAGTTATTTCTTTGTAGCATGCCACATTTTATTTGATATGACCCTCTTATTATGGAGCCAATAAATTAGACAAGGAATCAACATCCCAAGCAAAGACAGCCATTTATGGGGTCAACATAGAGAGATAAATGCTCCATTTTCCATACTAACTAATTGGCCCAATCAAATCTTCGTCTCTTGGGAAAATTGAATATGAGATACTCAGAGAAGGAAGGATAAAAAATAAGTACAAAATAAGAGAATCTGGAAATAGAGAAAAGAAAAATCATAATAAGAAAGTCAAAGAAGTAGGGAATAGGATTCTCATTTCTTAGAGGACAATAAAATGTCAAATCACCAGAGCTGATATTGGATCACTAGGATTTCTCTTTTATCTACTTGTTTCCGGTTTCCAGAAGGCTCAACTGGTATGTTGAGATAGCTTTGTACATTACACATGTACACACACGAAGACATACACACATATATTTGTTTTTGCTGTTATAAAAAAAACCAAAAACCTTAAATCAATGATCAATTACTTCTCATTCTTAGATATATTGGTTTAGCTAGGATCAACTATAGCTGCTGGCCAACTTCAAATATTTTCCCAGTGCCTCTAATTCCAGAATCCAACCTGAATACTCACTGGCTATCTGGGCCATGATTTTCTCAGATGGATGGAAGGAGCCCAAGAAGTCAAGCTGAAATACAAAGTATGTATAATAATTAGCATTCCTAAAAGCCAATGTTTCAGAATGTTCAATTTGTAGGAAAAATATCTGACTGTATTATATAGTCTCTTAGGAACTAAAAATGTAATTTTAAACATATGAAAAAGCAGCAAACATTATATATAAATCAACTTAATAATTGAATATATATTTATATACAAATACTATTAAAATTTATCATCAAGAATTTTTAAAAGTATAAAAAACTAAGAATTGATCTACCATATGACCCAGCAGTTTCTCTACTGAGCATTTACCCCAAATACTTGAAAACATTTATTCAAAAAGATATATGCACACCAGTGTTCATAGCAGCATTTTCATGATGGTCAGGACATGGAAACAACTGAGGTGTGCTACAATAGATGATTGGATAAAGAAGTTGTGGTACATATATACAATGGAATATTACTCAGTTATAAGAAAAGATGAAATATTGCCATTTACAACATAGATAGGTCTTGAGATAATAATGTTAAGTGAAGTAAGCCAGACAGAAAAAGTTGAAAACCACATGATATCACCAGAGATTCATGGACATAGTAGACTAATGGTTAACAGATGGTAAAGGGAGAGGTGAATAGGAGGACGTAGATAGGGTAAAAAGGGTCAAATATGTGGTAACAGAAAAAAATCTATGGGCAGTTAACACACAATGCAATATATATATATATGACTTACTGTTGAATTGTACACTTGAAATTTACTGGATTTTATTAATCAATGTCACCATAATAAAAATATAAATACTTTTAAAGATTTAAATGTTTTTATTTTCCATGATAAAAAACTAGATAATGAGTGCTATGTTATGTATGTCAGCCAAAATTCAGACGATAATGACTAAATGTGTAAAGATTCAGAAGACAATATATTTTAGCACTATGAGTCAAAGGACTTGCTAAAAATCAAACTTACTAACATTTTCTCACTTCTTAACTGACAGTTTTATTTGGTATATTCTCTACAAAAAATTCTCTCTACCCAGAGAGCTGCATGGCTCTTTTTCACATTTTATTCAGGTCTTCATTCAGTGTCATTTTCTCAAAGGTGTCTTCTCTAACCACCCTCACTAAAATAGTGCAATATTAGAACTCTGTTTTGTGTCTTGCAACAGTATTTATTATAAACAAATACTACATTTTATGCTTATTCTATCTTTCCTCAATATAATGGAAACTTCATAAGGGCAGGAGATGTATTCATTTTACTCACTGAAATGTTACCAGTGCCTAGAATAGTGCCTGGCACATTGTTCGCACTCAGAAAATATAAGTCGAATTAAATAAATTGTACCTTTGAGTGTTAGACAGATAGTGATAAATACATATTGAAAATTAGAAGTCAAGAGATATTGAAATAAATATGACAATTTCTATTTCAATTTTATCTGTGATTTCTACTCATCTCTATATTAGTTCCATCAGTGAACTATACTCATTAATTACTTTTCTGCCTAGGTATCTGTTGATGTAAATTATTTTAATGATATTTAAATTGTGAAAGAGTCACCCTCAAGGAATGTGTTGCCTAAGGATAAAGTATATATTTTAGACTTATTTAAGGAAGCATATCAACAAATCTGGCAAATCATTTTAGTGTAATCATTATCACAATGTATATATTAAAACCTAAGGTTTTTTCATTTAAAAATGTAAAAATACAATACGTATTATTTTTATTGTATTGTGACTTTTTAAAAAAAATCTGTTTTTAAATTTAGTATTAAATTATGTACATTTATGCATCAGTTCGGGTTATGTATATAATTTATATAATATAAATACATTAGATTGATAAATTTAATATTCCCATTTGGCTGAATAGATTGTTAGGATGGGATTTTGAAGATTAGTGATAATTCTGTTTAATACATATGAATATAAATCATTACACAAAATTACAGTAATTTGTAGTAGTTAGGCCTTTGTAAAAAGATTATAAGATTAGAAAAAGTATATACTGAAAATTTACCATATAAATCTATAAGTTTGTGTGTATGTCTGTGCATTTATCGTATAAAGCCAAGGAGGCTCCCCTCCCCCATCATAGTATTAATGAAGTAGAGAAGAATGAAGAAATATGCGCAGAGTTAAAATTAAGGATGGGCTTTGCCATGTAGGATTCTTTTGCTATTGGTAAAGATTTTTACCAATACATATATACATCAAGAAGAAAAAGCTGTATTTTTCAAGGATAATATAATGATCAAGGTACATGAACATCTAAAAGAAAACATAGGCATCATTATCTATAATTAAGAAAATGATGTCGATTATTTTGTAGAGTAGATGAGTGCTTTGGGCATTATTTTGTCTCCAAACAGGTTTTTTGCTTTCACTTTGCAAAATTAAAATGTCCACTGAGGAAATTTTTCTACAAAAGTAAATACTTTCTACGAAAATTATAGGCTCTTCTTTCCTGGTCACAAGGAGTTTGCCAGAAGCTCTGCGTGCCACTACATCCTTAATTCTGACATCCAGTGGGAACAGATTATCTTTCTCTTGCTATTTATCAATAATTAATAAATCATATGCTCAGAATTCTACTCTAGTTGCACCATCATAGGTCAGAATCAATCACTGTTATTAATCTGATACAATCCGCTTCAACTAAGAACTGTGATTAACATCAGCTTTTGCAGAGCTTTTGAGACAGGCTTTTCCAAAGCACTTGGCAAGAATAGAAAACCCAAGTTCAGAAACTAATATAACAAAAAACATATATTTTTTATACAAGGAACTTTTCACTTTTACATTCATAACACACTTATCTTTATGTATGTGTATGCATTAAATATTCTTACTTAAAACATATATAGAAAGAGGGAAACAAAAGTATACAAAACAATAATATACATTGCCCAGACCAGAAAATTTTTTGATGTCTTTCTAATGGATTTACAATTTAAATCTTCTTTCATAAACAATTCTTCTTTTTCTAAATAATAAATTTCTTTAAGAACCAAGCCAATAAGAGACTTATTTGGGAGAATGTCATCCATCTCTCTTAAAATAGTGATCCAAGAAGTACCTTTTAGTTTTATGTTTTTTTCCTCAATCAGTCAATATATTTTACTGAGAGTAAAACTGAACCACAGATATAATAATTTCATAAATAAATCATTTAAGTCTCAAAATTGAGAGTTTATGTAGCTAAATCTGGGGAAGATGAGATACGTCAAAGTAATCTTTTTAATGTTTTTGTTCGAATATTTGTACTACCTTATTTCATTGGAACTATGATTTTTGTCAACTGTAAGTCAATGTTACTTGATGTTTTACTGAGAAAGAAAAGAAGTCTACCAATTACAATAGTAAAATGCCATTAGTTGTTAAGTATATTCTTAATTCATAGATGTTAAATTATTAAAACACGAGTGACTTAGAGTTGAAGAAATATAATTTCATCAGAGTTGGGGGAAGCTACATCAAAATATTATACAGAGACAAATGCACTCCTTTGTTAATTTATTTATAATTTTCAGGTGTACATTATCATTTGACATCTGTATATTCTATTGTGTGTTTATCACCCAAAGTCCAGTTTCCTTCAGCTACCATATATTTGATCCCTTTTACCCACTTCACCCTCCCCCAAAACCCTATATTTAGCCCCCTTTACCCCATCTACCTCCCCCCTCCTCCTCACCCCACTAGTAACCACTAGTCTATAGTCCTCTGGTAACCATTAGCCTATAGTCCATGTCCATGAGTCTCTGTTTGTTTATCTTGCTCATTTGTTGCTTTTAAGTTTATATCCCACATATAAGTGACATCATGTGATTTTCAACTTTTTCTGTCTGGCTTATTTAGCTTAGCATGATTATCTTGAGGTCTATCTATGTTGTTGCAAATGGTAATATTCATCTCTTCTTATGGCTGAGTAATATTCCATTGTATATATGTACTACCGCTTCTTTAGCCAATCATCTATCTTAGGACACTTTGGTTGCTTCCATGCCCTGGCCACTGTGAATAATGCTGCTGTGAACATTGGTATGCAAATATCTTTTTGGATATGGGTTTTCAAGTCTTTGGGGTAAATACCCAGTAGAGGGATTGCTGGATCATATGGTAGATCAATTCTTAGTTTTTTGAGGAACCTCCACACTGTTTTCCATGGTGGCTGTACCTATTTGCAGTCCCACCAGCAGTGTTTAAGGGTTCCTTTTTCTCCACATCGTCTCCACTCCCTTGCTAATTTTAAAAAAAGAAAAAGCAATTCATTGTCAGGACTTGTCTTACATAAGAATTATTCTTTGCTGATGAAATTTTTCAATATACTTATAGGCAAGTTTAGAATATCGTTAATACATTTCAAAAGAAAATCAAGACATTTTAAATGAGCTGGTATTCTTTTTATATGGTAATTTTAAGAGGATATTTAATTTTTGAATTTAAATCTTATTAAATTGTTGTCTTTGGTAGAGTTGCAAACTAGAAGATAAAAATAATTTTAAAAAAACAGAAACTCAAACAGTGATAAAAGATATACTTCAGTGGTAGAGTATTGAGACTTAAAAGAATTAAAAAATTAACATTCAAATTCTTAGCATAGTTTTAATGAAAATAGAAAGGGAAAAATCAATTCACTCTAAAATAAACATTATAATATGGATATTGTAGTTCCCTTATTTTTTCCCCTCTGAGGTTGAACAATCTTGATGAGATGCTCATCAGATAAAGCATCAATTTATTTTAGCACTCTTTATTTGCACAAATTTATTTCCTCTGCTTGTTTTCATTTATGTAGTGATCGTCTAATCAAAATAGTTTTTATAAGTCTGAGCGTCCCTTGATAATCATCATGGAAATGGTCGATTACACCACAAAAGTATATTAGTGTTCAAAAATTCTTTTAAGACTAGTTAGCAATTATACAATAACCCTCAAGTAGAATTACTTTAAGAATTTTGCTGCTAGATGAGTACATCGAAATCAGAAATTTAAATAAAACTCACTTTCCTAATTGCAGCATAGATATAATAATCCAAATGTCTGATCGAACTGATGAGACTAGTTAGAGGAAAGAACTGATAGAAAGGTAAAAGGAAGGAGTTTTTCATCCCAAAATATGCCTTTTGGAAATTTTAATTATTTTAAGCTTGCTGCTAAGGAACAGACTCAGAAAAATTTTGACCTTCCTAAAGAAATTTAGATAGAGAACCTGCTCCAGGAAGGGAGATATCATCACAAGATAACTATAGTTTAATATAAACTAGTATGTGATAGAGAGGAACCTAGCAAGGCCCATTTGTTCAAGTTTTCTTTATGTCCCATTGTTAAAGATGGCCAAGAAAACATTTATCAAGCATTTGCTTTTCCATCTCCATGTAAATTAATTTCCTGCCCTTTGAAATCTCAAAGTATGTTCTCCTCTACTTTTTCCCATTCCTTAGCTCCAGAATATAAACTTCAACTTAGCATATAAACTTCAACTGCTCAATGTATCTTTGGGTTTCATATCTTATGGCACCCTTGAATGTACATTTGTAATCTATTTTGGGCATTTCCCCCTGTTAATCTGCCTTAAGTTAACTTGATTATTAGTTCAAATAGAAGAATTTATTTTTTTCTTCTTTTTTTTCTTCTTCTTTTTATTTTTTATTTTTTGGCAAGGCAACCCTTGTTTGTCCTCACAGATTGCAAAGACCTTGTCAGCTTACAATTCCTTATTTTTTATTTTTTACGCCTACAGTGCCTGGTCTTCCTAGGTGGTCTCCCAACCCTGCTTAGCTTCCGAGGTCAGACGGGATCAGGCTTGTTCAGGGTGACATGGCCGTAGACTTCAACTAGAAGAATTTAGAAGGTGGGAGTAAAGTTATTTTTTGTACCCTTACAAAAGAAATGGGTTTTTTGAACACTTTTTCTATCTGAAATATCCCAAGTTGATTTCAAAAGATTTCAGAAAGGAATGAGAGAGGTGCTATAAAGTATTGGTGGAAATGGTACCCCTTTATTGTCCCAAATATCCCTTTATAAAATCTTATTTCATTATAGTTATTGATGCTAAACATAAGAATTGACTTTTTAAATACATTATTGTGTTAATAAATTTTTATTCCCCTTTCCCTTTTATATAAAAAAAAATTGTTATAGAAAATTTCTAGTTGCTATTTTAGATTTTAAAATGTGCAATACCTTTTTTTTAACTTGGTTTAAAAAAATATTCACATTAAAATTGTGACTTTCAATGCTTAAGAAATTATATATAATTTTCTTGAGAATGGAAATTAAATAAACTAAAAGAACAACAAAATGCAACGAAACATCTTCTTTCTGGGAAAGTCTATCAATAATGTAATATAAGTAATGATAAACGCCCATTACTCTTTCCTCCCCTCATATGAGTCAAATTCAACTTAATAGCAGTCTTAATTTAAACTGTTTTAAGCACTGCAAAGGATACATTGGAAAAGTCAGACATGGTTTGTACATTCAAAAGTTTAAACTTTTAATTGGAAAGGTTAAATATTTTTTGTAAAGTAATAAGCAAAAAATATAAGACAATACATAATAAGAGGCTAAGTATGACAGAAAATTAAGTGAGACCAAGTGAAAAGTAAGCTAGATGATACAGTGGTCCTTGAGTAAGTAGCAGGCACTGGGACATGCAACTCAACCACCATCATTCAATCTTTTCCTTGGGTTCATCACACAGATCTAAAGAGGTCTGCATTTAGTGGTGAGAATTGTTAAGTCATGGAGCACTTAACATGTGCTCCATGTTAGTATGAAGGAGTATACTAACTAAGAAGTATGCAGAGGACAAGGTAGCATCCTGAGCGGGCTTCGCCTGAGGAGAAGAAAACCATCCTTTATGATACTGCAGGTTCAACTGTGCCCATTTCTATACAGATTGCAGGCTGTGGGTAAAAGGACATTCACTAGCCTACCCACACTGTGATTTCCCATTACTGGCTTACTGTGATCTCAAATGCTTCTCCTTGCAATAATAAAATTAAAAAAGGACTATTCCCAGTGAAAAGGTAAAAAACAGAAATGAAATGGGGCTCTGCCAGCGATTTGGAGTGAGCAATTATTTCCTTGCAGGTAAAGTCTGTACTATTGATAATATCTAATTAAGATTATTACTGGGTTGGCAAATCAGCTGAGAATCTCCAACACCTGGTTTAATATATATATACCCACACACACACACACACACACACACACACACACACACACACACATATATATGTCATCAGCACTTTAAAAGGAAAAGGGGAGTGTGAGACAGCTAGAGTTAAAAGCAAGAAAAACAAAAGAAAAAGAAAGAAAGAAAGAAAACAAAAAAATAAAGAAAAAGCCTTTTCATATCTTTATGTCATTAGTCCATGAAAAACATATGTGACTTTCAGGGGTTGTCTATTATTTTCAAAATATAGGTAAATTTTCTAATTTTTATAAGATTCAAAGTATCAGCATTTCTCTGGCTTCAGTGTTGTTATTATTTCAGAAAGATATCTATTACATGTATTTTTGAATCAGGACTTTTGAGAATAAACCGTTCTGAATAAAGTAAGAAATATGGAGAGAAAAGCAAAACTGGAAGTTCCTATAAAGAAAGAAAACTCTGCCATCAAGGTATAAGACAACATTCTTCCAACATTGGGTTCAAGGAATCAACCTTTACTTCACTAACAAGTTATGGATATTAGTCGATATCTAGTAAATATTACCAAGTAGGTATTAACCTGCTAGAATTCTAAGAAGATGTGGCTAGCTTCAGACATAATTTGATCCAAAGTCATCAAACTCCATTTCTAGACTCCCCTTGTTTCATACTGTTTTCAAGAAACCTGTCTGCATGGTGTTCGGCAAGACCGCTGCTGGAAGTTATATGCATTGATTAACCTTATGGCTCCTTTTCTGAAAAATAATAGTCTGGCAAAAATTTCAGGAAATACTAATTGGTCCATCTGGTTTCATGTGTCCATCAGTGAGCCAATTATTTTGTGTGAGAGTTAGAGTAATAATTAACAAGACAATTAACAAGCAGTTGATTGCATTTTGGTCTGCGGTGGTAGCGAGGGAAAGATTCTCAAGTGAAACATGTATTAAATATGTTTGTATACATTCCCTTAAGGTGAGAGATTATGATAAATCTCATCTTCACATGTAGAAAGAGAGAAAATTTTTTTAGAAATTGATATTAATTATATGTACATTATTTACATATATTTGTTTAGATTGGTTTATAAGATACCAAAATATCCTATCCATAGAGCTTAGCACACTGTTTTATGCTACAATTATTGTTGTACTAGTGTTTTTTCCTCTTCACATCTTTTGAGAGTGAGATGATGATGTTTATCCATCTTTTCATCTCCCAAATCACCTATTTCTTTTGCATGTAGTAGATCTCATAATATATTAGTAAATGTATGAAATAATAAATACTTGCTGAGTGGTATGACTAGATATTTTTGAATGAAGAATTTTCAAAATTCTGAATCCAAATAAATGAGAATAAAATAGGGCTTAAAATTGTGTCAGGAAAATTGAGAAAAGATCATCTAGTGTTTGCAGTTCTATTTTGATGGCCTTAAGTGTTTTCCTTGATTTTTTTTTTTTCTCCTCTGATCAATTTATCTTGCTGGAAGCTAGGCCCATATCCAAGCTGTGATAGAAGAAGGCTAATGATAAAGTGACTCAAAGTAGATAAACTAGAAACTCTGAGCATCACCACTCATAGAAGACATTAGCTATTTAATACCTAGGTTTCCCAGACTAGGGAAAAGCCATTTTCTACATACTTCTACCTAATCTATAATTATATAGATGGTTTGCCATTTTTTTTTCCTCAGTCATATTTTTTTCTCAGAGTACATGAACACTGGATAGTCAATGACATGGCTTAATATCACCTTAATCCCAAAGCAACATTTCTATGGAAATTCACATACCAGTGGATTCTATGTCAGTGACTCTTGAGAAGAGATTTAAGTGTGTAGATATAATAAAAAACAAATTCAGCTTAAATAAATATTATGCACTTTGATCATGAACACTTAAATTAATGTTGGAACTATTTTAATTTCATTTTAAAATTAAAGTTTTTATTTTGACTAGATGATTTTAAAACCAAATGTGACAGCTTTTTAATTTCAAATTCTCTTAATTGGTTTCCTAGCAACTTATTAAAATGAGAGCATGGCAACTATCTACTTTGTAAAATAGTTTCATATTAAATGAGTTAATTGTTTATTGGATTGTAAATGTATAGGTATTTAGAAGCAAAATTTGTCCAACGTTTCTATTTTGATACCAGTAGAAAATGTATACTTCTATTTTTATCATGTCCACTGATAAAAAATACCAATATGAATTAAAACTTAATTTCACAATAATCCTAGAATTAGGTATTATTATTATCATTTCAGTTCGACAAATGAATACATCAAGGCTCAGAATGTTTCAATGTCTTGATAACAGTAAGAGAATTTCAATGTCATAGATAACAGTAAGAGAATTTTAGATTTTGACTGCAGATTCTTTGGTTCCAGAGCTGTGCTCTTAACCAATCTATTATATTGTACTACCTCTTAAATATATTAATGAATACATACTATTTGTTACAATCATGAAAATTAGATGAGCAATGTAGAAGGGACTATTACACATACTTTATAGATTTACATTTCCTGTAAACTAAATAGTCCAATATCTAACAGTATAGCTTAGTTCCTTTTTGTACCCAGTAAATGTATGTTTTATGAATGGATGTATATTACATTAGAGATGAAAATATAAAGCAACAGATACATTAAACTTTTTTAGATTTTTTTATTTACTAGATAATAAACCTGGTATTTTGAGAAAAAACCTTTTTTATTGGTGTTAAGCTTGTTTGCATTAAAGTAATCAGATATTTAAAATAAAAAACAATTTTTTTCTGAATGAGAAAAATAACTGAAAGTTATTTATTGTTTAAACAAAATTAATTTAAAGGTGTTTTGGAATTTCCATAGCTAATACCCTCAAAATAGCTATAAATCATTTTTTTTTTTTTGGTCTTCTGAGAGTTTAATACTTTAAACTAATTAATATGATTGTTTTATTTGTTTTATAAGTCTCATCTAGTTATCTGATTGATAATGCCTTTCAGATTGAGAAGTGTCTATAAGTGACAACAGTGAAAGATATGAGGAACTAAATGACTCCAAGAGACTCTGGTTTGCCTCAAAACATCTATCTGTGGTGCCACATTATTCAGAGATTGATGCAATTCCATAAATGAATAATGATTTAAATGTACTCTTAATAATGGTTAATGCACAAGCATTTTCCTCTGACATGTAATCAGAAAAATTGATGTGGCTTTGACTAGACTCACTCTCTTTTTTAAAGTTATTCAAAATAAATAATAACAAAGAAATAAGAAAAAGCTATTTATAATATACAATATATCATGTAAGTTAAATGACAATACTCAAATTTTCTAAACCTGATATCCTGAGATTGATAAAAAAAAAATTAATATTAGGGTCTATAAGAATGTTTGACTCTGTGAAAAGCTACTGTTAAATATGATGAAACTGATTATATTAAATGTAATATGTAATTCATACATTAGGGATTTTAACAAGTATAAAATTAGTTCTTTCCATTGTTCAATAAAGACAAAAAGGCAAATAGAAAGTTAGATCTTGAGTGCAATTTAAGATAAAAACAGTGCTATGATTTTGGCACATATTTACAAACACTAGTGCAATGCCTATTTTTTGCAAGGTCGTACAAAGTATTAATGATACATAAATAATAGACAAATATTCTATCATTGAGGAATTTACTCTCAGAGAGTATGAGAAATTTAAAAACAAGGTACAATGAGATACACATCTTGATAAAAGTGTATGTAAATTACCATAGAGCATAGAGAAGATATGACTAGCCCAGGTTTTGGAGGAAAAAGGGTTATTGGACTATCCTAACTTTGAATGTGTGTACATGCATGCAAGTGTGTGTGAACGCGCATTTGTGTTAATCTAATTTTCAGGTTTATTTGGATATCTCTATCTTCTCTCCATATTGTTCTAATGAGACTGTCAGTTACTATATTCCTCTATCATCTATTAACGAGCCTGTCATCCAAAAGTGCCAAGAAATATTTCTCAATTTCAAGGATATTCTATTTGGATCTAGGATTGTCAGGTCTACACAAGCCTTCTCTGGTACTGGGGTTAAAACATAAACATTGGGAAAGCCGAGATGATATGAATGTACGTTTGCCAGCAGTCATATTTCTCACACTTGGATAAAAATAAAACCAAATAGAGACTAGCAAAGATAAGAGGCCCAGATGAACAGCCTTCAGGTGACATTTTTAAGACCTTAAATTAATTCATGAATAAAACCAAGCAGAAGCAACCTGTGCCAAAAAACTAGAGTAATTTTTCTTAAATTCTGAGCCTTTAATTCCACCCCCAATCTGTTTTTTTTTTAATTTAGTTTATGTTTCTACTTGTAATTGAAAGTGTCTTGCTACTATTTTACAAATGGGAATAAAAAGATGGAACATTCCTAGAGGTGGAGAGATTTAAGCTAAAAATTAAAGAATGATTATGAATGAACTATTGGATGGTTGGGTGAGCATGGTTATACTCTATAACTGAACACGAACGAACAGCGTGTACAAGTTATTAAATAAGAAATAGTAAAGCATATTCAAGAAATTACAATTGCGGAGGCAGTCTAGAAGAGTGGTAAGCTGGGTTTAGTTTTGAAATAACTCTGATAGTACGTCAAGAATCTAAAATTTATATTGTAATTATTGGAAAGATTTTAAAGGATTTAAAGAGAAGACAGAAATGATAAAAGGTGAATTTTTTCAATGATCCTACTGGAGCATGATAGAGAAAAATATTAGAGGCAGGGAAACTATTCAGAATTCTGTTACATGTGAATGTGAGAAATAACAAAGGTTTAAATTAAAGCATTTGCCAAGACATTTTAGTAGGTAGAAATCTACAGTATTTGGTGCCAAACCATGTATGGAGTAAGAAGAGCTTATTTTAACACAATTATCAGTTTTCTAGTTTGGGTAATACAGTGGCTGAGAGTATCATTCATTGAGATAAGGGTACCAGGAAGAAAGAAAATATAAAGAATAAATAAATTGTGTATTCCAAGTAATAAGCCTATCATCTTAACTGAAACTTGTGTTTCAATGATTCTTTCAGCCACCTACCATAGCAATCCATGTGAAGTCCACATCTAAATATATCTGGCATTTCTCAAACATTTACCCAGCAGCTATCACGTTTTCAGCCATTCTCCCCTTTAAAAATCTCCCTTTGCTCTCTTCCATTGAATATTCCATAAATGTCCAGTGTGGTTTCCATTTTGGGATACAATAATATACCACCAGGTACAGCTACTGTGGTTTCCTGACATACATAACTTTTTCTCTAATCATCCCTTTCTCTTCTGGACTATGCCGAATCTTTCAGCTATTGACAAACTGCACTGAACACTATAGTTACTGCCAATATTCTAGACTTTTTTGCCACTGTCATCTGCTCTGAGTATCCTCCATTTACAGCGACTACATCCTTGCTTACCTGCTTATGGAGTATGAACACACAATGCTCTTTTCCACCCTAGATCAGTCCAGTGTTGTGATTTCTTCTGCGTGCTATAATCTCCTCCAACTCTCTGTATCTTTTCTATCATTCAGTTCCCAGTTTAAATATTAACAAGTCAGAAAGTTTTTTTCTTTAAGAAAACATAATCTAAGTTGGCTATCCCTTTATTTTTAATTTCGGTACATTAATTTGCAAATGCATATTTTTTATTTATTTGTTTATTTATTTACTTATTTTATATCTCATTTCACCACACTATAATCTTCAGCATGTCATGAAATTTGTGTTCTTTTGTTAATTAGCACTTACTTGTTAATAGAAACTCATTATTGATATTTAGGAAGAATTTTTAGCTGAATATAGTAGAAAATATTACAGTATATAAGCGAAAACATAGAAAGATGAAATATTTAGCTCTACTTAACATTTCATATGTTGCCAAGAAACACATGGAAATGGAGTTTAAAAATATAGTTGTAATTTTAATGTGCCACTCTTAACCATTTCAGCATATACCAAAATAAAAGATTATCATGTTATTTTTCTAGTTTCTCATGATTCTAAAGTAATGACCTACCATCAAATATATACTTTATAATTAATTGCAACACTTAGTTAATTTAGTTAAGTTTAGGTTAAGTTTAGTTGTTAACACTTTAGTTAAGAGTATGTTTCTGCTTGTTATAACTTTATAAATCAGTATTCCAAAGTTAGAACATATAAACCAAATAAACTAAGTTAGATAATTTTCTATCACTATATTATGTCTCTCTAAACATATATTTACTTTGCAAACATAAAAAATCCTTCCTACTAAAACACCTACCATTAATTTTTTGTAAAAAAAAGTCTTATACAATTAGAATAAAAGTTCATCAGTATAGAAAAATTGACGATATTTTAAATAAAACAAAATAAAAATGTAAAAAACCATAAATTGTCCTAACCCTAAATATAATAAAGACTAATTTGTGCTATCTATCCAATCATATTAATATCTAATTAATATATTGATATATTTTACTGATGCATTATTAATCAAATCGTGGTTATATTGAAATAATAAATTTATAACTGCTCTACAACTTACTTTATCTGCATAATTAGAGTCATTTGATTTCATCCCTACCTCTATCAAGTATCTTCTCACATAATTAAAACCTTCATTTTGCATCTAAAAGGGCAGATTTACTGCCTCCTTAGAAGAGAATTAAAAAGAGGAAAGTCTATTTCTTTATTTATAAGGAGAGACTTGGTGAAATGGAATATATAGGTATCTGGAAAGAAATGTAAGATTAAGACATACAAGGTGGAAATGAGTTGACAGAAACAAATATGTTCATTAGTAAAAAATTGTTTAAAAATTCAAAAATTCTAAAGGAAAAAGATTTGATTTTTAAAAAAGAACGGTGGGCAAGAAGGCCTGGAATAACTTGAGATATGTAGCTTTTGACTAATCACATATTACCAAGATGAAGAAAATGTTTTAGAAATCCTCAGAGTCAAATGTGGCAGGCAGGGTACTCTCTGATTTAAATTAAAAATAAAAGACCACTGGAATGAGGCACATAGTCAATGACCAATTTTAACAAGGATGGTAAATTTATATACGGATAGTATCAGGAAGAATAATTTTCAGAATTAACTGGGCCTTGCAAAAATTTATAAAGAGGGACATAGATATAGTTTAGATTTCTAAATATAGATCGAGATACGTATATCAGGTAAAGATAGGCTCTTTCTATATTCAATAAACAATTTTATTGCTACATAGCTGTGTTGTTTAATTTCATGCATCAACTTGACAGGCCATGGGGTGTACAGATTAAACATTATTTCTGAAAGTATTGGTGAGGGTGGTCTCAGTAAAGTAGATTGTCTTCTTCAATGCTGGTGGGCATCATCTAATTTACTGAGGGGCTAAATAAAACAAAAGGTAGAGGTAGGAAGAATTTGTTCCATTTTTTTTTTTTCTGACTCGTTGCTTGAGTGGAAACATCTCATCTTCTCTAGCCCTTAGACTGGAATTGATGCCATGCCTGCCCTCAGCCCCCTGCCCCACCAACAGTCCTCAAGCCTTTCAACTAGGACCAAATTACACTATCAGCTTTCCTGGGTCTCTAGATTTTGAACAACAGATTGTGAGACTTTCTCAGCCTCTCTCTCTCTCTCTCTCTCTCTCTCTCTCTCTCTCTCTCTCTCTATATATATATATATATATATATATATATATATATATATATATTTATGTATATATATTTAGATGTGAATAATGCTGCAATGAACATGGGAGTGCACATATCTCATTGTTATAGTGATTTTGTTTTCTTCAGATGTATACCCAGAAGTGGAATTGCTGGATTATATGGTAGTTCTATTCCTAATTTATTGAAGAACCTCCATAGTGTTTTCTATAGTGATTGAACCAATTTATATTTCCACCAAAAGTGTACAAGAGTTTTCTTTTCTTCATATCCCTACCATTATTTCTCTCTTGTCTTTTTTATTATAATCTTGTTAATAGGTGTGAGGTGATAGCTCATTGTGGTTTGCTTCGCTTAATGATATTGAGCATCTCTTATATACCTGTTGGTACATGAAGACATTTGTATGTCTTCCTTGGGAAAATGTCTATTCAGTTCTCTTGCCTATTTTTTAATTGAGTTATTTGTTTTTTGCTATTGAGTTGTATAAGTTCCTTATATATTTTGGATATTAACCTCTTATTTATATAACTTGAAAATTATTTCACCTATGCTGTAGGTTACCTTTTCATTTTTTGATTGTTTTCTTTGCTGAGCAGATATTTTTTACTTAAAGATTTTTGCTTTTGTTGCCTTTGATTTTGGTGTCATATTAAAAAAAATTATTGCCGAGACCAATGTCAAGGAGCTTATCTCCTAGGTTTCCTCAAAGAATTTTATGACTTTGGCTCTTACTTTTCAAGTTCTTAATCTCTTTTTCAGTTGATTTTTGTATACGTTATATTCCTTTGCATGCTCCTATCAGTTTTCCTAACACCATTTATTGAAGATATTGTCCTTTACTCATTTTGTATTGGCTCCTTTGTCTAAAATTAATTGAATATATGTGGATTTATTACTGAACTCTCTATTGTGCTCCATTAATCTATTTGTCTATTATACCAACACCATACTAATCTGATTATTATAACTTTGTAATATAGCAGAAATCAGGAAGTACAATGTCTCCAGCTTTTTATTCTTGATCAGAATTGGTATTCATTTCTCTTTAAATGTTGATGGAGTTCACTAGTGAAGCCATATGGTCCAGGACTTTTCTTGATTGAGAGGTTTTGGATTGCTGATTTAATCTCCTTACTAGTAATTGGTGTGCTAAGATTTTTTTATTTCATCATGATTCAGTTTTGATAGATTGTATGTTTCTAAGAATCTATCCATTTCTTCTAGGTTATACAATTTGTTAGAGTATAATTATTTATAGTAGTCTCTTATGATCCCTTATATTTGTGTGGTATCAGCTGTAATGTCTCCTTTTTCATTTATAATCTTATTAGAGTCCTCTTTTTTTCTTATTATATCTAGATAAATATTTAACTATATTGTTTATCTTTTCAAAACATCATCTCTTAGTTTCATTGATCTTTTATACTGTTTTTAGTTTTTATTTTATTTATTTTTGTTTTTCTGTTATTTTCTTTCTTCAACTGACTTTGGGCTTAGTTTGCTCTTTTTTCAGTTCCTTGAGATATATAGTTAGGTTGTTTATTTGGGATTTTTCTTTTTCTTTAATGTAGGTAGTTATTGCTAAAACTATATATGTGTAATCTTGTAAATACCAACACACATAAAGGCAATGAAAACACAGATCTAATTCAATGTGGTACACAGAAAGCTTCCCTGAGCTCTGCCCAGATATAGTTTTTTTGTTTGTCTATGGTGACTGATAAAACTGTTTTGACTGATAAAACTGTTTTTTATTCTCTTTTATCAAAGGATCTCCTGTCTATGATATGACTCTCTCCATTCACTTCTATCCTTACACTATCTCCTTACCTAAAGCAGCTCTTGGAATTTACATTCTCATCAGCTGGCTGTGGTTGGCAACCAAAAGTCTTATTGTTGACTTCGTTTCCTTTGCTTTTCTCCTGTTTTTTTTTTGTTTTTTTTTGTTTTTTGTTTTTGTTTTTGTTTTTTACAGCACAGAATGAGTAGTGTTTTGTCTATTTACTAGATGACTATTCTTGCTTTAAATTCTGATAATCTGATGAATACAATTTTACAACTCATTACATATGTCTTTGTCAAAAATAGCTTAAATTTGA
Source organism: Pteropus vampyrus (assembly GCF_000151845.1). NCBI lineage: Eukaryota > Metazoa > Chordata > Mammalia > Chiroptera > Pteropodidae > Pteropus > Pteropus vampyrus. Next base: position 8,480,854 of record NW_011888793.1, on the reverse strand, counting down.
AATAGGGTTTGGCATGTGACTGCTAATGCCCTGTCTCTCAGAATGGTTTCATAAGGGTAAGAATATCTTCCAAATTACTGTAAGGAACCCTGTTTTCATTTTAAAGTTTCCCGAGAATAATGTTTTCAAAGTGCTATCCCTTGAAAAGCATCATGAGCATCATTGTAGATACAGAGCCCTAATGTATTGAGAAGAATGTTAGCAATGGGACTCAACATTCCAAACTCTTAAAAGCCCTCCAAGTGATTCTAGCATAGACCCAATTTGAGAAGTTCTGTGTTAGAATATCAGAGAGACAATTCTAACACAAAGAGCATACAATTTTAGGAAGAATCCACAGCGTTAAACTTAAATCATTATAGTGAATGGAAAATGTCAATAATTCCTAGAGCTTAAGGGAAAGAAAAATCATAACTCGTTTATTTATTTTTAAGATATTTATTAAACACTTCTGATGTTTAAGTCACTGGGGCTATGTGTTAACTATATAGATGTGAAAAAGCTGTGCTTTTCAATATTGCAATATAATATAAATGCAGAAGAGTGATACTAAACACGAATTCCACACAAGGGAAATATAATTATACATTGTATTAATTTTATATAAAACAAAATACAGGTTGCTAGAAAAGAATTTAAAAGACAAATATAATTTAGACTCAGGGATCAGAGAAAAAGCTTTGAGTGATTTTTAACTTTCAACATGACCTGAAAAATGAAATAGAACTTTCATGCAATGGTGGTAGGGAGGGGAAGGAAGGCAGCATTTCAGAAAAAGTAGAAAAACATGTGACAAGGCCCTGAGTTAGGAGAAATGTTCATCTGTTCAGAGAAACCAGACAATGGCGAGTGCTATGAGGCACTGTCTAGTTTCTCTCTTAAGGATGAAGGTACAGTCTGGGCCCCTTGCCTCCACTTGGGACAACTCTGAAAGGTCATTCAAGCTTTAGAGCTCTCGATGAAGCCAACTGAGGCTTTGGTTGGCTCTCTCCATGTTACCTCATCTGTCCTCATTATTTTTGAGTGTTCAAGGCAGCTGCCTGCAGTTAGTTCTTAGTTTAACCTTATCCTTGTTCAACTTCTTTTGCCTAAACTATTTCTTCCTTCATTTCATTTCAGTGCCAGTAGAACTGCACAATAAACTTCCTGAACACATATCTCTTTTTCAGAGTCCATTTCCAAGGAAGCTGTCCCAAAACGAAAAAAATATTATTGTGCCTGAAGGGCGTTTAGAAAGTGGTAGAGCAGTGTGACATGGACCCGGGCAGTTAGGCACAAAACAGATGCAGGTTCATGTTAAAGACAATGCATTTTTTTCTAAGTGTAATAGAAGGTCATTTTAAAGGGTTTTTAACTGAAGAGTTTCTCAATATGATTTAAGATAATCACTCTGGTCATGGGATGGAAATTCAACAAGAAAGTTTTCTTTCTACCAATTGATGTAAAATAAAAGATTAGGCAAGCTTTTTTTCTTATGATGATGTTCTAATCTTAACACCATTTTGATTTCATATTTAAAATACTCAGTAAATGCCTTTCTTAGAACAAAAATAAAATTATTCCATAAATGGGATTTTAAGTTTGTCGGAAATGACCCAAGTCTTCTAAACCTAAATTCACAGGAACTATTATCATGATTCTGAAAACGGAGCAAATGCTCAGTATTGAAGTTGCAATAAAAGTTGCCTTGGGTTGCAGGAAAGGTGTTGGCTCTCTCCACAATTTCTCATCTGTCCTCATTATTTTTGAGTTTTCAAGGCAGCTTCCTGCAGTTAGTTCTTTAGCCTTGGTAAGCACAAGGACTGGATGTATCAACACACTGAGAATAGATTTGTCTCATGGGAGCAGGCTCACATTAACCAAGTCCCCAGAGACAGATGTTTAATGCCTAAACTCAAAGGTGGATCAGCACATTTTCTCTACTTCAACAAGCTACACCTAAAGGCTTGAATATAACTAAGATGCTCTCTCTATACATGCTAGACTAAAAGCCAAATTACAATCAGAAATGCGTTTGGTAAGCCCAGAATCAAAATAAGGAAAGTCACTGTGATCTGAATGCGTAAAGTATCATTCTACTAAGACAATCTGATTCATTCATATCTAAAATATGAGGTTTTTTTGGTTTTTGTTTTTGTTTGTGTTTTTTGCTTTTAAGACCAGACAACAAGTACCTTGGTGCTTAAATGTGCTTTTGCAAAATATGCTTTCCTGATGTTTCTAGAGAGAAGCAGAACGCTCATTAAGGAAATATACTTTTTCCTTAATTATGTTAATTATTTTAATGGGGTTTAAGTCTCTTCTTACTGGAGTAATTTTAAACTCCATTATTTTAATGGGGTTTAAGTCAATTCTTACTGGAGTAATTTTATAAAGACTTATACAAGTGTTAATGAAAGGGGGGAAGTAAGATAAGGATAAAGGGAGTCAAATATATGGTCACAGGAGGAAATGTAAATCATTTGAGTAATCATTTGAGTAAATTTCAAATGATTTTCGCTTATCTCTAACATGACTCCGTTTATGATAATTTCATAATTTAGCTCAAGAAGTTTAAGTTATTTCTGTTTTGTGAGGGAAGAGGAACTTATTCTTTTAGTAGAAACAAATTTTTGCCATCTTTTACCACTTGTGTAATATTAAACTCAACGCTTTAAAGTGACAATTTTGATTGTATAGCAAATAATATCTTTAAAATCCTTGTATTAGAAGCTAATATTAGGTAAAAATATTGAGTACCAAACAGATGAAGAGTGAAAAAAATAACTCTACGGCATAAAACAATATTTATTGTACGTTATTAATCTGAATTGGTTAATAATTAGGAAAGCACAGAACTATCTATACCAAGGCTTAGAGATATATGTAGGTTTAAAATACAGCTTCTAGAGAAATGTTTGATAATTGTCCAGTTGACTTTTTTTGCTCCTAAATTTCCTTATATATCAAGAGAAAGAAAATATGATCAGTCTGTATTATAGTATATATGTTTATATAAAATATTAATTAAATAATCTAATAGTGTTCTTCTGTTCCCAAGTTGAAAATAAAGTAGAATTTCATCCATTTAATCTTAGACAAAATGTTTTATTCTCAATTAGGTCAATAATGAATTTGGACAAGTTCAGTATTTCAGTGATAAATTTTAATTTTAGCCAGAGATTAAAGGAGGAAAAGAAGTCCCTAGTGAGAAGAAAGCAGTAGGAAGAATAACAGTGTGGTGGAGAAACATAAATGAGCATTTAAAAGGCTCTAGTTCTATAATGATTAGGTGACATGAAATTATCTAGGATCTCTGATTAGTAGATTCTCCATCTATAAAATAAAGATAATAGTATATGCCCCATCAAAATACCTTGCTTATTGGAGCTAATTAAAATAACGTATGTGGAAAATAAAGCCTTATACAAGTGTCAATGAAAGGGAAGAAAGGAAGATAAAGATAAAGGGAGTCAAATATATAGTCATAGAAGGAAATATAACTTTGGGTGGTGAACACACAGTACAATATACATACGATATATTATTGAATTATATACTTGAATGTTCTCTGATTTTATTAACCAATGTCACCCCAATAAATTTAATAAAAAAACATTTTTATTAGTAACAAAAATAAATTATTACTAATATAATAATAGTATTCACAATTTTTACCGCCACTAATAGAACATCTAAATTATCACAGCTTCGAACATTTTTAATGCAAAGAAAATAAGATGAAACTGAAAAAAAGAAGTTAATTCTTTATCACCTTTTAAAAAAATTGTTAAAATAGATATTTGAATGTTAAGCCTCTTGCTTCTTGATGCTTTCAAAACTAGGCTCTATGTTGACAAGTATATTTATCATGAAAGGGCAGAATATTTATGGTTTATTAAGTTTGTCATTTTGTCTTAGGTTTATCTTTGTTCATTTTATTTTAACACTAAAATTCAAGAGCAAACACTTTTTCTTCTTTGGCCCTCTATTTTCTACAGGCACAGGCACACTGATGTCAACTTTAATATAAATGTAGAGCAGATTTGTTTTATATAGCTTTGCTGCCAAATGTAGTGGATACAAAGCTTTTCCTTCTTGGTTCACTGCTTGTGTATAATGCAAATGCTGTGATAACTCAGCATGATATCATAAGGCATAAATGTCAGATTGATTCAATTGATAGTGTGTGTAATATTGGATTTTTTTTTTTTTTTGCATTTGAAAGCGTAAATGACGAGATGTTCAAAATATGGCTGAGTCAAGCAGCAAACTCCAATAGAAATGGTTCTATCAACAGTGCCATGTAATTATTTCTCTAGTGTCATCTCACATAATCACTGTCAAAATAAGCTTTGTAAAAATATTTCATCCTGCCACTCTGCTGCTCAAGAAGCTGCACTTGATCCATACTGCTTATCACTTCAAGTTATAAATCCATCTTTCATTTATTTATTGAGTCAAGAAATATTTATTAAGCTCCTACCATAGAATGAAGCCAATGGAGATTAATACAGAAATGTTCAACAGTTCTGCATTCTGTTTGTCTAATTCTTTAAAATCTACACCTAGTATTCTTAACTTGAGTCTCTGACAGCTCTTCCATTTGATTCTTTGTCTATCCTGATTGCTCTCCACTGATAAAATGTAGATATTTGTATAGTTCTCGGCTTAAAAAGTTGTTCTTTCCAGTTTTATTGAGATGTAATTGACAAAATTATAAGATGTTTAAGGTATACATCATGATAATTGGATATACATATGTATTGTGAAAGGATTCCTTCCATCTAGTTAACACTCTATCACCTCACTTATTTACTTTGTTTATTTGTTTGTTTTGGTATTCTACTCTCATTTAAGTTCTACTCACTTAACAAATTTCAATTACACAGTACAATGTTGTCAGCTATAGTCACCATGTTATACATTAGATCCTTAGACATTATTTACCTTATAGCTGAAATTTTGAACCCTTTTACCAACATCTCCCTATTGTCCTCATACTCCAAACCCTAGCAACCACTTTGCTACTCTCTGTTTCTATGAGTTTGACTTTTTAAAAAATATTCCATAAATAAAAGACACAACAAAGTATTTGTCTTTCTGTTGGGGCATTTGACTTAGCTTAATTCCCTCAACGTCCAATCATAGTGTCCCAAACAACTTAATGTCTTTCTTTCACATGACTGAATAATATTCCATTAAATATTTATATATATTTTAAATCATCTCTCTTCGAGTTGAGAGTTAAGCCCCTTTAAATACCGCTTACTATAGAGCATTACCTTCCCAGGAAAAACCACTGTTTAGACCTCTTTTCACTGAAAAAGTGAACAGCCCATGCTATGGAATCTCTAC
>NW_011888793.1:8470129-8475377 GCF_000151845.1 Pteropus vampyrus | reverse complement strand
TATTCATGCTTATGTGACTGTATTAAACATTTGAAATTCTTCTGTTAATCTATCTCTGTTAATTTGATTATTAGCCCAGCTAGAACTTAGAAGGTTATATATATTTTAAATTTTTATCTATTTATTTATTCATGGACTTTTGGGTTGTTTCCAGGTCTTGACTGTGAATAATGCTGCAATATACATGGGAGTGTAGATATCTCTTTGATATCCTATTTTCATTTCTTTTGGATATATACCCATAAGTGAAATTGTTGGGTTGTATGGTAGTTATATATGTTTTGCACAGTGGCTGTACCAATTTACGTTCCTACCAATAGTGCATGAGAATTTCCTTTTCTCCACATCCTTGCTAAAACTTATCTTTTGTCTTTTTCATGATAGCCATCCTAGTAGGTGTGAGGCAATATCTCATTTTGGTTTAATTTATATTTCTCTCATAATTAGTGATTTTGATCACCTTTTCATGTACCTTTTGACCATTTGTATGTCTTCTTTGGAAACATATCAATTCGGTTCCTAGGCTTTTTTTAAAATTGGATTGTTTGTCTGATTTTTTTCGCCACTGAGTTGGATGAGTTCTTTATATATTTTGAATATTAACTCCTTATCGGATATGTGATTTGCAAATATTCTCTCCCAGATTTCGTCAAAAAACTGTTAAATTAATGAATTCATTAAAGGTGCTGGATATAAAATCAATACACAAAAATCATTTGCATTCCTGTACACTAACATGAATTATCAGAAAGAGAAATTAAGAAAACAATCCCATTCCCAATTGCATCAACAAGAATATGAAACTTAGGAATACATTTAGCCAAGGAGATCAACTTGCTCTTAATCGTTACCTGAAATACATTATTTTTTCTCCAGCCGATCAAACCTATTGTAATAGTTCTAAAGTCCATTTTCTCCACAAAGCACATTTCTAGTTTCTTTACATCACATATTTGTGCTGAAATCACCAACATTTAGTTTATCACTTAATTATTTGCTAATATGTCCATATCTGTTAATATTCTCTTTCTAACTAAATTACTGGCTGCCAAAAATATGGTCATATCATTCTGATGTACTCATCTCACCGGGTGAGTACCTAATTTCTAGATATTTTAGAGTTTCTAATAAACAACTCATTGATCTTAAAAAACAGAAGTCACTTTCAATGAACAATGTTAATACAGATTTAAAATTAAAACATCTTACTAAATGTAAATAAATTTACTTATAAAAACAAACATATTTTTGATTTCAAAGTTTTCTGCTTTGTCATTTTGATCATGTACTTTGATATGTTTAAGAAATAAATATGCCTTATTTGACTGTATTCTTCAAGTTGAAAACCTAATAGTTAATGTCTGACATGTTTTTTGTGAAAACTCATAAATTGTGACATGGAATGCTTATTTCTATCTAGAAATTTGATTTTTTTTCCAATCTAAGTTTTTGTTTTGTTTCTTTATTTTTAGTAAAAATTTAAAAATCAGAATTATAGGCCCATATTCTAAATTATCAAACATAGAATGGTGAAAATGTACCTCTTGTGTTAAAGCACATGTACACTTGGTCATTTTGTTCCATTTATGATCATTTTGTTCTCATAAGAATTGCCCAGAATGCAGTTCTGTTTTATCTTACAAACATATAGATTTTTGTTTTTTAAAAATATGGTGTGTAAATGTGTAAAGTGTGTAAATATTCTCAAAAAAATGAGTAGAGGAAATACTGTCTTTTTCAGAGTTCAGACCAATGGAACAGAGTTTTGAATATTTCATTTAGCATTTGGAAGGAAAAAAAAAGGAATTGTTTTGAAAAATGAAGTTCTGACCTAGTTCTGATATTTAAAAATTATTAAAGTATATTTCTACACCAAAGTGAACATTTGCTTCTAGGCAACTACAAATATATACTTGAATTTCCAATGATGAAGTGAATTCTAAATAGTTATGGTAAATTCTGAATATTGTGCAATATTAAAGACACTACATCTTTTCAGTGTGATTAATGACCATTTTATAATCTTTATTGCATTTCTTTCTTTATGAGTGACATCTATTTCAAAAGATAGCATAACTAGATCTTTTCTATTGAACTGAGTCACTAAGCAGATACTAGCTACAGAAGAAAAAAGTAGAAAAAAGGTAAGAAAATAATTTGTAGAGTTAATTACCCATAGAATTCTCTACTGGTTGAAGATTTCCAGCCTAAAAGACATGATAACTTTCTTAATTCTATGGTTCAAGGGTTTTATTCCATTGTGCTTTTAAAAACTTTCCTTGGAGCATTTATAGTACATTCTATCTTCAAAATAGTTTAAAACTGTCAACTAGCTAGTTACTCCTTTAAGGCAGGTAATCATTATTATTCTTATTTTACACTTGGGGGAAAAGGAGAAACAGTTAAAAAAATAGTTAATGGCTTAAATATAATCCTGAAACTGAATTCTAGTCTATTAAACATTTTTATCCTCAACCAAAACTTTCTTTTAATAGCCACCTTTATAATTATGTAGGTTTAGTTAATTCCAATATTTAATAAGTAGTAGTTGAGCAACGACTCAATGCAACAATTAATTTCTGGATAAATTTGATCTTATATCCGCAAATAAATTATAAAATAATATACACACACTCATTCATGCACACACACAGAGACGTGTGTGTGTGTGTGTCTAGAAGATAACAGTAATGCAAAATATAAACAAAAAATGATTATTTATAGTATATGTTTTAAGGTACATGAGCAAGATGCTGTGATTCAAGAGAGATCCCTTCTACCTAAAAATGATCAATGAAAGTTCCAATGAGCAGGTGCCATTTATACTACCTCTCAAATATATATTGTAAGTATCTTCCCCTTTACATCCAGGCCGGTAACTCAAAATGCTTAAATCATTCTCCCAACTATTCCATCTGCTGCTAAAATCAACACCTTTAAATTCTTCCTACAAATATCTGACAAAGTCATTTTCTAACATTCAAACTTGATTGCGTAGTTTTACTTATTTAAACTTCTCTAAAGGCTCATTAACACAGAATTTCCAAGAATACCTAGACTCCTTACGTAGCTCTAGTAATTTTTGTATTTAGACAAATTTAGAAAAATAGACCTTGAAGAATAAACTTTAAATTGTCTTCAGCCTCATTGGTCCTTGCCCATTGAAGATCAATTATGCTTTTTCACTATGCTTTTACACATCTTTATATCACTGGCCATGTTCTACTAGAATCATTTTTTTTTTTTTTACTAGTTCACTTCCATACTAAGCTGCCAGCCACAGAATATAGTACTATCTCTTCAAATTGTAACTTCATAAATACCTCTTTATTGTTGCTCAAAGATAAATGATCCAGTTAAATGCAGTTTTGTGTACTCCTACTGTAAAGAATGTTTCAAGTAAATATCCTCAGAGATGATAATTTCATGACATAATTAGAAGAAAAGCACATAATTCCCTTTGACCAGGTTTGAGTAAAGGAGAAAAAGGTCAGGGCAGGAGAGATTATTTAGTATCAGATCAGAGAATTTTGCATAGTAATATCTGTTCATAGCTTCCCAATTTTTTAAGACCCATTCTCTCTTTTACTTTGGTCTAAGTATTCTCTACCTCATTTTTTTGCATTCAATAACATATCTATTATCCTTTCTAATTCAATCCGTCTGTATAGATCGGGTCATTCTGGTATTGTCACAAAATTACTTTTTAATAGATCTCTATTAACTGATTCTTATTCCCTCAAGCATTAATTTATCCCATACACACAGACTACTAGATTAATCTCCCCACAGTATATCTTTTATCTTATCATTCTCTATTCTAATGAAACTTAATGATTCTTCATTATCTGTACAATATAAGCAGGCTTAATTGATTCCTGCTTTTTCTTTGCCTTTATCTATGTTCACCTGAATTAAATAATAAAAAGAAACTTCAAAATATTGAACAAGGAGTAATGTAGTAATATCTTAAGAGAATAATTATTTGTCCTTAAATACATTTATTCCCTATGTCAACCTGATTGAAGACATATGATGAAGAAGGAATAATACATGAAGAAAAACCCAAGGTTTGAAATGCTTATTAAGTGCATTAGTGGTTAATAGTGGGAAGCAGGGGAGAGATAGATAGAGGTAAAAGGGGTCAGATATTTGGTGACAGAAGGAAATCTAACTTTAGGTAGTGACTACACAATGCAATATATATATGACATATTGTTGAACTGTATACTTGAAACTTATTTGATTTTTATTAACCACTGTCATCCCAATAATATTAATAAAAAAGAGAATATTTAACTTCCTGAACTTCCTTAGGACTAAGGCACATGATTAAGAACCTATGGTTCTTTCCTTCTTGGCACAAACAATGTGGGTGTTTTTAGTTAATCTATTTTACTATCATAATCTAAATTTAAGAAAACCATTTACAAAGATGTATAATGTTTCTGGATATAATATCTTTAACAGCTGTTAATCATTTCTTGTTTCCTTGTACACAATGAAGTTTATTTGTTTCTTTTACTTCTATTAAAATTTTATTTTTGTCATTCGGCAATTTAATATGATTGTTATGATGTAAGTCACTATGTGTTTGTTCTACCTTGAAATTTTTGAGATGTTTTGATTTTTTCCTCCTTTTTAAATGAACTTTTAATTTTAGATCAGTTTTAGATTGAAATTAATTACTGGGAAAATAGTACAGAAAGTTCTCAAATATCCTATAGTTTCCTTTATTAACATCTTGCATAAGTATGGTACATTTGTCACAATTAATGAACCAATATTGAGACTGTTATTAACTAAAGTCCCAACTTCATTCAAGTTGCCTCAGTTTTTCTCCAGTGTCTCTTAACTATGCCAAATCCCATCCAGGACACCACATTACAGTTAGGAGTCATGTCTCCTTAGGATCTCTTGGTTTTGATAGTTTCTTAAGATTTTCTTATTTTTGATGAGCTTAACATTCCCAAGAATTTCTGATTAAATATTTTGTAAAATGTCCCTCGCTTGAGATGTTTCTGATGTTTTCCTCACAATTATACTGGGATAATGTGTCTTAGGGAGAAAAATTTCAGAGATAAATTACGATTAGCATCACATCATATTTAGAGTATGAACTATCAATATGATTATTCACTTTTAATGTTAACCTTGATCACCTGGCTTTAGGTAGTATTTCTTCACTGTAAAGTTACTTTTTTTCCTCACCCTTTCCATACCGCATTCTTTGAAAAAAGTCACTATG
>NW_011888793.1:8462729-8470079 GCF_000151845.1 Pteropus vampyrus | reverse complement strand
CACACAGACTACTAGATTAATCTCCCCACAGTATATCTTTTATCTTATCATTCTCTATTCTAATGAAACTTAATGATTCTTCATTATCTGTACAATATAAGCAGGCTTAATTGATTCCTGCTTTTTCTTTGCCTTTATCTATGTTCACCTGAATTAAATAATAAAAAGAAACTTCAAAATATTGAACAAGGGGTAATGTAGTAATATCTTAAGAGAATAATTATTTGTCCTTAAATACATTTATTCCCTATGTCAACCTGATTGAAGACATATGATGAAGAAGGAATAATACATGAAGAAAAACCCAAGGTTTGAAATGCTTATTAAGTGCATTAGTGGTTAATAGTGGGAAGCAGGGGAGAGATAGATAGAGGTAAAAGGGGTCAGATATTTGGTGACAGAAGGAAATCTAACTTTAGGTAGTGACTACACAATGCAATATATATATGACATATTGTTGAACTGTATACTTGAAACTTATTTGATTTTTATTAACCACTGTCATCCCAATAATATTAATAAAAAAGAGAATATTTAACTTCCTGAACTTCCTTAGGACTAAGGCACATGATTAAGAACCTATGGTTCTTTCCTTCTTGGCACAAACAATGTGGGTGTTTTTAGTTAATCTATTTTACTATCATAATCTAAATTTAAGAAAACCATTTACAAAGATGTATAATGTTTCTGGATATAATATCTTTAACAGCTGTTAATCATTTCTTGTTTCCTTGTACACAATGAAGTTTATTTGTTTCTTTTACTTCTATTAAAATTTTATTTTTGTCATTCGGCAATTTAATATGATTGTTATGATGTAAGTCACTATGTGTTTGTTCTACCTTGAAATTTTTGAGATGTTTTGATTTTTTCCTCCTTTTTAAATGAACTTTTAATTTTAGATCAGTTTTAGATTGAAATTAATTACTGGGAAAATAGTACAGAAAGTTCTCAAATATCCTATAGTTTCCTTTATTAACATCTTGCATAAGTATGGTACATTTGTCACAATTAATGAACCAATATTGAGACTGTTATTAACTAAAGTCCCAACTTCATTCAAGTTGCCTCAGTTTTTCTCCAGTGTCTCTTAACTATGCCAAATCCCATCCAGGACACCACATTACAGTTAGGAGTCATGTCTCCTTAGGATCTCTTGGTTTTGATAGTTTCTTAAGATTTTCTTATTTTTGATGAGCTTAACATTCCCAAGAATTTCTGATTAAATATTTTGTAAAATGTCCCTCGCTTGAGATGTTTCTGATGTTTTCCTCACAATTATACTGGGATAATGTGTCTTAGGGAGAAAAATTTCAGAGATAAATTACGATTAGCATCACATCATATTTAGAGTATGAACTATCAATATGATTATTCACTTTTAATGTTAACCTTGATCACCTGGCTTTAGGTAGTATTTCTTCACTGTAAAGTTACTTTTTTTCCTCACCCTTTCCATACCGCATTCTTTGAAAAAAGTCACTATGGATACTCTATACTGAAAGCATGAGGAGTTATGTTCCACCTCCTTTAGGATTGAAAAGTCTATATACAATATTCTGATTTCATTCTCACAAAAATCATCTTTTTTGAGAGTTTAGCTTCTCACATGATTTGTCTGCAAAGAAGGAAAATGTTCTGAACAAAATAATACACAAGTTTCTGTGAAAATAATTGCTTTTCTTCATTGTTATAAGATTGGTATTCTGGTTATAATTGACTTCCTACTGAAAGAAAATTAATAAACTCAATCTGGTTTATAAACACATATCTCTATGTACTTAGGGTTGTGATAGTGAGAATGGTAGACAGAACCATTTCATTTGTTTCAAAATATCAGATTCTGAGCTTGCAGAGTTGAGTGAGAACCAGACATTAAAATTTGGTGAGTCCAAAAAAATAAATTTTATCATGTGGTATTCTGATTCTGAAGCTAGTTATTCTAATTCAGGGAAATACAAATGGAAATGTTTCTTCTGAGATGCCTCTAGCTTTTATTGTTTTCAAAGATTTGATATGTAAAGCTTTGGGAAATTGAAAAGCACATTTGCTTTGGTGTTGACAATCTAGTTCTATATCCACACACATCTTTTATTTTTCTCATGTTCTTTCATTGAGAAACAAACAAACAATGTACACATCTGAATTTTGTGTTTCACTTCAAAAATTCATAATGGAGAAAGATCACAAAAAGGGGAAAACTTTCCATAAAGGGTGAATGGAAGGTTGCAAACTCTACCAATCCAGAGTTGCCTTACATGCCGTTGGTTACTGGACTCAGGAATTTTCAAAGGAGTCTAAAAACATTTCCTGCACTGCTATGTTAACTTTTTCTTCCAGTTGCCTATAATTTTACCTATAGTATGTTAAACAAATGTACATTTCAGAGAGAGTCATGTAAAGTATAAATGCTACCTTCAGAATATAGGGCTCTTTAGTAAAGGCCATAGAGTATCAAGATTATGTGAAACACGAAAGAGAAGGCACTTGAAGATTGACAGCAGATAAAGATATAAAAGGATGAAATACAAATTTTACCTAATTAAAATTTTCTGAATTCTAGCTGAGCTGTTTAAATATTTTCTCAAAGATAAAGCTAATTTACATAAGTCAGAAACCCCCTCACTCTTACTTGTTCTATCTAGTTCAATAGGGTGACATTAAGAGGAAGACATAAACCAGGTCCTAAGAATTGTCTTCCATGTGAAATATTTGGGTAACCTATCTCTGGAAATGTCACTGACATATTTTATATCCATTATAAAGCAAATTAAAAAAATAAGTAGCTATGTTTTGCTTTTCACTTACATGATAGATTTATAGAGTATCTATACTAGAAAGAATCTTAGAAATTATTTAATTTATACACATAATTTTATCTGGAAGGAACCTGAGTGACACCAAAGGTTTTAATTAGTTTTAGATTCATAATATATTATCCATAATTCCAAAATCAAAATCAAAATATCAGTTGACAATTCTTGCCCAGAACTGACATGAGGCAATTTACAATATTTATTTTAATTTCCCTTAATATAACTATTCATATTTTTCACTGTTGAAATAGTATTGTGTTTGATTATAGGGAGATGGATGTGGTAGATAATATATAATACACATATTATTATCTAAGATTAAAATAACACACATGAATAAAGAATACATCTCACATTAAAAGTTTTGAATAAAAGGTTATGAATTTATTGAGGTAGAGTGACTAGAATCCAGTTATTTCTGATTCTTAGTTCCTTGTCTTTTCTATTACGATAAGCTATATTCTATCTAAAAATGCATCCATTATACAATTAAATTTATATATGGATAATTAGGAAAAAATAGCTATCCTATTGCAATAGGATAGTAGATTCTGTAGGACCTATTTCATCTCAAACGATTAATCTGAGTCAGTCACAGTAAGTTCTTTCTCTTTTTTTTTGCTAATACCTGGTTAAGGAATATCAATGTGAATCATTTCTTGCTAATCAAAATTGAGGAAAAGTACACTGGTTGTCTTATGGAAAATCTTTCTTTGCTCCCAAATTAAAGACTTAAGGAAGAAAAAACCTGTGTTCTTTTCCACTTAAAAATTATTAAGCCATATGTGAGGCCTGTATCTGATCAACAGTTGAGAGAAGAGTAAGCTTAAAGGTAAAATCAAACAATAAAGATGGCAGACTTGAGAAATGGAATCTATACCTTCAATGATATCACTAGTTCATCAATTGAGCTAGCTTTGGATCACAGCTATATCCTTGGACTTCTTAAGTGATATGATAGATTACTATATTTTTAAGCCAATTTGATTCATGGTTTTTGCTTACATAAAAGTGAAATCACTTAAACTTATATAATTAATATCTTTCTAATTTTGTTTTACTCTTTCTCACATGGTATAGTTGCCCATATGCCAAAAATAAAGACTGAGTAAATTAAATATCAAAATGTGCTTGAAAATTGTACACATTGGAAAAATACATTTTCAATTGAGCTTCACATTTTGATTTTGTCCTATTGGCATTAATAGATGAATACATCATATTTAAAGAAATAAATCACTGGGTATTTTGACTGCTAGATAAAAATTGTTTGTTTTAGGTCATGTAAAAGTAATTCATTGGCAAAATATCAAAACAATTGAGCTTTTTTAAGGCTATAATTGCCTCATACAAGTATTATAAATATTTTGATAAAGATAAGCATTAAGTGCCTATAAAATATCTGAATAAATGATGTGTCAATTTTTTTTAAAAGGTATAATTTTAACAGCATATATTCCAGGCCATATAAGGACAGACAACTCAAATGCTTACAGGATCAAGTAAATTATTTATATACCAATAAAGTGGGCTGGGTAATGACAAGGAAATTTTAGAGAATGCACTGTCCATTTAAAGGGATCAACTTCTATGTAGATTAAACAGAGATTCCAGTTTTCCCAAAGACTCCCTGTAGACTATTACTTTGGTGGCCTACAATGGTGAAATCATCTTTCCACAATAACTGAAATTTGCAGTGTGGGAAGCTTTGCCCAACAGGATATTTGGAAGTGTGCAGAAAGCAGAGTATTGATAGTGGTAAGTGCTTGCACTTAGGAGAAGTTCCTATACAGTGTTTGCATCGTAATATAAAGCAGCTTAAACATCCAAAGGAAAGGCCCCCACAAGAGCAAACTAAGACATTCAGTAAATAGTCCCAGCTGAGCTCCCAATCTTATTTCTAGATTACTCCTGGCCTCTCATCTTATACCATGTACAAGAATAACCACCTGTTCAACAACAAAATTATAAAATGCAATAAATTATTGTTCTAATTCATTAAGCTTTGGGGTGGTTTATTCCATAAAAAGACATAATTGAAACACTACTCAGATTTTATGTGGCATCTTAATTTAAAAAAATACTTTATTCTCACAATATGGAGGAAAAGCAGGATAAATATAGAATTTGTAACCTCTAATCTAGTTTGTATTTCTGATTTTACTGAAGAAACTGATGTTCAAGAGATGAAATGGTAAATTAAAATTAGTGGTAGAGACAGGCTAAAGTATTAATCTCAACAAATATGTGAATATCTAGCAGATATAAGATGCTGTATTTATACTAGATGAATTCACAAGCCAGTCACATATTGGTCTTCTAAAAAGCTCTGGTGAAGTTGAAAATATGTAAACAATTAATTTTCGTACATTATAATATGTACCATACTAAATGAATTTTAGTATTCTTCCTATTATCCACTTCTACCTACTTAAGAGAATGGTTTTCTCATCTTTTTGTATAATAAGTAAGAAGAAGAAAGATGGCTGGTGGAATGCTAAAGTCAGGCCTAGAGTAGAAATATGACTTTTAAAAATTGTTTGATAGAAGATTTTTCAAAAAAAAATTCACAAATTGTTTAATTTAGAATCTATCTCTTCTACTTCATGAGGTATACAGTAGTTCCCCTTTATTCATGGTTTTGGTTTCTGTGATTTCAGTTACCCATGGTTTCAGTCAACTGTGTTCCAAACATATTAAATGGAAAATTCCAGAAATAAATAATTCATAAGTTACAAATCACACATCATTCTGTATAGCATGATGAAATCTCACACTATCCTGCTCTGACCTTCCTGGGAGCGAATAATTTCTTGTCCTGTGTATCTACACTGTATGTTCCCTGCCCGTCAGTTACTTAGTAGCTGTTTTCAGATCGACTGTATCACCATATCATAGTGCTTGTGTTCAAGTAACCCTTATTTTACTTAATACTGGCCCAAAGCCATTCATATAACTTTTATTATAATGTAATATCATAATTGTTCTATTTTATTATTAATTATTGTTGTTAATCTCTTACTATGCCTAATTTATATATTATCCTTTATCAAAGGTATATATGTACCGGAAAAAAACATAGTATATATAGGATTTGATACATTCTGCCATTTGAGGCATGCACTGGGGTCTCGAAACATATTTCTCAAAAAAAAGAAAATATATATTTCTCTCAGATAAGGTAGGTGACTACTGTACCATATTTGTGTTCTTTATATAGCGAATAAATGTCTATATATGTACAATGTTTTAAGAAAAAAGTTCCGTTCAGAATACTACTTCTAAAGCATACCCTAGCATCTTATCATATGCACATTTCATTTTCATTATCCTTCTTGTCAACTGAATGTAAATAATTTGAAATTCTTCTCTTCACTGGATCATAAGCAGTGGCTCAGAATAGTCTTGACAGTCAGCAAAAACTGTTGTAAAAGCTTCTGTTATGAGACACAAGAGGAGATTAAAGCACAGCCCTGTCAGTCTGCAGAAAAAGAACATGTCGCTCAGGGCTGGTTATTCTCTTTTCAGAGCACTGAAGTTGGCAGTAAAATCAGCAGAAGTAAATGGTAGAGGCAGGGGACTGGCAAGGATATGGCAGCCCCTGTGGAGAGGCTGTCTACAGATGACATAACAATAACCGCAGGATCTGTGGGGCGACCGCTAGCATGTTGGTTTCATTGGAAAAATTAATCAAGTGGTAAGAATAAAGTTTAAGTTTTCAAAATATAGGTGCCTGATTGTTCAGAAGTGTAAAGGGAGTGGTTTTAAAGGCAGGGTATTCAATAAAATGTTTAGAGATGTGTAACTGAAGTCAAATAACATGACAGAGTAAAGAAAAAAAGCATTTTTACTGACAAAGATCCAGTCTATTCCTTATTGAAATTTGTTACAGAGAAAAATATTGTATTCTCTCTCTCTCTCTCTCTCTATCACTAGAAGATGTGTATGGTGATCACACATCTTTTATTCTTCACTTTAATTATTGCCTCAAGCGTTTTAAGTAAGTTATTTCTAAAATATTTTTGTTTCTTTCATATTTTGTTACATATTTCAATTAAGCTTATTCTTAAAGATGATATATAAATATTTGGAAATAATTTAAAGAATTATTTTACTAGGGCATCTGGCCACCAAATACCACTTCACACGAAAATATATCTGTACAATAACATGAAATCTTCTGTTCCTATAGTCACAGTACAGTGTCATGCTGGAGCATGTTTATATGTACCCTATAGACCAGGGTACAGAATCAACTTGTGCACTAGGCTCTACTTTTAGCACTACATTTTGTTTATTGAAGAGTTAATCCTTGAGCTTTCATATACCCTGTGAATAATGAATAATATGGTATTTTAAAGATGATTTACTCATTTCCTAAGTTACATATAATTAATTTTGACTTTGGCACAAGTTGTGAAGTTTTAATATAACCTTATTTACTTTTCAAAGTTTGATCTGCTATATCATGGTAGCTCACTTCTCAGTTATAATAATATATAAAAATAATACAATGTGACCAAGTGCAAAACAT
>NW_011888793.1:8442526-8461944 GCF_000151845.1 Pteropus vampyrus | reverse complement strand
ACATCATTTGAATTTAACAAAATGATATGTTGCAAGGATAACATCACTCAATGATTTATTGATAAACATTCTAAATATAAAGCATAAGCAACCATCTCTTTGGTCTCTGTTTCTGTGAGTCTGGTTTTTTGTTTTGTTTTGTTTCTTCATTTGTTTTTGTTAATTTGTTTGTTTGTTTAAGATTCCACATATAAGCCAAATCATTCAGTACTTGTCTTTCTCTGTCTTATATCACTTAGCCTAATTTATTTTAAAATCGTAACTTCAATAAACTTCTTTAACAGAGTAACTCCTGCTTTTAGTTTAAATAGCAGTTGAATAAAAGCTTCTACTTTGGTACAAAGAGTTGTATCATTATAAATTACTGGATTGATTTTTTAAAAATTTGGGAAAAATTAAAAAAAAAATTCCTATTGTCAAAAAGCAAACATTCAAATTTTGAACTTTTAACTTTAAAGCAAAATAAACAATTTTAAAGAAAAACAGGGGAGTGGCAAAGATTGTATTATAAAAACTAAAGTGAAATGAAGCATTACAAGAACAGTACTCATAAATGTAGCATTTACAGTTTGCTCAAAAAATTGAATAACCCTTTTCTTAAACTTGGCATCATGTAGACCAATACTTTTCTAAAGTTGAATGTTTTGAGTGGGAACCTGTATAGGTTTACTTTAAACTCTTTATTTCCAAATCTGCTCAGGTAATCTACCAGGAAGAGAATATTTTTAAAAGTCTTGGTTCAGCACAGTTAAAAACTTGAGTGCCCTCTGATGATCAAAGTACATATGTCCTTTGAAGGACATTTGTTCTTAGCTGGTAATTTTCCTATAAAACATTTAGCAGTGTGAAATCCTTAGAAAGTTGTGTGATATATCATTAGATATTGGGAACCATTATTTATTTATGGAATATTTGAAGCCAGACTTTCATCATGAATAACTTTTATCAGAGAAGTTAAAGATATATTAGATAAAGATGTTCTAAATTTGTATTTTATATCCACGATATATTAATTTTTTAAAGATGGAATTTAGAAAATGTGTTTATAGATTACCTCCCAAACCTCAAAGATTTAATGCTAATAAATGGGATTACTATTCTATAATTTTAAGCTTCTATTGGCTCAGAACTGTCCTATTCTGTTTCCTTCTTTATACTATTTTTCAAAATAATTACTCAAAATTTTAGTATTCAAACTCAATCAAGGTAGCCTTTTAAATAGTGTTCCTTTCAGGAAATGTATGCAGATGGTTCGAGCTAAAATACTAAATGTTCTTCTTGACTCTTGTCTTTAACTAGTCATCTTGCTTCTATTCTTTTGTCCCTTATTTGGTCTTTCAAGAACACCAACCAAATGTGTTATTCCAAGTAAAAATTCTCAAGTGACTCCTGTTGCATTTAAGAAAGGGCCAGACTCTTTACCTTGATTTTCAAGACTATACAGTTTTCTTCCTTTCCAACCTCATTTTTTTTCGGGGTGGGTTGTGGTTGTAAAAACCTCAATAGTTTATATTTCTAAATTTTACTTTATTATTATGGTAAGAGTACTTAGCATGAGATCTATTAACACATTTTTAAGTGTACAACACATCATTTTAATTATACGTACAATGTTATACAGCTGATATCTAGAGCTTACTCACCTTGCTTAACTGAAACTTTATGCCATTGATTAATAACTTCCATTCTTATAACATTGGCCCTGCTCCTTTCCTGTGGTCAAGCTACACTTCATTTCATTTTTTATTTCTTGAAAAGCCCCAAGCTTTTTCAAAATTTAACTCTTTAGAGTTACTGAGCCTCATGCTTACCTCACCCTTGCCTTAGATCTTAGCATGGTTACATTCAACTATTATTAGGTCCAGTTTAAATGTCACCTTTTCAGAGAGAACTTTCCTGCTCACTCAACATTAACTTCTGTATAATGCTACTCTATTTTCTTCCTACTTTGTTCGTTTGTGCATTAATTCACTCACTCACTCATTCGTTTATTTTACTTCTCAGGTTTCCCATTAGGATGGAACTCTCTTTCAAGTTCACAAGTACATCCCTAAAGTCAAAAATACTTTCTGGCCTATAATAGGTACTTAATAAATATTTGTTGGTTGAATGAGTAAATGAATAAATAGATGAATGACAGTAATTATGTTTCAATTATTTAGAAGCAAACTTTTTAAACTTCATCTCTAAATCAAATATTTTGAAGTAAATTTTATTATAAATATTATGAAACATTATACTCGAAAACAAAATATGAGCATTTTGTTGAGAATTAGAAAAATCAATGTGAACTGACAAACTGATAAAACATTTTATAAGCCAAAAGAGAAACAAATCCTATATATATATATATATACACATATATATGTATATATATATATAAAATTATATATAAATATATCTTCTTTTATATTTTTAAAAAGTAATTAAAAATTAAAGATCAAGTATAGATTAAAAATGTGAAATATAAAATAAGTTTTCATTCAATAATAATTTTTCTGCCTGTTATTTTCCACACAAGACAATATTATATTCTCTCTCTCTCTCTCTCTCTCTCTCTCTCTCTCTCTCTCTCTTAAAATCTAGGTAGAGAACCATGTCCAGATAGTTTTAATTCCTCTTTTGGCTTACTTTTCTTTAGTATATGACCAAATATTATTAGGATAAACATAAGAGGAGTTTTAACAATTTAGGTCTTTTGAGCAATTAACATGCACTGCATTTAAATAACAGAGATTTTTAATACAATAAACTATGATCACCAACATAAATAATAAATTTGCAAATAGTCACTACTTATATTAAAACCTTTTAGGAATTCTGAGAGTCCTGCTTGAGTCAAGGTAATTACATTGTTTGGATGATAGGTTAAAACCCACAATTTGTTAGTTTGAACCTGTGCTTAGCAGTTCTTTTTTTACCTGTGAGCAGAAGATGAATTGACCTTTTAACAGTCAACCTCATTATCCATGTGTAAACATTTCTATGGGCATAGTTCTTCACTGAGAGTGACTTAGGTGCTTAGAAAGACTATTAAGTCTAAACCAATAGGGTACCACTTAATGAACTGCAGCAATAACACTCCAAGTGGTTCCCTTGTGGACTGAAGAGATTTGCTGCCCTAGAAGCCTAAATATACCAGGGAGGAATTAAGACACTTGGAAAAAAACAGGCCATGGAAACTGTAACTATATAAACAATGTATGCAATGTAAAGTCAAGACTTTAGGCACTTTTCCTGATCATTCCAAGTAGAAGAAAAGTAATTGAGGAAAACAGAATTTGTCATTAAGAATTCATTGAAGGGACTGATCTATGATTTATTTCCCTAGTGAATTATAGTAGGAAAAGACCCAGTAAGCTCTCAATAAACATTTGTTGAGTAAGCGGATGGTATGAGTAATTGCATAAAATATTTATTTTATTTGACTTTTGTATATCCTTGTTTAATCTTTTACTTTTTATATAAGTAAGAAACTAATAAGGATGTCATAACTTTTGGCTATTATATATTTAATTTTTGAAGTCAGTAAATCATAGCAATTTATATGTTATACATAAGGTTATTTGTTTTATTCTCGCTTTACTTTTTCAATGAATGTTTTGTGGAAGATTTGTGCAGTGAAAAATAAAATAAATTAAGTCCATTTTGAAAAATCTGCAGTTTCACTAGAGACAATTTTCATCCTGAGTTTTACAAAATAAATAGTGTTTCCAATTATTCCCCTTGGCATAAAAAGCATATTCCTCAAAAAAAGTTGCTTTTCCATGTACAAAAAATCAGGTTTGTTTTGTTTTTCTTTTATAAAATATTTTTTATTAAGGGGATTATTTTAGTTTTTGAGGTCACAGATTTGATAAACAAAATGCAAGTTCATGCTATTGCTTTACTTGCTATGTTACTTTTTCATGTAATTATATTTTAAGCTCTTGTGTATTATCTTGGACTGAATGTTCTAATATATAATAATAGCCTTTCTCATATAACATTTTTTTGCTTTATTTATTCCTTCTTTTTTGCTAATTTTAAATAAGGAGAAAAATTCCTAACAGAGTCATTTCAATATTAAATAAATAGAAGCCTGTGACAAATCTATTGCAGATAAATTTCTAGCATATGCCAATCATTAATTATGTTTCTGTAGCTAATCAGAACTATGAGAGACTGATATCTTCAAATAGCTAATAATTATTCTTGACTATTATCTAGTAATATAATTTAAAAGATTGTCTCATCCTACAAATACAATTTAGATTATTATTTTCCTGACTGTCTTACATGTATAAAGTAATCTAAAAATCATGTGTATTTGGAGGACTGTCAGATTTTTTTTTCAATTTTATCTTAAGAGAGATCCCTTGCATGCCCAAGAAAAGCAGAATATCTTAAAATTTAAAGAACTTTCAGGAAGTTTTTGTACACATTAACCAACGTGTTTGCAAGTATGTCTTTTGGCATAATAGTTTTTATATGTTGCTGTTATTAACAAAAATATAAAGCTCAATCCAATGGTATTGGCATCACAAAACAAAATACTTTAGAATTTTATAGAATACTTTCTAAAAGTATTAAAATTCTAGATAAATAAATTTCACATAATATAGGTCTTTTCTTATGTACTTATTAACACTTTAAAAGATATTCAGCAAATCGTTCTGCTAGATTGTTACAATTTTAGAAAATATATTCTCCTTACACTGGCATTTAAATGTTCTATGATTTTACACTTAAGGTGTGTTCAAATGAATTAATCTGCAGTTAGATTTGTATTAATGCAGTTCTCTGGATATTTCAATATAAATTTCTTCACTAACACAAAACAAATAAAGATTTTTAAAAACCATTAATACAAGTCTTGCTGAGAGGTTATAGATATGCATTTATACTTCCAGAGATACTTTGAGTGTTATTTCAGGCAGTTGGTTTATTGAAGTAAAGACTCTTACATATTATCAGTTTGTACATATGGGACTGTAACCATAATCCTCTTTCAAACATTGAGGAATTTCATGGGGTTAGCATTAAAATCTAAGACAACTCTTTCTGTTTTAATTGAAAATGAAACCAGAGAGTATAGGTCCAAAAACTAAGATTCTACTTTGAAACTACTTTTGTGTCTCCTTAACACACAAACAGGTGTGTGATCAAAGATATAGTGTCTAGTGTTCTTTATGTAAACTAAACCATTCTAAAAAATACTTACAATATATGTCAAAGTTATCTGAATATTTAAAAGATTACTCAAATAAAAAGAAAGATTTAAAATTGAATATATTTGTCAGCATAAATGTGATGATACTTTAAGATATATTTATATTCATTTCAGACACAATCAACAATGATGATATATTTTAGATGTATAGTTGGAATGAGGCAAGTAATTTTACTCATAAGTGAATGTACTTTTCTAATATTTGTAACCTATGATTTAATATGTTTACATATTCATGTAAATATATATAATTCTTCAATGAGCAAGAATCTCAGAATTACTTGTCTCTGACATTTATTCTTCATAAGTTCTGAAATATCTTTTCCTTAGAATCATATTGCCATGGTAATGCTTTATATAATTTTGGACACAAAAGACTTAAGATACATTTGTTTCAGTGGAATTATAGAATTACTTAAAATATCATTGGAATCTAGAAACTATTTGATGGAACAGCAGCCAATATCCTTTATCTTTTATAATGAGATAAGATGTTGCAATTTACTTTTAAATTAAAATGTTCATACAAGATCTAGTTTCAGGTTTTGATGTCATTGATTTCAGTTTGAAACTTCTTGGTCTAAAGGTGACACCATTATATGATAATGCAACTTACAAGTATATATTGGATTTATGCAAGGGATAAACTTTCAATACAACTTAGCCTTAGGTTAACCTTTGCTTTGGATACAACTGCAGACTTTTAACCATTTCATAATATCATGTGGAGAATTTTCCATGGATATGTCAAAGCACAAAAACTTTAACTTAAATTAAAATGAAGACCTTTTAAAGTTTAATTTTGAAATATAACAATTGGAGCCAATATTCTCTCATCGCTTTTCCAAACTTTATATATAGCTACTTGAAATGAAAAAAAGAAATCTTATTCTGTGATGTATGAGGGAAACCAAAAACATCCAGAATCACAAGGGCTCTGCTCCTTTGTGGACAATGGGGGTTTCAGAAATGCAGCTACCATTTTTTTAAAGACTAGAAAATAATAAAATGTTTTGTAGTTTTTTTGCTTGTTTCTTTTTAGATGTGGTAAATTTAGATAATTGAATATTTTATTGATTCATAGTAGATATTAAATAAATGACACTTTCCTATAATATGTTTAATTAATTTAAAATAATATCTTTAATGAAATTATTTTCTATTTTCAATTTTAATTATTTTTTATTTAATAAAGCAGATTTGTTTTCATTAAGTATATACATTTATAAATTGTATAAAATATAATAGCTAACATGGAAGTAGCTGGTTATATCCACACTCATCAAATCCAGGCTCTTTGTCTATATAAAGATTTTAATTTTTTTTCTTTTCTCCCTGTCAAAATTAAACTTTTATGATAAATGTTTAAAATGTGTTCTCTTCTTTCTAGAAGAATCATTTCTAAGAAAACTTAAAATAATACATGATATAATGCTAATTTTCCAAGATGATTTTCTTTTGAATTGCATGTGCTTACTTTGAGAAATATTCCATTTTTTTTCATTATAGAAACCTCTTAGAGGTAAAGTAACAGAGAGTTTACTGCCAAGTCTGAATTAATTATAAAGAAAGAAGATGAATATGATAGAAGCATAAAGAAATCTGTAAATTTTAATTTTCCCCAAACTCCAAGCATTTGTATTACAAAGCAATTGCATTGAAGAATATTTTCTGTACACTACCATTAAAAATTAAAAAGAAAAGAGAAAAAAATGTAATTGTAGTGATAAGAAATAAGACTTAGGCCTCTGTTTTGAATAGATAGAATTTTTTCCTATGAAACTTTAAATAATTGTTACCACGGAAAGGTTTAAAGATCTTGAATTTTGAGTAAATAAGAAAATGCTCATTAGTTCAGAGCTTGTATTTGCCCAAATGTTTATAAATTATTGTAAGAAGTATTTCATACTTGCCTGCTACATCTCTCAAAGATGTGACCCCAAAAAATGTCTATTTGAAAAGTTTCCTTGAACTCCATAATGAATGATCTCTGCTATAACTGCAAGTAAACCTCTGAGAAAGAACGTATCATAAGTACTGTATCAACAATTTTAGCTTATTGCACAGGACTTGTTCCTTTTCCACATAACTATTTAATGATTTTAAACTTCAGATTGTATAATGACATAACTGATAGAAGTCTTGAGCTTTTCTTCATCTTTTAAAAGATTAAGATTATTGACCACTTTAGGAAGAAAATTTAATGAAGGAAATAACTCTTAAATGATGCTGAGTGGTGTTTGCCTCTTGTCATTTCCCTGAAAGTAGCACGAGATGATATTTGTCTAAAATATGTTCATGGATTGTAAAGTCTACTTTGAAATTTCTTGAGCTACAAGCATGCTTGTAAGTGGTTGGTCATGTAGAATAAAAATTATTAGTTAACATATGCCAAAGAGGAGAAATGGAACCATTGAATGTTCCAACATAGTTCTAGGTTTGTTGTCATCATTGTTAAGTATTCAACAGAATAGGACCCTAAGGAAACAAAACAATTGGAAATTACAGTTGAGCATGAAAATATATACAAAAATGTTATACCTAGAGTAGGTATAATTTTTTTAAAACAGTAAGAGAGTTTGAATTTTGCGGATGCAACATGGTAGAGGAGAAAAAAAATTAAATTAAGGGTTCAAAAGAGCTTGATTCTGCTATTTACTATTTACCTTTGACAAGACATTAGCCTTTTCTGAAGCTGCATTGACTTGGTAAAAGGAGAAAATAGCTATCTGCTTTCCTCACTAGATAGTTCTGATAATTAAAATAAACACACATACAAATATAAGAATAATATTATGAATGCTTTATTGTGTGCAAATTGCTATTAGTACAAGCTATTTTAATTGGGAACTTTTGGGTATTGGGTTTTTTGTTTTGTTTTGTTTTCGCATTTAATTCTGGCACATTTGTGATGTAACTAGCTCGTCTTTTCTAAGATTGCGTATAGAATGTTCCAATTTACCATCAACCCTCAGTTGAAGTCTGTCCTAACCAACTAAGTGACCTTTGTCATCCATTCTGGCCCCTCTCCAGCCCATTGCCCACGTTGCGACCAAGGTAATCTTTACGAATCTTGTCATGACACTCACCCTGCTTAAATTCTAATGTTGCTTGGCATGACCTGTAAAGCTCTGTGTAATCTGGTCCCTGTTTCCCTTTCAACCTTCATCATGTATCATTTCCCTGGTTTAATCAACTCTAGCACAGTGGCATTTTGCTTCCTCAGACTTGCCATGTGCTCTTCCACCACTAGTGTATGCTGTTTCTTCATCAGAAAGACTCTCTTCCCACCTCAGCACTGCTTCCATTTTAATGTTCACCTACTATTCAGGCTTACATTTTTGTTCAGGTGTTACTTTCTCAGAAAGCTTTCTCTGACCCTCTTGTCTAGCTTTGTCCTTTTATTTTAATGTACTCATTGATCATGGTGATTTCATGTTTCCTCCAAAACATTTATTTTGGTTTGTCATCACGTATCCATTACTGTGATTATTCTATTAACATCTGTCTCTTACCAGACTGAAAATTCTATTTTCTGTTTATTGTTAATCTGCAAAATATCTGAGAAATTATGGGGGCTCAATAACTTTATATTTCTATAAAATTATCCTAAATATTTTATTGACTGATATGTATTGACAATTTACTTGATTTTAGATGATGAACTTTTAAAATGGACCTATCAATGGATCAGGCTAGAGGGAAGGTGATAGGAGAAACACAAACATGTAGTGGCTTAGTGTTTCCTCTGAGTATGGTGACATGCAGTCATGGTCATCCTAGCCACCACAAAATCTTAAAAGGAGGGAGTACGTTGAAGAGGATCCAGCAGACAGTTTGTAAGGGTTTGAGAAGTTTAGGGGAAAATGGCAGAGACAAAGCTATGGGTTTAAGTAGGACTTAGATGGAGACCTAGTAACTGGAACTGGACTCAGTGAAAAGATATCTTTGGACAAAGGAAGGGAATTGACATTTCTATAAATAGACCAGCAACAAAATAAATGTATGAGGAGGCAGGTAATAATGATAAGGGAAAAGGTGATCTTTATTAAGAAAAAGATAATAAAGTTAGTTAAAAATTCTGAGCCTGTTATATTAAATTTTTAACAAATAATATAGTCTTTTAAAAATTCTTTGCTATGCTTTATGAATAATTAATACAAAATATTCTCTTCTAAAGTAATTTTTTTACATACATCTTCCCTATTTATTTTACCATTTATTATTGTGCATGTTTATTTCGCAGACTGTGTGTGGCAGGCAGGATAATGATCCCCTAAGATGTCCACATTCTAATCTTCAGAATTTGCGAATGTGCTGTTTCACACAGCAAAATGGACTTTGTAGATATGATTAAGCTAAAGATCTTGAGATGGACAAAAATGTCCTGGATTAGACAGGTGTGTCCAATCTAATTACATGGGTTATTAAGAGCAGATACCTATCCTGGCTGTAGAGAACCAGAAAGATGGCATCATGAAAAGGATTCAACCCACTGTTATTGGCTTTGAAGATGGAATAAGGGGTCACAAACCAAGGAATGTATGTCATTTCCAGAAATTGGATTTTTCCCTGGAGTCTCCAGAGGGATGCAGCCCTGCCAACACCTTGATTTTAGCTCAGTGTAGCCCAAATCAGATTTCTAACCTACACAATTGTAAAGTAATAAATTGTGGGTTTAGTCCACCAAGTTTGCAATAATTTGTTACAGCAGCCATAGAGAAATAATACATGCATCTGCAATGACATTTATTTATACAGAAACTTAAAAATTGAGAAGAATAAATGATAAATGAAAGAGAAAGGAAAGTTAATAGAATCAACTGAGAAAGAATTGAGAATTCTAATAATAAGTGCTATTTTTAGTTCTCTTTGTCACTGAAATTTAGTTTTTCATTGCATTTAAATTTTATTCCCCAAATATAATTCCAAGAATGTGTAAATCGCTCTTTACTTAAAATGGAGTTAACTTTTCAGAGATTCAGTGAATAAAATATATTATTGTTTACTATAAAAGTACATTATCTATTAGAGTAAAAAAGAGCTTCTTAAAGACTGTACTTTATGTTAGCCCAATTTTAAAAAATAAATTCTATGATTCTGAAAGCTTTTCATAGTTAAGATAAGCAAACTTTCAAAAAATATACTTCGAAAACCTGCATAAATAAAATAATTAAATATGTTTCTGTAGATTGCCAGATTGTAGGCCATAGGTATGAACTCAGACCACATTTCATTTATCATCAAAGTCATATATATTATATAAAGAGGCATGATAAATGTGTTATTATCAGCCATCAAGTGTTGATCACTTCTACTTCTAGTGCATTATATCAAACCACACCATATCAGATGACAAAGGATTTCATGTTAGCTTACAATTCACTGAGGTAATAATAATATAAATTATTACAATATTTATTATAGAAGCTCCTTTTTCTAGTTAGCAGATTCTTGGTGCAGTGTTACTTCTATCAACTCTTATTAATCATGTAAGCTACAAGAGGATGAGCATCTTGTTTCCTACTCAGTTAATGGAACAGTATCTGACACTACATGAGTGCTCAATAAATGTTTGTTTAATGAATAGAAAATCTAATATGAAGTTTCTTTGGTTATTATTTGTTTTTTAATCATTTCCCCATTTACATAAAAAGAAACTGAGACTTAAGTATATGGGGGTTATTCTGCCATTTGCAACAGAAGCAGTTAGTTGAATCCAGTGTCCAGACTCCTAAGCACATTACTGACTTGACACCACTGATGTCAGTTCAAGTGGAAACTGCCTCTGAGCTAGATCTACACTGTGTGGCTCATATTCCCATTATATTTCTAGGAAATGTATAAGTCTCTTTACTTTAGTACTATAAGAAGATTATTTAGTGTTTGGTTTGCTTTTTTTGTTTATAGAATAGGGTCAATTTCAACTAAAATTTTCTCAAATTAAATTTTTGTACCCATCTGAATTATTTAACTTCTCTACAAAGTTTACCCAGAAGTCTCAAATTCCTGCTTCACTCTTTGACACATTTGAATACATATTATACTCAAAATTTGGTTTATAAAATTTAATGGATATGTGTTTTGATTTTATCATGGGTGAAAAAAAATCAAATGACTTACTGTGAAGGAAATCATTTTCTCTTGTTTCATTATTGTTTCATTGTTGTCTCATTGTTGTTTCATTTCCTCTCTTTATGTTTGTCTATGATATTATAAAGACACCTACAAAATATGTTAATATTTGAAGTATCATACTTATTTATAATACTGTCTAAATTGCTGCTATAGATTTTAAGAGTTAATTTTATGTCAATTTCTTTTTTTTATTGTTTCTGTCATAGTGAGGTGTGTATGCTTTTCATTTCCATTATTATTTTGGTTCATCTGGCAAAGATCAATCACAGAACTCTAAGTAATAACTTTCATTTCTGCTAATATATTTTACTCTACTAAGATGTCAGTACGTTGAGACTTGATTTAAACAATTATTTACTTTTATTATTTTAAGGACTTGCCAAACTTCAAGAGAAATTTATAAATAGTTTCTTTAAAATGTAAGATCCATATCAATTAGTGTTTTCTTTTCTAATAGCCAATTATTTCTATAATAAGTTCATTGCTGTCAGTACCCAATCTCTATAGAAAATGCATTAGAGAAAACTATGTAATAATGTAAAGTGATGATCAGATCTTTTGCCTCTGTGGATTACAGTTTCCTGCTTATTAGATCAAGATCACACATGTTTTTGGTTTGCAAAGACCACCCAACTAGTTACTGAAGAGAAACTCGGAGTTTTTTGTTTCCTTGTTCAAGCTAGGATGTAACACAGAACCAAAGGACACCAAGGTGGCAGTGTCTGAATATAGTACAACTTAGTACTTGTGACTAAAACATACTACCAGTGTATGTGATTAAGAAGTCATCAAGTGTGAGAGAAAATGTTGGAAGCTGATAGACATTATCAGATATCCACTTGGAATAAATCGTTACTGTTTGTTTTATCTTTTCAGATTTGAGCTCTGTAAAAACAGGAAAATAGATACAAAAAGGACTTTTCTTGTTAAAATAGCAAAGTGCATTAGGTTTTATAGCATAATTTGATTAAGTTATTAGAGCTAATATTGCGTTGTTGGTAACTGATCGCAATATTATCCCCATGAAAGACTCTTATAAGTTATTAAATAATTAAAAGAAGAATGTGTGTTAAAATGCAGGGATTATATTTACATTGAAAAGATGTTAGAAAAATTGTATACTGGGTAAGGCCAAAATTCTTCATACAACTATAACTTTCTGGTCATCAAGACTTGTCCCAAATTCCTAAAATGTAAGTACAGCATTCTTTATGACTAAAAATATTAAAAAAAAAAAAATGTTAAGTAACAATGCAATGGCTAAGTGATAATACAAGGTATCTATACACAAAATAACATAAAGCAATGGTGTCTGGTGACTAAATCAGTGGCATTAGTTACTAGTGTTATGATATTATCAGAGAAAGATGTTGGTCTTTTGTTGATTTTGTTTTGTTTTGTATTGGAAAGGTTAAAATAAACTTAAAGGAGACCCACACACTATGTAGCGGCCAGAACAAAAGCAATCCTGGCGCTTATAAAATGTATTGCTTTTTAAAGATAAAACAAATATAAAAATAACAAATAAATGATGTAATAAAAGAAATTGACACTTTTGGAAGTTTTAGGGACTTTTTCTGCTTTCCAAAGTTAAATTTTCAAGCAATTATGTATGTTCTGCTTGCTTGTCAGTTTTCTCATTTTGAAGCATCACATTATGTATATGAGGCAGCAAATGTGGTGACGGAAGAATCTGAAACTGAGAACAGGCAAAGCTATTCATTCATTACATTCAAACCATCAAAACAAACAAAAGATATGTCTTATGCAAATTAAGTCTATTTTAGCTTCAAAACACACTTAATATCATAAGTAATGACACATGAGATAACAAATTTCTGTATCTCACACTCACCTAAATATACATTTCTGTTTCTTTAATGTTTGGTGGCATCCTGCAAGAGCAAAGTGAGCCCCGTATTGTCATGAATTTGATTGAGCCATCATATCACACAATTATGATGGTCAGTTACTTGTGCTTAATACAATTACTGTCACCAGTTATGTTGGACCTGGTTTTAGAGGCATGCCGCCTCACCTTTCCCCCCAAATACAGCATTCTTATGTAGACCAAGTTGTCTGGCATAATTCTCTATTTGACTGAATTGCTTAATCAATTAATTAATTAATTGTTATTATTAATAGTACATAATACTGGCTAGGATTTGAATATCTGGTACATTTATGTATTGTTGCTTACCACAGTAAAAAAAAAAGGGAAAATAATAATTCTACAATGGTTATTCATTTAATAAATTACAGTAAATATGTGAAACTGAAACAATGGTGTGGATTAATATGTAGTGGCATAAAAAGATGTTGAAAGTATAGTGTTTACTGAAAAAGGAAGACACTGTGTAGTACTTAGATACAAGAATATCCCACTAAGTATAATTTAAATGAGAGAAAAAAAAAAAAGTAGAAACAAATACATCGTCCAGAAAGCTAATGGTTAATTTCAATGTATTACAGAACTGTATGACCACAGGTAATTGACAACTCCAATAACTTTTGGTTTATGTAAGTTTTTTTCTCTTGTAAGAGGCTTGCTTATATAATCCAGTGCTGGTAAGGAAGCACCATATAATTAGGGCCTAATCAATTTCTGTATTTACTTTTTGCAATCATGATTTTTTTTTCACTGTAGTGTCATTTACCAGATGGCTGCTGAAACCCCAGTCACCTTGTCCGCATTTCAGCTAGTAACAGAGAAGGACAAAAGGACATAATCCAGCGGCGGCAGCCACCTTTAAAGGTATTCCCTAAAGCTCTGTACTGAGCTAAAGTATGTGAAATGGATAAGACAAGATAAATTAAATCTCAGTCTTTCTGTGGCAAAAAGTTATACCAATGAGGTGCAAATATACCTTTGTATTATACAGTCAAAATACTGATAAAGCATTTATTTGGATAGCACCAGAATGTGTTATCAATGACTCATATTGCAAGAAAATGTAAAATTGAGGGTAAGAAAGAGGCTTTTTTGGGATTCAATAGTGATTACAAAAAAAAAAAAACAATTTTACATAAAGATATTTCAAAAACACTATAGGCCATTAAATAGCAGAGTAATTATCACTTTATTTTCTTTTTCTCATCTATCTTATCTTACCGGTGGCACTTACATTACTCCTTGGAGGAAATGTTTAAATATTTTATGTTTTTTGGTTAAATAGATGTATAGACATTAGTTTCCACTAAGAAAAAACAATGTTATTGAATTTAAAATTACGTGGACAGAAAATGTATGACAACACAAAAAGGAACCTCCATATTACATCAATCTAGGCTGGAAAAAGAAAAACACATGACAGTGGCTCTGCTTTGTTTTCTCCATATTGCATATTGCACATTATTATATGTAGAAGAGGGTCAGTTTTTCTTCGTAGGGTAGCACAAAGCCTCTTCAAGCAACCTCATCCCTCCATCAAACTGCTTAGGTTCTTTCAATTTCCTCTTTTTGAATTCCTTTAGTTTAAAGCTCTGTCTCCAGAAAATCCTGTGGAAAGACAACACACTATGTAGGAAATTCTACGTCTCCAGTTTCTCTTTTATTTATTTCTTATTCTCCATCCTTCCTGCTACTCTTCATGTTCAAGCTTTATTCATTCCTCAGTGGATAGTCTTGGTTCTTCACTAATCCTATTAAATGTTCATGATGCCATCAACGTTATTTCTTTAAAACTGTTATGGAAACATCAATCTCATGTTTAAGACATCAAATATCTCCTAACTGCCTACTGGGTAAAATCCATATCTATCTTCAGTACACACCATTATGACCTACATTTGAGCTATTTTGAATTGTTATTATTATTATTTTTTACTTGCTCTATAGTTCTCAAATTTCCTCATACTTCAGAATCATCTGGGGATCATGTTAATGCACAAATTACTAGTCTCTGCTCCTAGAGTTTCTGAATGTTGAGATCTAGGTTGGCTCGGAAATTTGTATTTCTAATAAGTTTCTATGTGATGTTGAGGCTCTGGACAAAGGAGCACAACTTGAGAACCATTTCTCTAAACATTCATGTCTCCACACCTTTGCTTTTGCCATTTTTTTTTCCTTCACATTGCTTTTCTTTCTTTTTTCTTTTCCATTTATAAAATGTCAAATGACACTTTAAAAATAAGTCCTAATTCTGGGAAAAATTTATTTCTCCATTTGTTTTCATAACAATTCTTTTTTTCCCTATAACACTATGATAAGTACTTTTGACATAATAGTCATCTTATATTACAATTATTTGTTCATATAACTGTCATGTCCTGTTATATTTGAACATCTCTCTTTTAGGCAACCGAATTCTCAAGGATGTCCCTGAATGAGCCTGGACTTCTAGAGAGAAAAGAGATCTCTGAAATGGAAATTGCTATGTGTTGACCTAAGACACTAATGAGCCAAATAACATGCAACCCCAGAATTTGGGTTTCTATTTAGGGAAGATATCATAACAAGAAAGAGATTTCTTATTTCTATAAGGATCTTAACGTGAAAACAAATAATAAAATAAATTGAGAACAAATATAAGACCAATGTTTTACCCAATAACGATAAAACAGTAATTTAATACAGATATTTTAGGTCAAAATTTTGTTGTTTGATTGTAAGAATGCTTATTTCATGGTGGTAACAAAGTTAAAACAGGATAGCTATCTTCACAATGGTATTTAGGGATTGTGTGATTGAAATAACCGATCCAACTGTATTGTTGCATGATACATTGTAGGCTAATTTTTCTTGAACCTAGGACTCCAATAAATAGGAATCATAACAAAATTCCATAAGTTCTGTAACTGAGATGAACTATGACAGAAAACATCAGAGGAAAGAGAGGAGACGACACTTGGCTCTACTTGGCTGACTTTGCAGAAGAGGTAATGCTTTGCTAACTACTGTGGACTTTAACTTTATAAAATGCAGTGCCATTTAAGGTTTTTAAATAACCTGACAGCATTTGTATTTTTGAAAGGTCACTTCTAATTTGATTAGAAGAGAAGTCTATATATGAACAAAGAAAGCTACTATTTAAAAATTCTCTTTACATATTGCCATTGAAGCACTTCTAATTGCAGAGGAAGGTGAATCATACCTTATGGGTCCAGTGGGGGGAATCCTAATATGCCCACTGGTTATAAGAAGGCATCAGAGGTTCAACTTTAAGAAATGAATTCATGTAAGTATGCCGATTTACTCTCTAAAAGTTATATATGCAATTTTCATTAATTATAACACTAATTTGCCTGTATAAAAATTGATCTGAAGAAAATGGAAAGCTCCAGAAAACAAAGCCTCAGTTTACCAGTTGACATCTCAATATGTAAACACCGATGATCACAAACTCCAGTTTAAACTCCACTTAACTTTACAAACAGGAAAAGAGGCATGCTTAGAATGTTGGTAGCAAAACAGTACATGAGCTTATAGATCATTAACACAAACACCAAACAAAACAGAAATAACAAAAACATATGGTTTTGCTACTAAATTAACAAGTGAACAATTGTACAAGAAAACTTTTCCTGACTTGAATATTGTACCTATAATTGCATATCCTGTGAGGTTTCAAGTCTTTAATAAGTGCATGCCAGACATGTATTTCCAATATTGGTTTGCTAGTGAATGAAAAATATTTATTGAATGGAAGAACCAGTAAATAATTAGTGGACCTTTTTTCTAGCACCCTCCCCTTACCTACAACAATTTACATACATTGTCATTTTTTTCTGAAATACTTGAGTCTCTTTTCACTACTTTTGTATATGCTATTATCTCTGAACTCTCTTTGCATTCTGGGTTTCCTTTACTATTCATATCTTAGCTTAATTAACACCTTCTCAAAGAAGGTTTCCTGGCTCTATCTCTCAAAGTGTTATAGCCCTCTTTCTCTCTGATTCTGCTTGTCTCTTTCAAAAAATTGTATTAATTTTATAATTACACAATTACTTAAAAAAATTATTTTTCATCTATGTTATCCACTAGACTATGAAGTCTACAGAGGTGCAGATCTTGCTTTATTTGGTCACTGTTGAATCTCCAATGACTAGAATAGTAGTTCATGCATATTAGAGACAATAATATTTCAGTTAACAAATAAGTAAAAAAAAAAAAAGAAGACCAATAAACTATCTGAGAAATACACCCTATTAAATTTTACATTACCCCCACCCCACAAAAATAGAATACATTAATTAGTAAAGTGGTTGGTTGTGAGAAAGCAGCATAAATAGATTACATGTTCTGTGTTTTCATAGATGCTAGTTTCTCTTTAGGTCCTGCAGCTGGTCATATTCAAAATCCCTTAAAGCTTTCTATGGATATTCTATTACTAAATCCATAAAAATTGAAATGTTGATACATACAGGTGTGATTATATGTCTCTCTCCATTATGTCCTTATTACCAGGAAACAAACCACACACCTTGACTACTGTCCTTTCCATCGAATAATCTCTTTGGCTTAGACAGCTCTCTCAACACCCAGTCAGAGTTGAAATTGGTCTTATGCTTTCTTTTAATGAAAGTTTTTCTGTTTGTTTTTCAATTTTTTTTTAAATGGTTTTTCTTAATGTTTACCAGGGAAAGTCTCATCCTTTCCTTCACCTTTAAGACCACATTGTTTTATTACAATGTGATATGATCATCTGATAGCAAATAAAATTTGTGCGTATGAAGAAGGTATATATTCTTGAGCATGAAATTTAGTTTCCCATCCTACATTGAACACCAGAGACAAATTGCATTACCTAAAAGAGAATTTCTCTTCACTCATTGTTCAAAACATACTCATTTATTAAACAAATTTTCTCACATATTAATGAGAAAATGTTACTTTTCAATTTCTTTCACTATATGCTAAACAATATTGCATTCACCACATTAATATTATACCACTCCAAATACTTTTCTTTTTATGCTACAGTCAGTTGTAAACTGTTGAACAAAAAGTGTTCATACTCTTACCAATAACCATGAAAGATTGGTTTAAATGTTAAGTAGATGCTACTGAAATTATTTTGACAAAATTGTTGAACACTGGCACGTCTCCATGTAAATTACATGAAAGGTTGTTCTATTCTAGATTTGTACATTTCATATTGAATAATAATAGATAAAAATTTAAAGTAATTCAAGTAATTTCACAGCATACATTAAAGTGTCACACCCTGAAACAAACCAGCATGTAGTCTGTATTGCTTTTTCTTATGCACAGAAAGAAACCACATCCTGTTATTTACTTGATATTTTTTCAAGTTTTTTCAAACTTGAAATTTATATATATTTTTTTCAAACTTCAAGTTTATATATATTGAACAATGACAAGAGATGGAAGAAATGAATAAAATCTTTACCTATTTGGGCATCACACATTCTATAAACAAGTGCATATGAACTAGGTAATTTAATAAAATGGCCATGTACATAGTGAGAGTTAACTAATAAATCACTATTAGCTATAAACAGAGATGACAAGCAAAATATAAGGACAGAGGCCTGCTTAATGCTTTAAGATGTGTTAGATTTGTTTGCATTTTCAACCTCTTTGTTTTGAAATAATTTTATATTTAACGAAGACTGCAAAGAGAGTACAGGTAGTTACTATATACCTTTCATTAGTTTTCCCTCAAGTTAGCATTTTACACAACCAACGCTTCTTTATCAAAACTAAAGAATTAACAATGGTACAATACTGTTAACAAAAGTACAAACTTCATTCATATTTCACCAGTGGGATTTAAGAGTCATCTTTAGCTTTTTCATGAGTTGGATTAGGGTTGCTATTATCTTCCAATTACTAATTCACACATAAAATGCAGTATGGGGGCAGAATGGACAAGCTCCTTTTTTAATAAAATGTCATAGCTCCCTGCTGGGTAAGATTTATATTATAATAAAGAAGATCACACCATAATACGAACAAATTTAAATCATGGGAGATCCAAATTTTAGTATTATGGCAGTCTATACAAGATGAAAATTTTTCTGATGCTAAGTATATAGAAAATATTTTTAAAATATAAAAAAACATACTGATATATACACACACACACACATACACACCCCTATA
>NW_011888793.1:8436647-8441371 GCF_000151845.1 Pteropus vampyrus | reverse complement strand
TGGATTAAAGACTTAAATAGAAGACAGGAAACTCTTAAATTCCCAAAAGAGAACATAGGAAAAAGCTTTTTGACTTTGGTCTTGGCAATGATTCTTTGAATATAAAATCAAAAGCAGAAGCAACAAAAGCAAAAATAAACAAGTGGGACTACATTAAACTAAAAGGCTTCTTCACAGCAAAAGAAAAATTCAACAAAAAGAAAAGTCAACTTATGGATTGGAAGAAAATATTCACAAACCATAAAGAGGTTAAAATAATCAGAGATTAATATTCAAAATACATAAAGAACTCCTACAACTCAATACCAAAAAAACAAATAATCTGACTTAAAAATGATCAGAGGAGCTAAATAGACATTTTTCCAAAGAAGATATACAAATGTCTAACAGATACATGAAAAGATGCTCAGTATCACTAATCATTAAGAAAATGTAAATTAAAACCAGAATGTTTTTGTTAGGATGGCAATTATCTCACACTTGTTAGGAAGGAATTATCAAAAAGATAAGATATAAAGTGTTGGTAAGGGTGTGGAGGGAAAAACCCTGTATACTACTTTTGGGAATGTAAACCGCTACAAACACTAAGGAAATCAGTGTGAAGTTTCCTCAAAAAATTAAAAATAGAACTACATATGATCCAGCAATTCCAGTCTGGGTAATTATCTGAATGAAATAGAATAACTATCTCAAAGAGATGTCTGCTACTCCATGTTTATTGCAGCATTATTCACAATAATCAAGACATAAAAACAACCTATGTCTGTCCATGGATGAATGAATAAAGAAAATATACATATAATGGAATATTATTTTAGCCATAAGAAAGAAAATCATGCCAATCATGCCAATAAATGAAATTGAGGATCTAATATACTGCATGGTGACCATATTTAATTATACTGTATTATATACTTGAAAGTTGCTAAGAGAGTAAGTTTCAAATGTTTTCACACTTAAATGTTTGAATGTTGCGAATTGTCTAAATATGCAAATTAAAAGACAGAGATCATTAGAGTAGATTAAGAATCAAGAAATAAAACAGGATCCAATTATACATTCTCTATAAGAAACCTACTGTAAGTATAAAGACTAAGATATTTTAAAAATAAGTACGTTATGAAAGTTATATCATAATAACACTGATCAAATAATAATAACACTAATCAAAGAAATGTTGGATTTACTTTATTAATTTCAGGCAAGTTGATTTTAGAACAAGGAAGATTATTGTAGATAAAGAGGAGCATTAGATAATGATAAAAGTATCAATTCTCAAAGAGAAATAATAATTCTAACTATATCTGCGCCTAAGAGTGTCAAAATACATGAGGCAAAAGTGATAGAATTAAAAGAAGAAACAGAAAAGGCCACTAGTAAGTTGGAAACTTGAATAGCTTTCTGACAGTAATTTAAAGATCAAGTAAGCTAAAAATCTGTAAAGATATAAATGAACTGAACAACAGTATCAATCAATTTGATTTAATTGAAATTTATAGAATATTCCATCAAACAACAGTAGAATACACATTTTCTCAAGCTCACATGAAATATTCACCAAAATAGACCACTTTCTAGGCCATAAAACACATAATAACAAATTTAAAAGAATAAAAATTATATAAGAATCTTCTCAGATCAAAGTGTAATTCAGAGAAATTAATAACAGAAACATAGCTGGAAAATCCCCAAATATCTGGACATTAAACAACACAATTCTGTGTAATGCATGGTTCCAAGAAATCTGAAGAGAAATGTAAAACTGTTTTGAATTAAATGAAAATACAACTTTTCAAAATTTGTACAATGAAATGAAAGCAGTACTTACACTGATATAGCATTAAATGCACAAATTAGAAGTGAAGAAATGTTCAAAATCAATAATCTAATGTCCCATTTCACAAAATCAAAGAACTAAGAGCAATTTACCTACAGCGAGTAGATATAATGAATAATAAAATTAGATCAGATATTGATGAAATTGAAAACAGGAAGAATATAGAGTAATTCAAAGAATCCAAAAGTTAATTCTTTGAAAAAAGCAATAAAAACTATAAAATTATAGCCAGGCTAATGTATTTTAAAAAGAGAGAAGCTGCACATTGCCAATATCAGAAATCTTAAATGCATAATTCTAAGTGAATTAAATCAGTATGAAAAGACTACCAACTGTATAATTCTGTTTATATGACGTTCTGGAAAAGGCAAACATAAAGACAATAAACAGATTAATTTGCCAGGAGTTCAAGGAATGCAGGATTGAACAGTTGACACACAGGGAATTTTTAGTGAAAAAAAATCTTTTGTATGATACTGTAATAATTAATATATAACACTAGACATCTGACAAAACTTGTTTTAGTTACAGAACAAAAGTGATTCTTAATATATTACAGAATATGATAAAAGTGCTTAAATGTATTAAAATTTATGAAACAACCTCAAGAAGGAAGTGGGAAAAAAAGATGCTGACCTAAGTAACTTTCTAAATGAATCTAAGACTAAAGTAACTTAAATAAACACTATGCTCTAATTGACAAACTTGTATTCTACAAGGGTACAGATTAAAAATTCTACTACTGCTGCACATGGATATTAGAAATGAACTGTTAAATAATGGATGATGGATGATAGGTTTCTCATTGTTGGAATGGAAAGTTAAAGAAGGTTAAGATAATACACGTGGTAATAAATTAGAATTGTAGATTTCAGTATGAAACCACAATTGTGTGTGTGTGTGTGTGTATGTGTGTGTGTGTGTGGTTTGTTATATACACATATATTTTCTTGCTCTGTCACCTGAAAAGGCCTAACCGATGACACACTTATAACCAAGAGCCATAACTAGGTTGTTAATACCATTTTCCAATAAAAGGAACTAGGGCTACTGAAGACATAGTTAATTGTGAATTGGGACACAATATATACAGGATGAATCTAGAGACTACTATAATGCCAAAATTAAGAAATCATGAAAAAAAATAAAAGCACATATATAGTACACATATTTATGGGATGTCAAAGGCACACAAGAACCAATTAAGAGAGCTTCAATAACTAAAACTGGAACAATTTTGGCAAAAAAGTATATAAATTAGTTGAATCTTAACCCGAACTATGCAATAAATATCTATAAATCTATACTAACATAAATTAATGGTTAACTACATAAATAAATGGGGAAAATAGACAAATTATCTATGTATAAAATATAAAAATATAAATATGTAAAAATAACTTATGTGGATGCATTGCCTTCAAGAAGGTGCATCTCTCTACTCCTTAAGTGGAGAATAAACATAGTGACTTCCTTCTAAAGAGTACAGTACACAAAGGAAAAAAATAATAACTTCACAATAGAGAAATCTCACAGACACTACTAAGAGCCAAGTAATCAAGATTAACCCCAAAGATGATAATTTATTTTTAGAGTAGGTACCCTTGATATGATATGATGAGAATAGCACTTTATCTCTGTGCTCTTTCCCCCCATAACCTATAATCCCAATTGAATCATAAGAAAAACATCAGGTAAATTCCAATTGAAGGACATGACTGGTACTCCTCAAAATGGCCAAAGTCATCAAAAACAAGAAAAATCTGAGATATGGGAACAACTAAAAATAATCTAAAGAGTAATAAAGACTCAATGTAATGTGTTATTTTGGAAAGGATTCTGAAACTGAGTTTAGGGCACATGAAGGTCTTGTATTATGTTCACAAATTATCTGTAGATTTAAACCCTCTCTAAAGTAAAAATTTACAGAGAGAAAATATTGTTTTACTTTATTTTTTCTTTCACTTAAAAAATAAAATGAAAATTTACTTAAATAGCGATACTGAAAAAACAAAAGAAGAAATTGAAAACCCAAACCTACAAGGCTCTAACCACCCTATCTGATCTGCCCATTCTTACTTTTATTACTTCTATTAATTCTCTCTCACTTCCATCATTGCAAGCTCAGAGGCCTCCTTGTTTCTCGAACACAGCACATTCCCCCTTCAGGGACATTGTCCTGGTTTTTCTCTCTGTTTAAACAACTTGGATGACCTGGAAGAAATGGATACATTCCTAGAAACATACAATCTTCGAAGAATGAGTCAAGAAGAAACAGAAAATCTGAATCGACCAATTACCACCAAAGAAATTGAATCAGTAATCAAAAAACTCCAAAAAACAAAAGTCCTGGACCAGATGGCTTCATTCATACAAAGAAGAATTAACACTTGTTCTTCTCAAAATATTCCAAAAATTTCAAGAAGAGAGAAGGCTCCTTAATTCCTTTTATGAGGCCACTATTACCTTGATTCTAAAACCAAACAAAAGTGTTGCAAAAAAAGAAAATTGTAGGCTGATATCTCTTGCAAAAATCCTTAACAAAATATTAGCAAACCAAATTCTGTGATACATTAAAAATGTCATCCACCATAATTAAGTTGGATTTATTCCTGGGATGCAAGTTTAGTACAATATCCATGAATCAATTAACGTGATACACCAAATTAATAAATTGAAAGATAAAAATCATATGATTATATCAACAGATGCAGAAAAAGTGTTCGACAAAATCCAGCATCCATTTATGATAAAAACTCTCAGCAAAGTGGGAATAGAGGGAACATACCCCAACATAATAAAGGCCATATATGTCACACCTACAGCTAACATTATTCTCAATGAGGAAAGGCTAAAAGCATTTTCTTTAAGATCAGGAATAAGATAA
>NW_011888793.1:8434709-8436597 GCF_000151845.1 Pteropus vampyrus | reverse complement strand
GCAGAAAAAGTGTTCGACAAAATCCAGCATCCATTTATGATAAAAACTCTCAGCAAAGTGGGAATAGAGGGAACATACCCCAACATAATAAAGGCCATATATGTCACACCTACAGCTAACATTATTCTCAATGAGGAAAGGCTAAAAGCATTTTCTTTAAGATCAGGAATAAGATAAGGATACCCACTTTCACTACTTCTGTTCAACATTGTATTAGAAATCCTAGCCACAGCAATCAGATGAGAAAGAGGAATAAAAGGTATCCAAATCGAAAAAGAAGAAGTAAAACTGTCATTATTTGTAGATGACATGATACTATATATAGAAAGCCTTAAAGATTCCACCAAAAAGCTATTAGAACTGATCAACAAATTCAGTAATGTAGCAGGATACAAAATTAATATTCAGAAGTCAGTTACATTTTTATACATCAATGATGAACTTTCAGAAAGAGAAATTAAAAAATAATCCCATTTATAATTGCATCAAAAACAATAAAATGCCTAAGAATCAAATTAACTAAGGAGGTAAAAGACTTGTTCTCAGAAGATAATAAGTCATTGAAAAAAGAAATTGAAGAAGATACAAATAAATGGAAGCATATACCATATACGTGTTCATGAGTAGGAAGAATCAACATCATTAAAATGGCCGTACTACTCAAAGCAATCAAAGATTCAATGCAATCTTTATCAAAATACCAATGGCATTTTTCAGAGAGCTAAAACAAATAATCTCAAAATTTATATGAAACCATAAACGATCCTGAATAACCGTAGCAATCTTGAGAAAGAAGAACAATGTTGGAGGTATCACACTACCTGATATCAAACTATACTACAAGGCTACAGTAATCAAAACAGCATGGTATTGGCATAAAAATAGATACGTTGATCAATGGAACAGAATAGAGAGACAAGAAATAAATCCATATTGATACGTTCATTTAATATATGACAAAGAAGGCAAGAATATACAATGGAGTAAAGACAGTCTCTTCGATAAATGGTGTAAGGAAAATCAGATTCAAAAACATAAAACTGGGCCACCTTTTTACACCACATACAAGAGTAAACTCAAAATGGATTAAAGACTTAAATGTAAGACTCAAAACCATAAAACTAGAAGGAAACATAGGCAGTAACCTCTCCGATATTGCTACTAGTA
The DNA here is from genome assembly GCF_000151845.1 of Pteropus vampyrus. Lineage (NCBI taxonomy): Eukaryota > Metazoa > Chordata > Mammalia > Chiroptera > Pteropodidae > Pteropus > Pteropus vampyrus. Next base: position 8,435,430 of record NW_011888793.1, on the reverse strand, counting down.
ATTTCTTTTTGTATATATCTCCTCAGGCAAGGGAAACAAACAAACAAAATAAACAAATGGGACTACACCAAACTAAAAACCTTTTTGCACACCAAAGAAAACCATCGACAAAAAGAAAGACAACTTACTAAATGGGAAAAGATATTCCCTTAAGATATCTGATAAGGGGTTAAGATTTAAAATGTATAGAACACTCATACAACTCAAAGACCAAAAAACAAACAATCCAATTAAAAAATGGGTAGATGATATAAATAGATATTTCTCCAAAGAGGAAATACAGATGGCCAATTGACATATGAAAAAATGCTCGAGGTCACTAATCATCAGAGAAATGTTAATTAAAACCACAAATGAACTATCACCTCACACCTGTCAGAATGGCTAACATCAACAAATCAAAGAACAAGTGTTTGTGAGGATGTGGAGAAAAGGGAAAACTCAGATACTCTTGGTAGGATTGCAAATTGGTACAGCCACTATGGAAAATGGTCTGGAGGTGCCTGAAAAAATTAAAAGTGGATCTACTTTTTGACCCAGCAATTGCACTTCTGAGTATTTATCCAAAGAAAACCAAAACAATAATTCATAAAGATCAATGCATCCCTATATTCATGGCAGCATTATTTATACTAGCCAAGATATGGAAACAACCTAAATGCCCATTAACAGATAATCGAATAAAGAAGTTATGATTCATATATATATTTATATATATGAT
>NW_011888793.1:8417296-8433346 GCF_000151845.1 Pteropus vampyrus | reverse complement strand
TTTATATATATGATGGAATATTACTAAGCCATAAATAGTGAAATCCTACCATTTTCTAAGATGTAGATGGACCTAGAGGTAATTATGCAGAGCAAAATAAGTCAGACAAAGATAAATATTTATATGAAGAATCTAAAGAACAAAAAGTATAAACTAATTGAAAACAGACACAAATATAGAGGACAATCTGATGATGTCTAGAGGGGAGAGGGGTTGGGGACTAGGAGAAAGGAATGAAGGGTTAAAGAAATACAAACTAGTAGTTGACAGATGGTCACGGGGATGGGGAGCACAGCACAGGGAATGCAGTCGGCAGTAATGTAATGGCTATGTTAGAGGCAGAGAGAGATGGAGTGATCAGAGAGATTGTTTCATAAACTGTATAATGTCTAACCAATGTATTGTATACTTAGAACCAATAATAAAATAAAATAAAATGGAGAAAAAAAAAAAAGAGCCATCCTAGTTGAGTATGGCTTTGAAAAGTAGGAAAAAAAAAATGCTCTTTCCCTGGTATCCACTGATACCTGACTGATCACTGACCTCCAAATATTTGTTTAGATGTGGCTTTCTTAATGAGAACTTCCTAGATTCCACTAATTAAATTGGAAAACTTACCCATCCTGCACCTCTTTGTTGTATACTCCTTGCTGTATACTTATTTCACTGTACTTAATATATTCTATCATACTATATATTTTATTATGTAGGTCCTATAACATAGCACTAGAATATAAGCTTTATAAGGGCAGGAAATTATCACTTTCTACACCAATTGCCTCAAACAGTTCCTAGTCTGTAACAGGTACTTGATAAATATTTATAGGATGAGTGAAGAATAAATTAAAATAACCAGAGTGGGTGAGTTACGCTGTTTCTATAACCTTTGGATTTAAATATTTTACCAGGAGAACACAAAAGATCTTGATTAGCCCAGACCTTGGTGGAAAGATAGTACTTAGATTTTCACATAAAGCCAGTTGAGGAATTCATCTCCTAACTACAAGGCACACTCTTATGCTATCTGGAAAGAGGTTATAAAAGCAAAACAAAACAATAATAAAAACTAACTCAGTAGTATTGGTAACAGCTTTGTATGAAATAAATAACAACAATGACAATAATAATAATAATTAATGCTGAGAAATTGCTAGCACAGTCTTGCCTGCAAGTGAGTTTGGAATTTGAACTTAAATGTATGATGGTGGTTCAGAATACTTGTGTGGTAGAATACTAAATTTGATTATATTATGGAGACAAGATAGATAGACACAGCCACATATGTAAATTAATATATTGGCAACACATTTAAATAATAAGATATCATTATACATCACAAAAATTATCTCCTTAGAATCCAATAATGAAGTTAATGAACAAAAAATATGACAAGGCAAATGAAAGAAGAAATCTGGATGATTAATAAGCATATGTAAAGTATTCCATTCCAGGTTATATAAAATCAATCACTAGGAGATTCCATTTCATAGACATATGGGTCCAAATTGTTAAGTTCAACAATTCTAAGTATTGAGAATGTAGCAAAACAGGGAAACTTAAATTTTTAGTGTGCAATACAAAAGTTGGGGTGGCAAATTTGGCAATATCTAGGGAATTTGATATTCTGATCCTGTAATTCTGGTATATATTTATAGCATACAATTACTCTTACACATATTCACAGCTACATATATAAAATACTCATAGCAACATTTTTAATAGCTAAAGATTAGGAACCACCAACATATTTACTAAACAAAAATTGCTAGGTAAATCACGGTATATTAACCCATTACAATTTTATATAAAGTTACGAAAGAATTAAAGATATATTTATAAAAATGACTAATCTCCAAACATTCTATTTAAAAGATAAATTATGATACTATTTGTTTCCATTTTATAAAACAAGACTATGTACTTCTTAGATTTACAAATATATAAAGTAAAAATACAGACACATGTCTAGTGAGGTAAAACACATTTTTAACCTTTAACCCTAAATACCTTGTTCCCTTCACACCTCCCTCACACCTTAATGGGAAGAAGGAAGATTCAAGACTATAATTTTGTATCTTAAGCAGGTGGTATAAGCATAATTTTAGTATATTACTTGTCATGTGTTTTTATACCTGTATTATTTCAAAACTGTAATACATCCCAAAAAATAAAATAAAGCACAGTACCAACTTGTGTCTTATAACAGTGACAATTTTAGTGAGATTAGACTGGAAGATATTTTTAGAGCAGGTTCCAAAAAGGAATGATAATAGTAACAATATAAGGTTGATAACAATTCCTTTAACTTTACCTGGTGAGATCCACTGAGCCAGCATTCTACAAGAAGCACTCCAGGAGATTGTTTTTCCATTGTGCCCACTGAGGCAACTGCAGCAGATGTTCTATTTGAAACTTTATGTTCAATGTCTGCAGCTAGAGTGAGTCTTCAGAAATGGATAGCCACAGGCCTTGGATCCATCTGCCCAATTCAGTAAATTCTAGCAGTGGTGGTACTGTATAGCACAGGTCACTGGAGGATCACCATGTAGTTTTAGAAGCGGTCTAACAGTATGTCGCATTTTTCAAATAATTTGCTGGCCAGTGACAAATGGTCCAAAAATGGAAGCAGCTGTAGCTCTTAGATTTTTATCACTAGAATTCCAAGGTCTGAATCATTCATATCTTTTATTATTCTCATGGAATTTACTATTCTGGATTATTTTTGTCCCTTAACCTAAGAGCAGTGAGTCATTATAATAAATTTGGTCCCTTGTACTTCTTTTCTTCATTTGGCAAGGGACTTCTCGTAGAGTAATTACAGCTATAGGAACATCTGTTCATGTTGATCTAATGACAGCAAAACACTGTTCCATAGTCTTTTCTACAGTTAGGGCACAAATAATTCTGATATGTACCAACATGTTTGGTCATTCATGATCTCAGTTTCCTGAAAGAATTTCATACAGTAAATGGTATTTTTATAGTTTAAGGATTTATATCCGTGGTTTCTATACCAACCAAAGAATTATAAATTATCTTGATTTTTCCTTCCATGGCTTGATTAGTTGAGGCCAAGTGCATTGCCTGGCCTTATTTCATGTCTAGCAGTATAAAGTGTTACATCAGCACTGACTCTTAATTAGAAGTTAATTACCAGAAGAAATTCAGAAGGAATATCCCTCCTCCTTACCCTACTACCAGTAGCACAAACTTTATGATTTAGAAACTCCTGGTATATGTTAATAAAATTCTGTCATACTTACTTCTGATGGACCTTTCGTGTATACATATTCTGCTCCTCTTCATTTAGATTTTTTTTTTTTGAAGAGACCATGCGATAAGCCTCATACTATTTGCCATTTGAAACTTAGATGTTTTATTTACTTAACAGTGACATTATTCTTTTAGGTAATTATCACTGTAAATGAAGATGCACATTATACATCTCCCAGTGACTGATTTCATATTTAGGAACAAATCCAAAGTATTTTGTGTTCATGTTTCCTTCATTCATTAATTTCCTATATTTGGATTTCATTACCATTAACACTAGTTATATACATTTGGCAATTATTTAATGAAGAGTATATGTGTGTGTATGCACATGTATGTGTAATGCATGTGTTATGTGTATATGTGTAATGCATGTGTTATGTGTATAAATTTGAAGTGTCAGTTACTTGAAGAATGACCTTTACATAATTAATTTAATGCACATTAAATATAAATGTTACTGAAACTAGCTCTTTGAAAACTAGGCTTTTTTTGTTTGTTTCTAAAAGCCCATTCTCAAATTTCTGCTTTGTTTATTGAATTGTGCTGTAGGAATAAAATACTCCTCAATAAGTTGAATCTTTTTATCTACTTCTAGCCCAGGGTCTGTAAGTTATAAAGTTTCATAAGTTTCAATGTCTCCTGGGCCTCAATTTGCATCCCTGAGTGGAATATATTCATTTTAAACCATAAATATTTTTAAGCAATTTTCATGCTCAAGTAGTCATGAAATTGAGGGGGCTTTCAGCTTCAGTAAATCATATACATTTTTCTGTTCTCCTTAAATTATTTTCCTTTGTGCAGATGTGGTTTGTGTTCCTAAGTTATTTATGGTAGAACTCTTTTGGTAATGTGGCACTGTTAGGAAGAATTCTGCATTAATTTATTTTGAGTCACACCTAAAGGATGTGAAGAACAATTCAAAATGTCACGAATTTAAAATATTGAAAAGTTACAATTAAAAATCATACAGAATAAATTTTTGACGGTTTCATTTTGAGATTAAAGACTGTAATTAAGATTATGCTAAAAAATAATATTATATATAATAGACATTATTTTATTGTTTTCTATTTTGATTAATGTCATACTTTCATTAACATTAAAACATTTGAAATACTAAAAACTTAAGAGCTTCGCCAGGCAGTTTTCTATTGCTTTTCATGTATCATTTAGTTTTATTCCCACAAGAAATCTACCAAAGCAAAATTATCTTTATTTCCATATTACAATTCAGAGAAAAGGCAGGGGAAGTCATATAAGTTAGTCCAACTCTAGAATAAACATGCTAAATTCTCACACTATATTACCCTCTCTCTTCATATATATTTTCTTCAAGATATGTCAATCATGACATGATACCAGCTATTTAATGCTTACTTATAAGGTATAGTATATGCATTAATTTTTACTTTTTTTTTACATGTCATGAATACAAATAATATGAACATCAAACACTACAAAGATTTAATACTACAGATTTTGTTAACCACAGGTAGGTTTAGTATTCTAACAAAAATTTAATGAACCATAATGCAGCATAGAAAATCTAAACTTCTTTCTCTTTTTCTGTGGCCCAGCCAGGAGTTTGACAAAAAGAGAGATACTTCCAGGGGCTGATTGATAGGAAGAGGATGAAATTAGAAAGAACTTGAAGACGTTATTGTGATTTTTATGGCATCATATTTTTTATTTTAAAAAAGTTTTTTATAAAAGTTTCTCTCTGAGCATAAGGTTTGGGTGAGGTTGATATCAGCTCCATAGTGTCATCAGGCATCTTGTTTCTAGTAATAAAATATTCCAAGTTTATACAAACCACTGAAATCTATTCTGGTACACTATATTAGGACCCTAACAGATCACAACTTTTAGGAATGAGTTCTAGGACCAGTAAAACATTTTTTAAATGGTGACCCAATAAAAATTTATAGAATACATGATTTTTCTGTTAGCATTGACTCTGAAATGTGTTACCCAAGTAAAAATATTTGAAATGTAACATGTTAGATGGTTTTATAAATTATATCATGGACCAGAAGGCTCTGTGTACTGATGATGTTTAAAAAATATATTAATAATAGTGTGAAAATTACCTTTACATTATAACTAAATGCTATGAAATTACTCATATCTTTAAGTAGGATCCTTTCTATTAAATAACAGAAAGACATCCTGGTTTTCAAGGGTATGTTTTAATTATCTATGGGATAATGCATGGTGGTCACTAGAGCAAAATTTAATATCTTATCATTTATAAACCACACTAACATACTTCAATTTTAATAAAATAATATGCATCCTTGAGTAATGATTATTATGAGTAACTTTCAAAGGCAAACTTTGTGTGAAAGGAATTACTTAATAGTCTTTCTATTATATAACATATTATATTCCATTTTTTTAGTTGCTTGAATATCTATGAAATCTCCTTGCCCTTTTTCTTTTTAATTTCTCTTATATCTAGGGAAGTTTTCAGGGTCAAATGCCAGAGAAATAGTTTTTAATTATGGATTGTTATATGCAATATTAGAGGATCATATTAATCTTCGAAGATTGTATCTGAATTGAATAATTTGAATTTCAAAATCTTTGAGTATCATCATCTTGTACTCAAAACTTCTGCCTTCATAAGATATAGTTATTACCTTCGTTTTTATTTGTAACCAAATCTATTTAGTATGTACTTAATAAAAATTGATGTTCTCAGTTTTATCATATTAAAATAGCTAAACCATATCCATATACATGTTTAAAAGGCTCTAGAGTCTGGGACTATGAATTACCACCACAAATAGTAAGAAGTAACCCATCTCCCACTGCTGAAAATTAAACTGCCAGTTACTTGCTTTCTTAGGCACACCAGCAGTCAAGATGTTGGCATATAACATACATACGCTTCACCAATTATTGCACCTATCACAGTGGGAAATACAAAAAGCAATGACTATAATGAAGCTGTTCTCATGAGGGTTGCTTCAGGGAAGGCACTATATCCACATCTAGGTGGCAGTTTTAGCAGTGGTTTTAATAACAGCCTAAGCATCCAGAGTTGGTGACAGAGGAGCACTCTGCAGTCAGTTCTCAAGGACATTGGTAAAGAAGTGTTTATGCAACTGTTAGGTAAAATAACTGGCTACACAGCCTTCTAACTTAATTCTAGATATGTACCAAAGGTTTTTTTTTTTTTCAATCAAATTCCTTTTCTGTTTAAATTAGCCAAAGCCAACATCTGATGCTTGCAGTTTAGGGTCCTGACTGATACAGGAAGCAAATCAATCAAAATACTGAAAATACTGTGTTCTTAAAGGTAAAAATTTCTCTAGAGTTCAGAGCCCTTTCTTATATTCTTTAATAATTAGATAAATAAATGTGTTGTACACTTATTATACATGATTCTCTAAGGTACAGCTTGCTCATTATAGTTATTTTTGGTTTTATTTAGATTCTAATTGCCTATTCACAGCTAGAAAATATTCACTCATGTGACTCTGTAAATGAACCAATTTTTTTGAAGTCATAGTTTTTATAAAAACATGCTTGTAAAATTCTTCCCACATTGTTTATTTAATCATTATCATATATGTTTGTTATTATCACATATATATGTATATGCATATATATCACATGTATGTATATATAACATATATATGTCACATATATGTATATAGAGTTTTCGTAAGCATAATGAAAGGAAGACGTTATCTAAATATTTTTCAAATTAAGTATTTTGAAGGACAAATTGTCCAGCTAATGTCTAACTATAATTTCCTTTTCATTCCATACCCGAGACCATGGGTATCCTATTATAAGCCCCTGACACTCTGTTAGTCTGAAGCTTTTGCCCCACAATCTGTCTAAGCACCAAGTGATTTTTTTTCTGTTTCCTAGTCTATTGCTTGATAATTACATTTTGAATCTTTATCTTTCTGTTTTTTCCCTCTTTCTTTATCTCTCTCTCTCTTTCTACACTGGTCGTAAGATTTTCCTGCTCGGAACTGTGGTTTCTCCCTAAGATGCTACATTGACTCACTCCCACATCTCCAGGAAATGCAGCTCGTGAGTAGTACCCAGCTCTCTGACCTTGGCATAAACTCTCTGCATACTGCATGCAGCCTAAACCTCACTCCACAGGCTCCAGCCTGTCTGGGACAGGAGGTAATCTGACAAGAATAACTTAATAGCCAGAGGCAGCCTGCACACCGTGCACAGTTGCCAGAACAGCAGAAATGCTAAGTTTACCGTAAGGGATGAGCAGCTTTTTAAAAGTGTCTAGCTGCAGGGAATTAAAGCTTCCAGATGGCAGAATTGCTGCTGATCTGCATCCAGACACTCCACCCTACAATTCTCCAAGATACAGTCTCATTCTTAGCAATTCTAGGTTTAAATTCAAGAGATAATCTTCTCCTCTGGCCCACCCTTTTTTCTTCCCACTCTTAGTTGTGTGGGACATTCTTATTTTTTTTTCTGCTCAAATTATAGGTATAGACTAAAATTGATGTAAAAATAGTATATGCAGTTTAGTTTGGAAAATAAAGAAATAGATTCAGAAGACATAGAACTATTTATTCTCTCACCTACACTCGTGCCAAATAGTGCAAATAATTATATCTGTCTAGGCGTCAGGATATTCTGAAAAATTTACTGTTTACAATGTTCTCTAAGAGCAAGAGTTAACGATGTTTTGATTTTGACAATGGCTACTGTAAAAGTCTCTGTAATCCTAATTAAGAAAAGTCTGATGCCCCTTCATCACCTCAACTAGAGATCAGACACCTAGTAATTTCAAGCACAGGCACAGCTCCTAACTCAACATTAGTTCGCAGAGGCTCTCTCGAGTAAATACAGACTTGACATGTCTCAGGACTGTGCATTTTACTTCTTTCTTCGGGACACACAGCAACTAACATTAGACTTAGAAAGTTGCTCATAAAGGAGGACAAAATAAAATATTTTATTTCTAAACAAAAACCACATAAATTTTAAAGAAAAGTCAACAGTATATTATCTTTGAAAAATTCTAATAGCCAATTATTTCAGCACCATTTATTGAATAGACCTTCCTCTTCCCACTGATTTATAAAATCAACTCTGTCTTATATCAAGTTTCTATAAATGTATGAGTCTGTTTCTTGGTTATTCTGAACTGTTGTTTTATTTCCCTATGCTTATTCTACAATAACATTATTTTAATTACTAAACTTTATAGTATGTCTTGAAATTTGATGGAAAAATTTATATTTTATTCTTCAAAATGATCTTTCCTGTTCTTGGCCATTTAGTTTTACATGAAATTTAGGACCAACTTCTAAATTTCACTAAAAAGAAAACACAATTATGATTTTTATAAGTACACAAATTTATAAATCATATAAGAATATCAACATCTTAATTTTTTCATACATTTATATGGCCTTAAAATGTTTTGTATGTTTCTCAGTAAAGATTTAAACATCTTTGGATAGATTTATTTCTCATACTTTATATTTTTTATTTTATTTTAGTAATACATTTTTACTTACCTGTGTATAAAAATCTTAACATTTTTTAAATGTCAATCTTGCATCCAGTTCACTTGCTCATTTTCTAATTTATTTTTAAAAACTCTCATGGATTTTTATGTATTTTTCCATGTAAAAAGTCACATTATATAACAATTGACATTTTTCTCCTCTCCTTTTAATATATGTACCTTTAACTTTTACCTTTTTATCTTATTGCACTGCTCAAGGCAATATAGAATAGAAATAATGAAGGAGGCCATCAATTTATTATTTCTAAATTTAATGAGAATTACACTATAGTATCTCTATTATTAATGATGTTCAGCTTTAATTATGTTAATAAAGTTGCTTTTCATTCACAGTTTGCTAATAATTTTTTTTAATATAATGAATGAGCATTGAATTATATTAGTTGCTTCTCTACATCTATTGAGATGATCTTTTCTTTTAAATCTATTAATTTGGTGGATTACATTGTCAATATTTAAGCTGTGCTACCCTTCAATGCCATAATACAAAATCTGTATCTACTTTTCTGATTCTATTTACTAAACAATTACTGAAAATGTCTGTATCTGATTAGTGGATGAGATTGAGATTCATTCTCTTTCTCATTCCCTCCTCTTCCCCAAGCAACGTAAAAAAAAAAAAAAAAAATCAGAGACAAACCTATAGACTGAAAAAGTTAGATTTATGACCCATGGTAATAAGAGAAACTACACTCTAAAGCCACAGTAGGACATTTCACCAAAAACAGGAAAAGACAGCAATTACGAGATTAGGAAGGAGAATGGAGTTTAGTTAAAATTTAAATGAAGTGTTTTGATAGGAGCAAATCAAAGTAGACTATATGTAAAGGGTTCTGTACCAGCTTTGGACTGTACAGGGTACCCAGGCTTCTTTTTCTTTGAAAATTACAAAATTATGATAAATGTGTAAAGGTGTGTTTAGAAACCCCTTATCTGACATTGTACATCTGGCTTGGAAATCAAGGCTGCTTCTTTGTGTCAAAGTCAATAAGATCCTGGAGGCAAGAAAAGGATGTTACATTTATACTGATGTATTTCAAACAACAGAGCTTCTGATAGTCTTTCATTTTGGAAACAGAATGAAGTTTTGCAGTGAATAAAAAAGCAGTCATTTAAAGAAGAGATTGCTACAATACTTTAAAGTTGCAGAGTGACCTTGGGGGGAAAAATCTTTGCTTTTTAACTTGGCAGCTGGTTTTATCTGTATCTGTCATCCATGCCTGATGAATCAAAGGGCAGATTTTTGCTTTCTCAATCAGAGCAAATTCTCTTCCTCCCTCTCTTTCATGCATGTATATGCATATATGTATTTATATATGCATGCTTAAATGTATTTACACATAATATGTGCATATATTTGTAATAATGGATATAAATTATAAACCGATAAGATTTTATAAATATACACATATATAGATGCTTTTAAACTTCTACTGTTCAAGACTATTTAGTATCAAAGCTTTAACTGCCTAAAACAATTAAGTTATGTAGATGTCCCACTTCAGAAAGGTACAATCATCCAAATTATTAACAATGTGTTTTCTTACTGTTAATTATTTTGTTATTTAATATTAAATTCTAATTTCAAGAATATAGAAATAAATGTAAAATAGTATAATAAAGTTAAACAATCTGTGGTCCTACTGAACTCTAAAAAATATTGGCTTTTACTAAATATGCTTCAGATTTGTTTTTCTATAAGAAAAAACAAATTATAGGCATAATCAATATTTTATAATCCTAATCCCTCTAGCGTTAGCAACTGAATTTTAGTTACATGCAAATATTCACACACATATGTGTGTATAAATACATGTGTATAGGTATATACAATTTAAATGAAGTCACTAAAAATGAAAAGAATATATATACACACAGATATATTCTTTTTGTTTTTTATTGAGTTTTTCTTTTTCGTGATAAATAATTAGCAGTTTTTATGTTCATTGTTACTTTTATTTATAGCTATTATTGTTATATACATTTGAGTTTCTTTTGATTTGTTTTTTGTTTTGTTTAGATGTTATGTTTTCCTTTTCTTTTTTAGGAACCTAATCATACTTACTTCAAATTTTCCTTTCCATTGGTGTATTAATTTTGTCAAAATTATGTTTCTATTTTTGGTTTTGGTAATAGATTTATTCATGTGCTTCTTCATGAATTTTAATTTTTAATTTCTTCATGAATGGAACATGTATTTTCTTGTCCCTTTTGCCTTGTCTTTCTTCATACATTTTTCTTTGTTTAATAGTTTTGTGTTAGCTTACTCTTGATCTCTGTGGATTCTCCATGTGTGAAATAGATTTAAAGTCTTTCACTGTTTCCTCTTTTTTATAAAGTTGAGTATATTGAAAAGAAATCAGATCCAATTAGCAAGCTCATCAGTAAATTGACCAAATCCTAAATTTAATACTATATTTGTGTTGTTCTGCCCTCCTATGTAAGAGGCTTCAAATAAATCGATGCTTAAAGATTCATTAGTATCAAATTTTCTTTAGATGTGCTCCTGAATGGGAGATTCCCACCCCAGTTTCTGAATTCAGGCATTTTTTTTCTCAAGCTTCTACTCTCCCCCTACAAACTGCTGGCCTGAATAATTTCTGATATCCTTTACTCTGTACTTGCCACATCTACTTGCTTTCAAAAACCAGACATCAGCAGACTATATCTTCTACTTTGTTTAATATTTTGTACTTTATATCACAGATATATTCTTGTTTTTAATCACAGCTTTGTGCTTGTAATTTGCTATTTTAATTCTTATAAAGAATTATACCGTTGCTATGTATTTGCAGTAGTAGATAAGGGAGAAAATTCCAAACACAATCTCGTAACACGATCTTGGAAGAAAGCATATTTACCTTATTTTCATATTTATGATGAAAGTCCCTGTAATTACTTCACCAATTTGTGTATATTGCGTATTTGCTCTGTCACTAATGGTGACATTCATTAAGTGGATGAATGAAAATTAATATATGAATATTTCTTGGCTGGGTAGAGCAATTTTAACATAAAAAGACATCATAGTAACATATTATACTGACATATAATTCAGGCACCATATCTTATTTGTTAACTAAAATTATGTGCATTTTAGATTCCTTTTATTTTACTTGGATGATTTGCCTTTCATGACTCAGTTCTCCATTATGTTAGATAAATATGTCCAGAAAAATAGGATAATATTTTTCTAAGGATATGATATTTTGGAAATTGAACTTAAGACACACAAAAAATTATTTTTCTACTGGAAAAGTTAGGTAGATTTTAAATTACTTCTTAAAATAAATAATTATTGTAGCTCCTGTAAAAAAAATTCATTAATGAAAGATTTTTAAATTTTTGAAAATAATTAGAAAAAGCATTTTAAAATAAGTATATTTCTCTTAAGTACTGTCATTTAAAATTTACACTTACTGAAGCAAAACCTTAATTTTAAACAAAGCTTTCATGGAAATATTACTTAACATATAAAAATGAAATCATTCAAGAATGAAATCATTTGGATATAAATGACATTGTTATCTTACATTTTGTACAATTTAATTTTTATTTTATCCAGATAATAGTGGGCTAGGAATTTGGTATCTTTCAAATATTCTACAGATATTCATTACTATTTTCTAACACTTTAGTGTCACAAATATACTCCCATGCCCATTTAAAAACACTAACAACATCTTTCCCTCCCCACCATTTTTTTGTACTTCTTGTTGTTTAGTCCCAGCATGAGCTGCGTCATGATTGATGAAACCCAGCAGGCTGTTACAACTACTCAGAGAACAAGCTATGTCTTCATTTATACCTTATTAACTTAAATGTCAGGGTTCAATGGCATGTTACAATTGCTAAAACACAATCTGACCAACCACTTGGGAAAAGAAGGGCTGAAAATTGACTCAAATCTCTGGTATATAAGTATTTGTTATAGATACATGAGTCATGAAAGTTATCTGGTCCAGAATACAGGCTTTATTTACCATCTTATAAACTCGATGGTAAATTTCAGAGTCACTTAGATTATTGTACTTAAGAACAAACACAAATCTGATAATGCTACTTCTCTAGTTAGAAATAATGTTTGGCCTCGCTAAAAGTGTTTTTTTTTTTTTCTTCCTAGAAATAAACTGTATAAATTAAAGTAAACTTACTTGTTAATATCTCAAATCTATCCTCATGCTCTTATTTTACAAGGCCATATCTCTTGCTCTCTGTCCCTGAAAATTCTATGTTCTATGTTCTGGTAATATGGACCATTCTAGGAAATTTCATCAATTTTCTCCTTGAATATTGCTTTTTTCTCTATTGTCTCTTTAAGTTTTTTTTCTTAACAATATTTGGAACTTCTCATTCTCTCCTCCATATGTCTGTCATATTTCTGTCTCTTTTTTGTTACTTTTCTGTCTCTTTTCTTGTTACTCTACTGTGGGTGATTTATTCTGGCCTATATTCTTCAATATTACATCTCATAATTTAATATATTCTTTAGCCCATTTATTGTTTTTTATTTAAATATTTATGTTGTTCATTTCTATAAGTTTTATTCATTCTATCTGAAGTTGTCTGGTCTATGGTTCGTGGTTTACTGCTTTTCATTACAGTTTCTCTTTTGTGTTAAACAACCTCTTCACCCATCATGCAAACAGTGTCAGGAGTGAAGAGGACATGCCAGAATTTCCTGCCTTTAAATAAGATTTGTTTTCTTCAAATTCAAGCTTGTTCAGCACTTTCTGCCTAAGGAGCATCTGTATAGAACTCATTATGTCCTTTATCCTTGTTTACAATAAGAATATTTTAACTTCTATACTATGTCTGACAGCCCAAACCTTCACACAGAGATTTTTAAACTTTCTGTCTCCATCTCCTACACTTACCTGACTCATAAAATTTCACTCTGCTCCATGAATTTTATGATCAGGAATTAAAAGTAAAAAAAAAAACCAAACAAACAAAGAAACAAAAACCCTCCTAAACTTATTATAAATATTCTCTTTACTTCTTATTTTGACTCAATATCGATCACATTTTTGGTTAGTGTTTTATCCATAACTTTCTCAAGTCATGGCTTTTTCTCCACTCCCAACCACTGCAAGTTCTTCATTGTCTTAGTTTCAAGTATCTTACTTTTGCAGTCATGTACATACACTCTTTCCAGACCATTTCTTTTGCTCACCTGGCTCCGACAATGCTTTGACCCTGCTGGGACCAATATCTCACTGAACTAGCCAACTTTTCACTGCTACTCTGAGCTTCATGTTCTTATTTCTTTTTTTGCATGACTTGAAATTCATGGTCCTTTATTACCATTTTTTAGCCCCAATCACTTTTTGCCCTCTGGATGTTTGCACCTATTCAGCTAAACTTAGCTGAGGGAAGATGCACAACAATGCTGACAAGACTCACTTCAAAATCATAACTATTGATTTTGAGTGGTCTGAGATGACAACCAAGAATTGTTACAACATGGTTTTGTTCTATCCACTTTCTCACTCTCCTGAAAGGTTATTTCATTCCTTTTCTCTTTTCAAGCCTCCAATATTTTCTCTCCTTCAATACTCTCAGGTGATAGTCCCCTATTTTCCCCCTAACTGGAAAAAACAGAAGCCACTAAGGTACTTCCTGCAAAAGTAACTTGTCATACTAACTTTCTATTTAAATGTCCTTCTTCTTGGATGCACTTAAGCTAGCTCATTTACTTGTGTACAAAAAACCAGCCCCTGTCATCTTTCCAACTACTTTATTTTTCCTATTGATTTCCTTTTCTCTATCCTGTATCAAAACTTGAACACTTTACTGGATTATTCTATAAGCATACCAAAAAAGTTGCTATTTCTTGCAGTTTATATAAACAAACTGACACACAAAACTAAAAACCTATCTCAAACATATATTCCCCTTCTGCTACAACCCCATTTATTTTCTCCCTAAGGAAAAGAATCTTAAAGAATTTTCTCTGCTTAATATCTCCTATTCTTCTGCTTTTATTTTGACTTAAACCAACCACTTAATCAGGCTTTCATATCCATTATTCCTATTGAAAAATCCCCTTTTAACATTCCTACTAACTTCTATATTGGTAAATCCAAAGATAGAGTCTCAATTTTAACCTGATTTAAGTAATCAAGAGCTTTTGATACGAATGATCTAACTTTCTTGAAATAAAGTAAGTGTGACAGAAGGCACTCAGGTGAATTCTGTGCAACAGTGACAGTGGCAGCTTTAATATGCAGAATCGGACTTTTACATTCCCAAGCAAACCCCTCTTATGAAATGAATTTAATGATATAATTAAAAGAAATATGAAGTTGAACCAGATATAATAGGTCTTTAGATTTATGAAAATTGAGAGGAGTATAATTGTAATGTATAAGTAAACATAAATAGTGCTATATTTTTGCAAACACATCTCCTTTCCTTACACATAGTTAAAATAGGCACAATAAAATAATCTCTTGGAAACATTCTATTATGTACATTCAGAAAAGAATTATAAAACTATTTCTTTCTTTTCTATGGTTCCTAAATTCTATTTTTGTTTATAGTCATTTTTGTAAATGTCAATAACCCTTCTAGTATACATATTGTCACATCTTCATTATAACATACAATTGTATTTAATTCACAAAAACAAAATATACTCATTATAGTTTTATTTAAAATACCAACTTTTAACAATATCATTACAAATTAAATAGATATTAATAAATAAATATATGTAATATATAAATATACCTATTCCCAAATATAAAAATAATAAATTTGCCCTGCTGTTGCTTTGAGCCATTTAAAATGTTTTGTCTTTGGTTTATATAAAAAGTCCTATTTATGGTTCATAAAAAGAGATTCTCCTAAGAAACTAAAGGTCTAAGGCCACACACTAAAGATGTTAAAATACATGCAAAGAATGCCTGTTTAATTTTCAGCAGCATAAGTGTGAAATATTTTTTCTTTCCCCTGAGTTTATCATTTAGCTCTTAAATATTTATAACTCAGGCAAGAATAAAAATTAGAAGGCTGCAAAGGATGGATAATCAAAGGTGTTGAAATAAATTTGATTTAAAACAAAAGAAAAATCAAATACAAAAACTATCACAAACTCTTGTCTTAGAGATAGAAATACATTGCAATACAAATGCAATAGGTATTCCTTGGCCATAAAATTAGTTTGCTAAAAGAATATTAATAAATATGAATCGATATTCAAACCTTGACATAGTCTTTAAACTTATTTTAAAATGATCAGA
>NW_011888793.1:8408964-8417246 GCF_000151845.1 Pteropus vampyrus | reverse complement strand
AATAATCTCTTGGAAACATTCTATTATGTACATTCAGAAAAGAATTATAAAACTATTTCTTTCTTTTCTATGGTTCCTAAATTCTATTTTTGTTTATAGTCATTTTTGTAAATGTCAATAACCCTTCTAGTATACATATTGTCACATCTTCATTATAACATACAATTGTATTTAATTCACAAAAACAAAATATACTCATTATAGTTTTATTTAAAATACCAACTTTTAACAATATCATTACAAATTAAATAGATATTAATAAATAAATATATGTAATATATAAATATACCTATTCCCAAATATAAAAATAATAAATTTGCCCTGCTGTTGCTTTGAGCCATTTAAAATGTTTTGTCTTTGGTTTATATAAAAAGTCCTATTTATGGTTCATAAAAAGAGATTCTCCTAAGAAACTAAAGGTCTAAGGCCACACACTAAAGATGTTAAAATACATGCAAAGAATGCCTGTTTAATTTTCAGCAGCATAAGTGTGAAATATTTTTTCTTTCCCCTGAGTTTATCATTTAGCTCTTAAATATTTATAACTCAGGCAAGAATAAAAATTAGAAGGCTGCAAAGGATGGATAATCAAAGGTGTTGAAATAAATTTGATTTAAAACAAAAGAAAAATCAAATACAAAAACTATCACAAACTCTTGTCTTAGAGATAGAAATACATTGCAATACAAATGCAATAGATATTCCTTGGCCATAAAATTAGTTTGCTAAAAGAATATTAATAAATATGAATCGATATTCAAACCTTGACATAGTCTTTAAACTTATTTTAAAATGATCAGAGAACTTCAGAAATGACAATTCACATACACATAATAGCAAGAACTTACACACACACACATACACACACACACACACACACACCCCTTTAACTAACCTCAAAGATTTGATTTCTATTGACTAGAACCAGTGATTTTTAGAGTATATGACTTTTTATGAACCTTCCTTAAGTTTCCCTAATCCAGTTAGCTACAGAAACCAGAGAAATATTCTTTTTTTTTTTTTTTTGTCAATGCAAGGAAAGTGTTCTCATAAAGCCAGACAGAGGTAAAACGTGCTTTTGGGGGTGGAGGGGGGGCACGAGATTAGTGAGTTTTCTCACATGGAAAACATTCTATCATAGCCCAAACTATCTCTAGATTGGAAAATGTAGAAGAATTATAAGTCTAATGGGTATAAATTACACATTTACAAAGTTCAGATGTGGAAAAAAATAGAACTTTATATTTCTATAATTGAACTAGTTTAGTTTGTTAGTTTTCCATTTCCATTTTGAATTATAACATTCTGAAGTAATTGTAAACATAGTGCAGGGTTTACTTTCTTTCTTCTCCATCTACATCTGGTATATGGGAACCTAACGTACAAAGCTTCATGTGCTTTCATGGTGTCCAGGTTCATTCATAGAGTCCTCTGAATCCTACAATACCTGCAAATATACATAATTCTTTCTGATCTTTGACTGTTAGGAAACTTTTGTTCTGCTTTTGCATATCTAAAGGTTTTGTTAATTCTTTTGCATTTCCGTTTTCATGTCTACTCAGCATTCTCTGCTTTATTCTCTTTCCAGACATCACACCTCTCCAGATTGACTAGCTCACAAATAGCTATTTTTTGTTTCTCTCAGGAGAATAAGAGCTATGAAGATGTATTACTGTATACCATTCTGGGAGCCCCAAACTTTGTGTCTGTTCTCAGCCTCATATATCTAGTTGTCTTATTATCTCACTGGATTGAAATTTAACTTGACACCTCATACACCTATTTTTCAATTGCTCTGCATCAAGCTAGATATTTAAACTTATTTAGAGGCTTTCAGTCTCCCAGACTCTTCATTAGAAAGCAAAAGGCATAATCTTTAGATAGAGATCCCTAAGCCAATCCAGGTTTCCCATTTCCACCTTCCTCCAACAATTTAGGATTTAGCCTAGTATAAAAATGAATCATTGCCTGCTCTGCAACACTGTCCTATATCTAAATTTATTACTTTGTCTTCTTTCACTTCTTAAGCTCTTCCAGACCTTGACCGAGAAATTGACTGTATCTCTTCCCTGTGTGCTGGGAAAGTTAGTTCTTACATTTTAATTCATACTTTTAAATTTATTTCAGTGATACATATTCTATGCCCTTAAAGTGAATGGAATAGTGGCCTTAAAGATATGTCCACATCCAAATTCCTAGAACACGTAAATGTTATCTTACTTGGAAAAAGGGTCTTTACAGATATAATTAAATTAAAGATACTGAGATAAGAAGATCATTCAGAATTATCCAGTTAGGTCCTATATGCCATTATAAGTATCCTTATAAGAGGAAGGCAGAGAGAGATTTGAGAGACACACACAGAGGTGATGACAATGTGTGGTTGGAAGCAGAGATAGGAGTGATGTGACTATAAGCCAATAAATGCCAATGGTCGTATAAAACTGTAAGAAGCAATGAACAAATTCTCTTCTAGGGCCTCTGGAGGAAGCATGACACTAACAACACCTTGGTTTCAGACTGTGGCCTCTATAGCTATAAGACTATACATTCTTAAGCAACCTTGTTCATGGCAATTCCATAAGAAATTAATACAGCCTGACTTTGCCCAAAATTGAATTTTGATAATTAAAGATAGATAAAGAAAACCTTTTAAGGTAAATGTGTGTGTGTGTGTGTGAGAAAGAGAGAGAGAGAGAGAGAGAGAGAGAGAGAGAGAGAGAGAGAGAGAGATAAGAGAGAGAGAGAGAGAATTTCAAAATGTTTAGGTTCTGCAAACAACAATGTGGTTTGAAAGATTGCAGTTACTGTTATGAATTTGGAGATCTATTCAGAAACTTTCTTTGCTTTAGGCTGTATTGTAGACAAAGTAATAGCTTCTCAAATATGTACATGTTCTAATCCACAGAACCTGTGAATATGTCATATTTCATGACAAAGGGGAATTAGGGTAGCAGGTGAAATTAGGTTCTAATTAGCTAATTTTAGAATAGTGAGATGACCCTGAGTTATTCAAGTGAGCTTAATGCAATTACAAGGGTCTTTAAAGGTACAAGAAGGAGGCAGAGGATTCACTGTCAGAGTGTTATCTATGAGAAAAACTCAACTGTTTCTTGCTAGCTTTGAAGATGGAATGGGTCACAAGCCAAGGAATGGAAGTAGTATCCAAAAGCTGAAAAAGAGAAGAAAATAAATCTCATAGAGCTTTGAGAAATAATACAGCCTTGATGAAACCTTGATTTTAGCCAAGACCCATTTTGGACTTCTGATCTCCAATAAGATATCCTAAATATTCATAAATCTATGTTGTTTTGTGCTACCCAGTTTGTGGTAATTTGTTACATTAGCAACAGAAAACTAGTACAAAAATTTACCCAGGATTATAGTTGATAAAGATAACTGAATATAACACTTTAAGATAAATGTGTGTATGTATATCTTAAAATGCTAAACTTTTGCAAACAATTTGTTTTCAGAGGTTGTGGTTTCTGTTATGAATATGGAGAAGTTTTCAAAACCTCTGCTTTAGGTTATTTCTACCCAAGCTCAAAGGCAGTGTTCATATTAATATATCATTGCCATATAAATAAAAAAAAAGTATATTAGATGCAAAGAAGCATTAAGAAAAGAACATTCCCTGAAATTCTACCAACCTCTTTCCATCTTCATATTCTTACAAAGAATAATTATATATATCATCAAATTGTTCTCCCCTGCTTATTTAAGAACATAGCACTG
The DNA here is from genome assembly GCF_000151845.1 of Pteropus vampyrus. Lineage (NCBI taxonomy): Eukaryota > Metazoa > Chordata > Mammalia > Chiroptera > Pteropodidae > Pteropus > Pteropus vampyrus. Next base: position 8,413,508 of record NW_011888793.1, on the reverse strand, counting down.
AGGTCCTAGTTCTAGGATTCTGTTTGGTGCTTTCTTTTTTTTTTAACCCTACATGGTCCTATGAATACTTTCACTCCCATGAGTCTCTCTTTATTGACTACTTTTTTAAAAAAAATTAATTTTATTATTAGTTTCAAGTATATAGTACATTGGTTAGACATTTAAATAATTTATAAAAAAAATCCCCCTAATTGCTTTTTCTTTCCTCTGGCTCTTCACCTAGCCATTATATTACTGCTAACTGCATTCTTATGCTGTGACCATCCATCAGCTACTAATTTGTACTTCTTTAACCCTTCATCCATTTCTCCCAGCCCGCCAATCCCCTCCTCTTTGGCCATCACCAGATCGTCCTCTATATTTGTGTGTCTGTTTTTGATTAGTTTGTTCTTTTTGGCTACTTTGGAAGTGATTGATTGACTTTACTCCCTGGAAGTTTCTTCTCTTTTCCAGCCTAATGCTCGTGAATTGTGGTCCCCTCAGAGGGAAACTGATAAGATTAAATAATCTTTCTTAACAACTGAATGCAATTAGGTCTGCTTTCTAAGCTCGAATCTGCTGCTGTTAGTCCATGTGTATCAGTTGTCTAATACAGGGAACCAGGAAAACTAGACAAAGACTCTAGGGAGGATGGAATTGAACACGGAACAAAAATGTGTGTGTGTGTGTATGTTATGTGTGTGTGTGTGTGTGTGTATAGATATAGATATAGATATAGATGATATAGATATAGATATAGATATAGATATAGATATAGATATAGATATAGATATACACACACACACATATATATTTTGGCTCTAACTTGACTCCACTTGCTGGTCTCTCTCTCTCTCTGGATTTCTAAGTCCTCCCAGCCTATTTAACTTTGATATTGATAACTGTATAACTTTTTTAGGTACCATTTTCTTAACATTGTTCATTTTCTATCAAGCAAAGAGAAAGGTCATTGTGCTTCTTTTAAACCATGAGGAAACAATTTTCTTTTAAGTGTTAGGACTTGTGTTAGTGCTTGGCTAAAAATTCTTATATCTTTTATGAAAGACACCGTTAGATGAGATGCAATTCTATCAGAAAATTCAAAGCTGTTAAATTTTTCAGTACATTTATCTCAAAGCTGTTCTATCATAATTTTACTTGTTTTATAAATCATGGTTAGATTTTTATTAGAAAATGAATGTTTTGATTTAGAAAAACAATAAGAATTATTAATGAAGAGTAAGGGGAAGGCACACTCATGACTCTACAACTATATATAATTTCCACTATCACTTAGATGTTTATCCAACCAGGCCAGTTTGAATACACATAAACAAAAAACAGCTGGCATTATAAGCACATATTCTGCTGAAAATTGATTTTTTATTTAATAGAGATATGTAAACTACATCCTACCTTAATAAGTTTTTATTTTTAAAGTGTCATAAAAGCCAACGATACCAAAGCTGTGAAACATCATTATAATAGAAATTTTTAACAATCTCATTTTTCATGATAATCACATTAACTTTTGTGAAGTCTAAAGAAAAATAGTCATGTGGTACACATTCCTTGAAATATTTTAAATTAATTTATGAAATAATATGTTTATATAATTTTTAATGTCCTTATTACATTATTTTACTTGTAAGAAAATGTAATAAATGCTGGAAATCGCTAGTGAGAACTGGCAGTTCACTTTTCACATTAGCAATGCTCTAGTAAGGAAATAACTTCCCATTTACAAAGACTAAATTTGAAAACCTGGAAAAATGAAAACAGAAAGAAACCTATAGTAAACAGATAATGAGGATTTGAAATAGTGGCAGCAACTTGATAAACAAATATAATCTTTAAGTGCTCTAATATCTCAAGAATATCTTAGATGATTTTGACTTTTCATGGAGACTATAAAGAGTTAAATGTTAAAACAATTGAGCAAAGAAAATAGTTTCTGCTCTCACTTTAGTGGAGGAGAATTAGAGAGAATTATAGGAGTCTCACATTAGGTTAATCTGAAATTTTATTGAGTCAATCTATGACTTTCACTTTGACAAGGTTAAGGAACCAAGACAGTGAGCAGCATCCAACATTTTCTCCATCAATAGAGACAGATTGTGTGTAATACAATTATTTAGAAGGGATTCTTCAGGTGCCTTCAGACAGCTTCACAGAGTGGAGCCCATACTTCTAAAGATTGAAATATTGTCAATTATTGAACCAATTTCAATAAATAACATCTATTAATATTCAGTCTCTCAATTATTAATTGGTTAATTTAGTAACTTTTAAAATTTCTATTTCATTTTTTCCTCTTATACTCGTTGTAATTTCTTTATTTGTTTTCACCCAAGATGATTTAATTGGCTGACCGCTAAACTGACTATACAGACATACATATCCTAAGACCATTCTTTATATTAAATATAAAATAAATATTGCATCACTTTTCTTCTGCTCTACAACATCCAGAGCATCTTATGATAAGCTTCTAAAACTATGTAGCCTTCATAATACGAAAGTTTTTCAAATAAGAATGGAACAATTTTCTATTTCGTATTTCACGACCCACAAAGTAAAGACTGAAAAGGTAAAATAACAAAGACTAAATACTAGCAATAAATACAAAAGGCAACTATAACAGTATTAACGTTGTATGTTTCTTATAGCTTTGCACATTTAAGAAATGTAGCACAAGGTCACAAATAGTGACCACCCATTTAATATGTATAGCAGCTGGTTATAACTAATGCATTTTTATTGAATGTACAAAATGACTATATCGGCTTTGACATAGCAAAAGCATGTGGAGACATCAGCTAAGCCAAAAATTCCCAATCATAGATACACTATTAAGGCCCTGCTGAAACAAATCTGAATTTAATTTAAACTCCACAGGAAAGGGTGCTCTTTGTTCTTCGACTGCTGTTTTTGCCTCAACATCAAGGAGTGGGGCTTTTTATCAGCCACCTGCTCTTCCACAAAACTGTCTTAACTGAAACAGGTTTTTTGTCTTTTTTATTTTTATGTTTTTTAATCATCAAATTTCATGGTCCAGAATGCTGACAGAGATAACACTGAGAAAGAAAAAGAGTAAAGCCTTCTTAATTTTTGGAATCAGCTTAAGCAAGATAGGAAGATTTATGAGTAAAAATCATTACTTAACACTTTATGTGTTGATGGTGAGCAGAAGGAAGACCAAAGTCATTGCTTCTTCAGGCTGGTGTTAACTTTTTTAAATGACTGAATACAATTTCCAGTGGAATGTTCTCTTTTAATTCTTTCCTGCTCTGCATCACACAAACCATTTTTGAAGCAGATTGCAATTACAGTTTCTTTCTAAACAAAATTTTTACTACAAAAAATTCTATACCATTTCTTAAGATAGACTAAGAAGACTAAATGCTGTAGTTGCATGGGCTCAATGAAAGGTACTAAAAGCCTTACTTCAACAATACAGTCTTTGGTTATGCTGTATTTATATATTTTGATCGTTAAAGTCATTTCAGATGATGAAAGGGTAGGGAATTAGGAATTCACTCGTTCTATTATTACAAATTGTTCTCTTTATACTTAAACAGAACCCCTTTATTTAGTTTTCACATTGGAATGCCGTAATAGATATTTTAAGCATGAGTATTACATCCTGAAATGTTATGAGTTGTAAAATATTTTCCCCAGAGACATTTTAAAATTGCCTTAGTAACTTTATCCTTCTCATATATTTGAGGTTCCATAGACATTTTGTATTTATAGATGTTCAGTACATTTTCTGAATGGATTAAATCTCATTCTTACTAAAGCCTTTGGGAGAATACAAAGTTAAATTAAAAATAACATTTTAAAATTAAACTGGAGATGATTAGAAGAAGTGTAAATTAGAGACACGATCATGGTCAGCTGTCTTTTCACTTGGATTGAACAAATGTGTAGGTTTTTGAAAGACTTAGAAATAGATTATGGAGATTATAGTTTAACGAATATTCTAGCTGTATTGGGGAAAACTTAAATGTCAGTAATTATAAACTTAGTTTTAGGTGAATAAGGAAGACTGGAGATATTAGAATGTCATAGTCAATCTTCAAAATTTCTAGAGTACACAACAGAGTAGCCAGTAGCCTGTGGATTAAGCTACTGTATCACTAGAAAAGAGGCAATAATTATCTCTATAAAGATCCTGACTGTAGGGATGCAAAGAAGTTAAAACACACACTCCAAAAAAAGGAAAAAAAATATCTAGAGGAGACATGAGAATTTGGGTAAGAAAAAAAAGAAACTAAAAAAGGTAGGTAGATAAATTAATAAATTGTTACTTGAAGTTGTTCTTTATAAGGAGATTGTAGGTATAATAAGTAAATAACAAAGATACACTGTAATAAATAGAATATATAAGATTTCATAACAAGTTCAGTTTGGAAGGTCAAGAAGCATAAAGAAGAGAGATGATTAAAAATATTACTTTGAGAAAAGAGCAGTACTACTATTAGAAATGGAAAAATTTGGAATTTTTAAAATTTATTTATTTAAATTAGTTTAAGTATACAGTACATTGGTTCGACATCTAT
>NW_011888793.1:8398335-8408094 GCF_000151845.1 Pteropus vampyrus | reverse complement strand
TAGCTCAGGATTACCTATAAGTAACTTTAATATTGATGACCAACCTCCAGCCCCATACCTAGACATTGATTCAGTTTGTCTGGCATGAGGCATGGATATTTACACTTTTTTAAAAAATATTTCTTTAATTAATTAATTTGTTTGTTTGTTTATTTGTTTGTTTATGTTGACATTGGTTAACGAAATCCGGTACGTTTCAGCTGAACATTTTAACTGTAAGGCATATATATATATTTACATTGTGTGTTCACCTCCCATAGTTAGATTTCTTTCTGTCACCCCCTTTACCCCATCTACCTTTGATCCCCTTTACCCCATCAACTTCTCCCCTTTCACCTCTCCCCGCCCTCTGGTAACCACTAGTCTATAGTTCATGTCCATGAGTGTCTGTTTGTCTTGTTCACTTATTGCTTTTAGGTTTATATCCCACATATAAATGATATTATGTGATTTTCAACTTTTCCTGTCTGGCTTATTTTGCTTAGCACGATTATCTCGAGGTCCATCCATATTGTCGCAAAAGGCAGTATTTCATCTTTTGAAATATCTTCTAGGGCTTCTCATGTAATCTTGGGTTAATAAACAGTGTAGTCCACAGTATGCTTAGTGAAGTTTCTTCAACTATTGAAAAAAAATAAGGACTAGTCTAAGACATTCTAAATAGGACAATAGTAATTTTATTCCTAATGTAGATTTATAGCCAACTCTTATAGCCAATAATCTTAATGTTATAAAGACTGAAATGTCCTTTAGATTTATAATTTTCATAAGAAGAAACAGACTCGTAATCTTAACCAGCAATTATGGAAGTCTCACAATGAGCCAGGGGGCTGTTCTAAGCACTTAGTATACATTAACTAATGTAATACAAACAGAAGAAACACAGGGGCTTATGTAACTCGCTCAAGATAACACATGCATTTTATGGCAGATATAGAATTCCTTTCTAGGCTGTCCAGTTCCAGAACTCACCCTCTGAGTTACAGAGTTTTGTCATAGCTCTATGAGTCTCCTAACCTTTTACCATTTTTTTTTTTTCATGCATGGTGCTGTCTCTTTCTTGATCTAGAAATTCTGGAGGTGATATGTAAATATATACACAAAAGAACACTCCACAAAAAAGTTCTCAGATAAATGAATAAGTTACTATTTAGCTTTGTTTCTAAAAAAGAGAATTATAGGCAAACATTTTTAATATGATATTTTCATCTTGATAAACATTATGATACATTCTCCTTTTTTTTTGTAGTTCAGGAAAAAAGTATTTATAAATTAAATTTAGTGAGATGATATTAGTTATTAAAAATATATAGGTTTCAAGTGTACAATTCAATAATACATCATATGTATATTGCATTGCATTCACCATCCTAAGTTAAATATTCTTCCATCACCTTATATTTGACCCCTTTTACCTTTACCTACCTCTCCCCCAATTATAATACATTCTCAATGAATACCTTTACAGTTAGAAATAATAGATTCACTAAAATTAAAAAATGCTGATTTTATTTATTATATGACACAATTAAACATTCTGCCAATAAATTTATTCCCTTATTTTGATCTTAATCATTAAATTTAAGAGTACAATTGGCAACAAGCTCAGCATTCTTGTAAAAATTATTTGGACTGGAACAGCAGCAACTGACAATATGGATTCAATTATAGGAAGACATATTGATTCTCTTGTTTGTGATAATCAATGAAAGTGTGCACCAAACCTGTCTTATCAAATATTATTATAGCTTAGGTTGTCAAAGACAACATGGTTATAGTGAATTTTTTTCTCATTTATGACTCAGATGGGTCTATAACTAAAGATAACCTTAAAAAATAGCTGCAACTTGACCAATTGGGAGTTTTGTAGAAAGATTTTTATATAAGTGATGAGGAATTCGTTATATGATATGTGCTTTGTAACAGCTTTTAAATTAAGTAAATTACTGTTTTTTAGGTTTTGTTGTTCTTGTTTCTACACCAAGAAGACCATTAGAACATAATAAACGTATCCATCAAAATTTGATTTTGATTCCTTAGCTGAATTCCAGGTATAATAAATCTGTATAAATAATAATTGTCCAGTGAATTATTAAATAAACAAGTTATTTTCTTTATTCATTTCATTAATTAGAAAGTTGCATATCTATTGGTTATTTTTTCATTGATTATCAAGTAGTAATTTTTTTTTCTTATGGAAAAAGTCCCCACAATAAGAATTGTCATGTTTGCCTATAATTCTTATAGAAACTAACATATCCAAATATGCCCATTTATTCCCCATGTATGTAAGAGCCTAACATCAAATTCTTCTTTATTGGGCTGAAAGGACATAACCCTTACAAAAAGATGAATGAAATTTCTTTTCTTTTGGGGGGAAAAAGGACTAACATTGTGATTATAGGCTATTAGGCTGAAATAAATCACCTCAATGTGCCTTATCTTAAAGAAAATTTATGAAAAATGCAATAAACTGACTTGTAAATTAATTATAAAAATATGTCTCTCTAGAGATAATTTTTGCCACTTGCAAATAAGAACCATGACTCGGTATCACTCTTATATTTTTAAAGCATAAACAATAAAATTTTGTTCCTTTATTATAATAAAAAGATAAATATATATACAATGTTGAAAAATTTATTTTTAACCCAAAAGAATTTAAGGCAAATGTGCAATTTCCATAGCAGATTTCAGAAAAATTCATGTAATATTAAATCATAATTTTCAAAAACTTGTTGACACAATGGATTATAGAAATAAAACATATCAGACATAATTTTCTGAAAGTTTATTTTACCATTAAAAATTGACACAGAAAACATTTTTGTGTTCATGTCATGTCGAGGTCACCACAAAACAAACAAACAAAAACAACAAACGAAACAAAACAAAAAAACTAAAACAAGAAAATCCCCCAAAATTAAACAAAACAAAACAAAAAAGCAAAAAACAAAAAAAACAAAAACAAAAAAAAAACCCATTTTTTGTATTTATTTTTTTTAATATATTTTGTAATTTTTCAATTACAATTGACATACCATATTATATTGGTTTTAGGTATATGGCATAATAATTATACATTTATATATCTTATGAACTAATCACCCCAATAAATCTAGTACCTATCAGACCATTTATAGTTATTACAATATTATTGACAATATATGCTGTACTTTACATCCCCGTGACTATTTTGTAACTATCAATTTATACCTTTTAATCTCTTTCCCTACTTCACCCAAGCTCTCAATGCTTCTCCCTTCTGGCAACCATCAAAATGTTCTTTGTATCTATGCGTTTGTTTTCATTTTGTTTGTTCATTTATTTTGAATTTTAGATTCCACATATTAGTGAAGTCATATGGTATTTGTCTTTCTATGTCTGACTTATTTCACTCGGCATAGTACTTTCTAGGTCTATCCATATTATTGTATATGGCAAGATTTCATTCTCTTTTATGGCCGAGTGATATTCCATTGTATATATATTTACCACTTCTTCTTTATCCATTCATCTATTGATGGGCACTTAAGTTGCTTCCATATCTTGGCTATTGTAAGTGATGCCGTAATGAATACTTAAATGCATATGTCTTTTTGAAATAGTTTCAAAAAGGTTTCTTCAGATAAATACTCAGAAGTGGAATTACTGGGTCCTTCTTTGTCTCTTGTTATAATCTTTGTTTTGAAGTCTATTTTGTCTGGTATAAGTATTGCTACCAGCTTTTTAAAAAAAATTTTCATTTCCCTGAAATATCTTTTTTCATCTCCTTACTTTCAGTCTTTGTTTGTTTTTGGATCTAGAGTTTCTTGTAGGTACCATATGCTGTTGGCATGTCCATGGGAGGGATTAACCCTCAGGCTAATTGGTTATGAGGACTGGCCATGACTACAATGAAGGAGCTGTTGTGCAGTGGCTGACTCTACAGAGAAGGATTCGCTTTAGTCGGGGTCTGATGCCTGCCGAACCTGCCTTTTGTATGTATCATTTGTAGAGGGGTTTGGGTGGTCCTTTGGTGTGGTCTGAAAGCTGACCACTGGATGTGTTGGCTTTGGGGCCCCTGGGGGGGCTGCGGTGCAGGCCAAGGTCAATTGTGGTCTGTGCCCTGCCTGAGGCCACTTGGTATAAGCAAAAATGTGACCTACAGATGGTTACCACTTATACTGGGCTTGGAGCTGCCTGAGAGAGGCTAAGTTGTTAACTGAGGCCAGCTGCCACTATTGCCAGGCCTAATGATATAATTTTAACTTAATTACATCTTTAAATACACTATTTTCAAATTCAGGTACTGGTGATTAGGATTTTAACATATGAATTTTGAGGAGATGCAATTCAATCCATAACAGGTCTCAACACCACCCCCTATTCCAGCCCCATATACATTCTCTATATAATTACTTCTCCTTGAATATGGATAGGACCAAGCTAAAGAATGGACTATAACTCCTTTGATTATGTAATCTATTAGTTGAGTTAATAAAAAGAGAAATTACTTTGGTCTGGCTTGACCTAGTCAAGTGACTCCTCTAAAAGAATGCAAAGCATCAGAAAGACACTCTCCTGCTGGTCTCAAAAAAAAAAAAAAAAGAGAGAAAAAAGAAAACTGCCATGTGTAAGAGTGCCTAATGGAAAGGGACACATAGCAAGCTCTTGGAGTTAAGAGTATTTCCCCAATAGATAACAAGAAAACAGGATCTCTTTCATCGTCTTTAGAAATAAAGTTCTGCTAACAACATGTGAGCTTGGAAGACAACCCCAAGCCCCAGATGAGATCACAACCCCACTGACACTTTGTTTTCTGCCAGGTGAGATCTAGCTAATCTTTATTCAAATCCTGTCCCACAAAAATGTGAGATAATAAATGTGTGGTATTTTAAGAAGTTAAATTTATGGTAATTTGTTGTGCAGAAATAGAAAACAAATTCATGATCTGAAGTAAAACACGTTTACTGTGCACAGTGAATTATTTTTCTCATAATTATTTTTCCGCATAATTAATCTATCATCTATCAGTAATAGATATTTAATGTAATTTATACAGAAGTCAATTTATATTGTACACTTGAAACTTATATATTGTTATATGCCAATTTTACCTCAATAAAAAAATAATAATAGATGTTTAAAATGATTAGATAGCATTGTCAACATATATGCCATTTCAAACACCTGTGGGTCTTAAGAAATATTTTCAGTAATTAAAATACTAAATATTTTAGTTCCAAATTTTATTTTCAAAAAGAAAAATATATTGTGCACTTGGGTTAATCTCAAATTATGAAATAAACTGTCTGATTAAGAATGTTACATTTGAGACTTTGGACTTTACACAATTTTTTATCAGATGTTACAAAATCAATTGAAAAGAAGTACTTATGGGAAAAATATGTATACATTTATAGAAGGGTAAATATGAAATGGAAATATTAATTGAAATTATACAGTAAAGGCATTTTTAAATATATTAAGAGAACTGATTATAACTTAAAAATTCATCAGTTCAGATGTGGTAAGACAGAAGGATGTGATTTGCCATGTTGTATATGAATTATTTTTAAAGCATGATATATAAATTAGATGAATAATAATGAGAAGTAAATATATAGTTGAAATTTTAGGGAAATAGTTCTTTAACGTCTCTCTCTATTAAGTCTCAGAAAGTAGATACAATATGGGATCCTTTCTGCTAGTCAAGCAATTAAATAAATAGGAACACATTAACTCTAAGAGGACAACAACATTCTCTAGTCTGTTCCTTTAAGGAGGAATTTTATAAAATGTGGAATTGTCTCGTTTCTTATGTTCTTAGAGAACAGCTCAATTGTACGTGCATTTGAGACAGTTGAGCTGAGCACCGTAGAATGACTTGGTATTCATCTATTCAATCCCTTTTTGAGATTCTACTTAGTGTGAGTGCTGATGAAATCCCTGACACAATCTTGTGTGGGAGAAAGCAACTTATTCTTGTGGATATAGTAAAATTCACCCTACATTTGCCTCCGGCCATACTAAATAAGAGATTTCATTAATATATTAAAGTACAGAAATATTTTATAACTCCTGACTCAGTGATTCAAATCTCTCACCAATGAGAACAATGACCTACTATCATTCTACCATATGAGTATCTCTCTGTATTCTGATTCCCAAAGCTCTATATAATTATGTGTCTACACCATTTATACCTATTCTTAGGTTCCTTTTTGTTGTTGTTGAATGGGTATAATTTTCTTCCATAGCAATTTTATTGTTAAAATTTTTAGATTTTATTTTTAACTTTATTATATTTGTATATATATATATATAAACAAATGTTAATAAATATCAATAAATCATCTGATCAGAAATTATTAGTAATAGTAATACAGATAATAATAACTTTTTAGAATTTAATGCAGTTTTTAAAGGATATTGTATTAAGATTATACATTTTGGCATTATTTTAAATATAATGATTGACGTATGTGAATACATGATGTGTGATTATATATCTAGTACATCAAGCTATTGATATGTTATTCAAGTCCTCAATTCTTTTATTAAAGTTTTATTTTGTCAGAGACAAGTTTGTGTTAGATTTGTCAATATCAATTGTGATTTTTAAAATTCTTTCCTAATTGTAAAGAGCATTGTATGAACAATAATATTTTTATATACTTACAAACCTGCATGTATATTCACACATGTACACTCACATATGCATGCATAAAAATAGTTTTGAGTTTTTTCCCCCATAGGTTGGATAAAGCATACAAAATGTTGTTTCATTTTGTCACTTAATATATCTTTAAAAATGTTTATGTAAGTTTATAGAGTATTACATATTTTTAAGAATATTGCCTTGTCTTTCCTAGTATGAGTGTAAAATAATAATTTCATATTGATAAGCATTAAGGTTATCTTTAGTTTTTAATTTTATGAACAACTATGCAAGGAATACCTTTTTACTAGGTTTGTTTTTCACATTTACATATATGTCCCATTTTCCAGCAATATCCCCAACACCTAACACAATGATGAACAGATAATAAGTACAACAGAGTTTAAATTATCAAAATCTTTGGAATGATCATGTGTTAATAAAATATTAAATCTTTATTTTAATGTCACATATACTTTATGAAAATTATCAACCAGCAGTAAATAAAAACATTAAGGGTGTTACAGAAATTCCAGTGGCAAAGTATTCTTGAATGACGGAAAGCTGGAAGTGCTTTTCTCTTTGACAAAAAAGTGATTGAAATGGATACTATATAACCATATTTTGAAACTGAACTTGAGGACTTGGAGTACTTTTCTTTTTTCAAAATGCAGCAAAATAATTATTTTGGAAAATTTTGTGTGTAAACTAGAGTTTTCTATCTTTGAGAAAAATTGAGAGTCACTTTTGATATTGTCTAAAGATAAGCAGAAATGAATGCAGCGGTGTATTTTTGAGAAGGACAAGTTGCAATTTAAATATCGATCCTATGGAAAGAAGTAGGTAGAAAGGCATAGGAATATTTAAGATAAGTATAATGCTGATGCTAATGGAAGAAGTAAAATAAACATTCCCACTTGACATTTTATAAATTTTTATTTCCTAGGTTTTATAATAGATACCCTAATATAAGTGGTTTAAGCATTTTGGCAGAAAAACATAAAATAATTGTCAACTCCTGCTGGCTTGCTTGCATGATACAACTGTTTCTAGGTGAAGACAGTTTGGGGCAGGCACCCCTGATCTCTACGTGCCAGACATGCTGTCAGAGGCTCCAGAGGCTGATAGAAGTGATAAGATGTGGATGAACCAAACAGCTTTTCAAGTAGAAAAAAAATAAAAGAAAAAAATCAAAGATTGTTGCTCATTTACATATAGTCATCCCAAACTGTGTCCTTTGCTATAAATTAAATTAAGTATGTCAGCTTCATCCATCTCACACCCTCTTTTGGCTGAATGTTGCCATTTTCTGGGTTTTTTTTTTTTGTCTTAAAAAATAATTTTCTTAGTCATTTTAGGCTTATTTCAATGGATTAGGAGGTGGGAGTGGGGAAGGGGAGGTCAGAATTTAGTTTGGGAGATCAGTTGTGAGTTATAGTTTTGATTTGTGCATTATAGTTTTCTCAAGTTTCTGTGAGAGGATCCTCTCCTTAAGTTCAGTTTTAAAAAGCTCTTAACTATAACAGCAACATCAGAGGAATCAGTAAATCCATCCCTCTTGAACATCTAAGTTTGAGGCATAATTAGAAACCTTTTCATATTATGTTGACTTGAGTGTGAGAAAAATAATTAGCATTTTCAATGAGATCAATTTCAAACCAGAGAAAAAAAATCATTTTGACAAAATAACATTCTATTCATTTTCTTAGATTCATTCAGAGGTTGTAGTAGTTTGCAAGACGGCCATAACATGATACCACAGACTGGGTGGCTTAAACAATAGAAATTTATTTTCTCACAGTTATGGAGCCTGGAAGTCTAAGATCAAGTTACTAGCAGGTTTGATTTCTGGTCAAATATCTCTTCCTGGTTTATAGATAGGGGGTCTTCTTGCTGTGTTCTCACATTGCCTTTTCTCTGTATGAATGGAAAAAGAGAGATCTCTGGTGTCTCTTCTCATTTTATAAGGGCACTTGTCCTTTATGGCCTTATTTAATCTTAAATAACCTCCTTAAAGGCTCTGTCTCCAAATAGTCACATTGAGGGTTAGAGTTTCAACATATGAATTTTGAGGAAACACAATTCAGTCCATAACAGAGGTGATACTAAAAATTTTTATAATTGATAGATTATGACAGAATGAGGGACAAGAGTGACTATGACAGACCATAGAAGCCTCAGTAAAGTCACTAAAACTGATAAAAACTGATTTCTATGCTAAATAAAATTAGCTTATTTGCTGTTTTGGCCTCATTAAGCCATAGATTAAACCTGTCTAATATCATTATAATTGCATACACATTAACTCCTCAAAGGTAATGTTTACCTCCACAAATTTAAAAGTTATCAAGTCTAATACTCAAAAATTTCTGTACATCACAGTAGTAATAATTATAATACTTCTCAGCTGGACACTGCTATAATCTAAAAGTAATAGCCATAGCCATCACAGACTATTATTCTTGGCAAAAAATTAACTGTATCAATGTGCTTTAAATGAAATGCTACCATAAGAAAACTAATTTATTTTCATTAGTTGAATTTTCAAATTTCCAATTAAAAAATAACCTTTTCCTATTACGGATATAGCTGAAACTATTACTGTCTCTTAGAATAGGCTTTATAATTTTCCTTTTCTTGGGTTTATTCTGATCTCTTCCTCAAACTTAATGCATTTTCTATATAAGTTTCCAACAAAAAGTGCTAACATTTATTTGCAAGGTTAAGAAAAGTGTCGCCCTTAAGAAAATAAAAAAAGTTTATGCAAATGTTTAAATATCTTCTCACTTTTTTAAACATAGTAATGTTTTAGCTGAGACTCTAATATTATGTCTCAAACAATTGCATTACATTTTGCATGAATCCTACCTACTCTGTAATGCTTTCATATCAGGAGAATTTAATAATAGTACAAAGCCTATCTTCATAGCAATGATACTGAACTTCTAAGTACTTCTTTAAAACTTGTTTATAAAAAATTCTTTTCCAAAAGTAATTCACTATTGAAATGGCTTTTTAACGTCTGTCTAACCAAAATCAGACTGCCAAAAGAGACAATAAAGCTATGATATGTGTTAAAGAGAGTAAATTATCTGACACTGAACAACTGACATAGG
>NW_011888793.1:8378190-8397185 GCF_000151845.1 Pteropus vampyrus | reverse complement strand
TCAGTTGTGAGTTATAGTTTTGATTTGTGCATTATAGTTTTCTCAAGTTTCTGTGAGAGGATCCTCTCCTTAAGTTCAGTTTTAAAAAGCTCTTAACTATAACAGCAACATCAGAGGAATCAGTAAATCCATCCCTCTTGAATATCTAAGTTTGAGGCATAATTAGAAACCTTTTCATATTATGTTGACTTGAGTGTGAGAAAAATAATTAGCATTTTCAATGAGATCAATTTCAAACCAGAGAAAAAAAATCATTTTGACAAAATAACATTCTATTCATTTTCTTAGATTCATTCAGAGGTTGTAGTAGTTTGCAAGACGGCCATAACATGATACCACAGACTGGGTGGCTTAAACAATAGAAATTTATTTTTTCACAGTTATGGAGCCTGGAAGTCTAAGATCAAGTTACTAGCAGGTTTGATTTCTGGTCAAATATCTCTTCCTGGTTTATAGATAGGGGGTCTTCTTGCTGTGTTCTCACATTGCCTTTTCTCTGTATGAATGGAAAAAGAGAGATCTCTGGTGTCTCTTCTCATTTTATAAGGGCACTTGTCCTTTATGGCCTTATTTAATCTTAAATAACCTCCTTAAAGGCTCTGTCTCCAAATAGTCACATTGAGGGTTAGAGTTTCAACATATGAATTTTGAGGAAACACAATTCAGTCCATAACAGAGGTGATACTAAAAATTTTTATAATTGATAGATTATGACAGAATGAGGGACAAGAGTGACTATGACAGACCATAGAAGCCTCAGTAAAGTCACTAAAACTGATAAAAACTGATTTCTATGCTAAATAAAATTAGCTTATTTGCTGTTTTGGCCTCATTAAGCCATAGATTAAACCTGTCTAATATCATTATAATTGCATACACATTAACTCCTCAAAGGTAATGTTTACCTCCACAAATTTAAAAGTTATCAAGTCTAATACTCAAAAATTTCTGTACATCACAGTAGTAATAATTATAATACTTCTCAGCTGGACACTGCTATAATCTAAAAGTAATAGCCATAGCCATCACAGACTATTATTCTTGGCAAAAAATTAACTGTATCAATGTGCTTTAAATGAAATGCTACCATAAGAAAACTAATTTATTTTCATTAGTTGAATTTTCAAATTTCCAATTAAAAAATAACCTTTTCCTATTACGGATATAGCTGAAACTATTACTGTCTCTTAGAATAGGCTTTATAATTTTCCTTTTCTTGGGTTTATTCTGATCTCTTCCTCAAACTTAATGCATTTTCTATATAAGTTTCCAACAAAAAGTGCTAACATTTATTTGCAAGGTTAAGAAAAGTGTCGCCCTTAAGAAAATAAAAAAAGTTTATGCAAATGTTTAAATATCTTCTCACTTTTTTAAACATAGTAATGTTTTAGCTGAGACTCTAATATTATGTCTCAAACAATTGCATTACATTTTGCATGAATCCTACCTACTCTGTAATGCTTTCATATCAGGAGAATTTAATAATAGTACAAAGCCTATCTTCATAGCAATGATACTGAACTTCTAAGTACTTCTTTAAAACTTGTTTATAAAAAATTCTTTTCCAAAAGTAATTCACTATTGAAATGGCTTTTTAACGTCTGTCTAACCAAAATCAGACTGCCAAAAGAGACAATAAAGCTATGATATGTGTTAAAGAGAGTAAATTATCTGACACTGAACAACTGACATAGGCCACTAAATTTGGAAAATGCTGATTAAAAGCAATGTCTCTTGAGGTAATTCGCCTGCATTTTGAATCTTGTTCTTGCAACTACTAGCTGTGTATGTTGAGAAGAATTGTCTCCTCCTTCCTAAAAGAAACTGGTATGTGAATAGAGGACATTTGTTTGGAACATTATTATGATAGGATGTGTCGCTCTTTTGTGACAACAATAAAAGCTTGAATACAAAAAAAAAAAAAATCGACCAAAATCTCTCCCTTACATCCCACTGATGGACACTAAATCTCAAGACTGCCCCTAGTGGCAAAGGGAAAATGAGCATGCTGCATTTTAATCTATCTAATCATATGTTCAACGGTTACCATGTACCAGACAGTGTTATGTGGATAGAACTGTTATATCTCTTAGTTCACATAGTAGCCAAGCAAGGATTATAGCATTATCTTTGTTTCACATTGCCCCTATGAATTACTGAAAGGCAAAGACACGTGATCATTCTGCAATCTGAAACTTAGTCCACTGTTTCTACTTATAAATGTGCTACAAAACCTTGCCAATTATATGTTCTTATTTTCAGTTGAAAACGATATTCACTATTTGTATGTATTACCTACATTTTATGTTACTGGAGGTGACTATTGATTCATGGTCCTCATGAGTGCTAAATTGGAATATAAGCAAGGGAGAGAGAAAACGAGACCGGGCTAGGCCGAGTCCTGCTCAAATTGCACATATGACATGTTATATTTTTTATTTGTACATTCTTATTTATAGCAACATTATTCATAATAGCCAAAATGTAGAAACAATTCAAGTATCCATTGATAGACGAGTGGATTAAAAACGTGGTGTACACACACACACGTGTGCAATGGGACATCTTTCAGAAGGAAGAAAATTCTGACACCTGCTACAACATGATTGAAACTTAAAACCACTGTACACAGTGAAATAAGCCAGAAACAAAGGAACAAATATTGTATGATTCCACTTATATGTGAAGGTGGCCTTAAAGAATATGTAGTCAAATTCATAGGGACAGAAAGTAGAATGGTGGCTACCAGAGAGAGAGAGAGAGAGGAGTGGTAGAGAGGGAGAGGGAGAGGTAGAGGGAGAGAGGAAGCAGAAGTAAAGCAGAGAGAGACAGAGAAGAGGAAGGGTAAAGAGAAGAAGAAAAGGAGGAAGAGAGAAAAGAGAGATAGAAGAGAGAGAGAGATTAGATTGAGAAACATTAATAGTCTATTAATTCCATTAAACTTTTGTCTGATTTTGCTTAGAATGAGACTTGAATTAAGTTATTAGCAAGGAAAGTCATTAAAAGTAGTCTGGACTCCCCTAATAGCTATTTTAAAACACAGGAAATAGTGGAGAACTTATAAAATTGATACAGTATTCAAAACTAGTAACTTAAAAATTAATTTATCATTTAAAATCATAGCTCTGTTTTCTTTTACATTTCAGATTGCTGTATCTATCACAATAAACTTATTTTTAGAATATTTGACAAATTCCAATTATTATTAATATCTTGATGAACCAAATTTTAAGATAATTAACCCTAGTTTAAAAGTGATATGATGATAGTATTAGTGCAAATATATTTCAATTTCTAACAAAAAAAATCATAACCTAAATGTTTCTTGCTAAATGGGTTATGAATTGAAAATAATTACCATTACTTAGATACCAGTTAAAATAAACAAAATATATATGGAGTGAATAATTATTGTATGTATTACTAATAAACACATATAGAAAGAAGCCTATTGTTTAAATTTTTTATTACATTGTAGAAAGTACAAATTTATATCTAGATATGTTTTTTTTAACTTTAATTTTTCAATTAGAGCTGACATTCAATATTATTTTATATTATTTCATGTGTACCATATAGTGATTAGACATTTATATAATTTACAAAGTGATCCCCCCGATTAGTCGAGTACCCATCTATCACTATACATAATTACAATATTATTGACTGTATTTCCTATGCTGTACTTCATATCCTTGTGACTATTTTGTATATCTACATATTAACACTAGTGTTTCTAAGTGTTTAGAATATTTCATGGGTCTTACTCTTTCATTTTGGCAAATAAAGACTTATTTTATTGAACGATTGATCTACGTTATTGCCTAGGCCACCTATAGACAAAAGAGGTGATGCTTTAGTTTTTAGCCTCTTTCTCCTTGTACGGAGTCTTGGCCTAGAGTCACTCTTCATGAGGCTTGTATGTTTTTTTGGTCTTAGACCTATGAGCCTCAGCCTAGCCAGCCAGGAGCTTCTAATGAGTCTTGTCTGCCTTTAGCTTTTGGATGTGTTCCATGAGAATCAGCTTGTTTTTCAGCATGTTCCTCTATGCTTTCAGGTACAGGCGGTAACATATGTGACGGTCAGTCTTCTTAGATTCACAGTATCTTCTGAATGATAAAAGCAGAATTCTCATCATCTTCATCCAGGTTATTTTTTCAGGCCTTCCAGCACTAGCAGTGCCCTTTCACTTACCTATAACTGTATACCTGCTCTTCCATTTGGCCAAGGTGCTTTTCTGGCATCACGTCCAGGAATGGACAGTCACAGGCTTCAGAAAGATCATCTCATAATTGATCAGCTTCTAGCTCTGCAAATGGGAGTTGGCATTGACATTTCATTGGTCTTATTGTGTCTAACCAGATCTCCTTTTTAACACAGAGGAGGACACCAGAGGTGAGCCTCTTCTGAAGTCTGAACATATTCATGGATATGGCCACAGTGGCAAAAGGAAAGAAAGAACTTCGTCCTATTCTTCACGAGCTATTGCTCTACACATAATTGAAAACAGTATCATGTGATGGGCACACAGACAACCTATCACCAGATCTGGGTTTTGGTTTTCATTCTTTCATCTATTAGTTGCAAGGGTACAGATTGGACATGTCCATTGCCCTGATGATTAATGATCTTAAGCCCTTTTTCATGTACCCGCTGGTCATTTGTCTTCTTTGAAAAAATGTCTATTCAGTACCTTTGTCTATTTTAAAATGAGACTATTTGCTTTTTTGTTTTGTTTTGTTTTGCTTTTGCAGTTGAATTGTATGAGTTCCTTACATATTTTACATATTAACTTTTTATCAAATACGTGGTTTGCAACTGTTTTTTCCCATTTTGTATGTTGCCTTTTTATTTTGTTGAAGGTTTCATTTGCTGTGAAGTTTTTTAGTTCGATGTAGTCTCACTTGTTTGTTTTTGGATTTGATTCTTGTACTTTTGGTGTCATTGCCAAGAGAAAGGTCAAGGAGCTTTTCCCCTGTTTTCTTCTAGGATTTTTATGGTTCCAGGTTTTACAAGTCTTTAATCCACTTCAAGTTAATTTTCTTGAGTGGTGTTAAAGAGTGGTGCATTTTCATTATGTGGGTATCCAGTTTTCTCAACTTCAAGATAAAGATTGAAATTTGTGAACATAGTATAATTTGAGGTAAAGAGAAGATATCAATGAGTAAATGAAAACTGTGCATTTTCTATCTGAAATGCTATATATTTTTTTTGTATTTGAAGTGTTCTAGGAGTGTTAAAATTGGTATAGAAATAGTATACTATGGTAACTAAGGTGATTAATTGTATATGTCAACTTGCCTGGGCTAAGGGATGCCTAGATAGCAGATAAAACATTATTTCTGGATATGTCTGTGAAGCTGCTTCCAGAAGAGATTAGTGTTTGAATTGGTAAACTGAGTAAAGCAGATGACTCTTCCCAATGTAGATGGGCATCATCGAATCCACTGATGGCTAGAACAGAACTAAAAGGCAGATCAAGGGTGAATTTGTTCTCTCTCTGCCTGATACAAGATATCCATCATCTCCTGCCCTTTGACATTGGTACTCCTGGTTCTCAGCTTTGGACTCAGATCTAGACTTACACCATCAGGCCCTTGATTCTTAGGCTTTTGGACTTGAACTAAATCAAGCCATTGACTTTCCTGGTTCCCCAGCTTATACACAGAGGATTATGGGACTTCTTGGCCTCCATAACTATGTGAACCAATTCCTATAACAAAACTTGTCATATACATACATACATATTTTGTTGATTTTATTTTTCTGGAGAGCCCTAACTAATACAATAATTATTTCCTAGAAAGAAATTATGGGACTAATGGAACAGGTAGTTCTCCAAATCAAAATAACATGAAAACCCTCACTACCATATGACTTTTAGTAGAAATGTATTTTAATGTTTTTAATAAAATTCAACAGTTATCTCACCTTCAGAATGTTAGTAAATGTACTAATTACTTTGATAGTAATAATAGCTATTGGGCATTTTCATGGTAAGCCTCCTTAAGGAGGAGGAAATTGTAGTACGCTTATTAAAATCATACTTAATTTTCTTATCTACTATAAACTAACTCACTGTTTTTGAAATAATTCATTACAAGGTGATATCTACAAATTTTACATTTTTTTAAATCCACATAAATTATGTTCACCAAATAAATTATATCTATTAAGATTTAAATTTATTGCTCTTCAAATTATCTGCAAAACATTGTTCCCTAAAAAGAGTATGTTGCTAAATACATTTAGGATACTTTCGTTGTCTTCAACCATTTCGAGACACTTTTGACATAGTAACTTGAAAATGATTAATTATTTATACAGAACTTTTTACTCACGTAGAAATAGTTGCTATATTGTTCCTGATTATAAATATAACATACATGCATGGGGAAAAAATGGAATACAGAAATTATATTGTATACAAAAATTAAATTAAAATGGATAATAAACTTCTGGGAAAAAAGATTGGAGAATATCATGGTGACTTAAAATTAGGCAAAAAATTTATTGAGGCAGGATACAAAAGGACACACAATAAAAAGAGAGAACAAAAATTGATGAATTAGACATCAAAATTTAGAACTTCTGCCCTTGAAAAGATATTATGAGAAAAAATAAATAGGGAAATAAATTAAGAGAAGTTTACAGTACACATATCTGAAAAAAAGAACTTATCTTTTTTTAATAAAAAATTATGGAAAATGAACACTATTATGTATGTTATTGCTCTTAGAAACAATACACTGGTGATGATAGAACATAATTTTACCATAGTAGAATATATTGTAACCTTACATTACAACCACATTTAAAAATAACTAATATAAATAATGATGTACATTAATAATGCAAAATAATACAAGCTCAATCAGAATTTTATTCTTGAAAAAAATTAGATTACAAAGTAATTATATCAAAACCCCAAAGTTAGATATGGGTAATTAGGCACTTGAAATAATTTATTCAGACATGTGAAATAAACCTACTTTTCATAATTACAGATTTTTTAGGAAGAAAAGAAGAGAGTAAGGGGTGGTGACAGGGAAAGAGAATGAGAGAGAGAGAGAGAGAAATAGTGTGCATTAATTTCCAGTGAGTTTTCAGTGTTTGCAGGTGGTAAATTGAAAAGTTTCCAGTAGTGTCAAAGGAAATCACATAAGTTGTTTTGACAAAAGGTTGTAAATAAAGTCCACTCTTTTCAATTAGTCTCCTTGATTGTTGACCATTCTAAACTCAAATTTATTCCTAGCCTTTTTAAACCAATGTGCTATAGTGAAATTTAACTTACCTTCAACACCAAATGAAAAAAAAGTAAATGTCCTTTTTAAGACCATTTAAAATTATTTTCTTTAATGCTATAAAAGTTCAGTCAAGACACACATTCACAAAGTGTTGTCTGGAGGAAACTCGTTGGTCACTCATACTTGTACTTTAATGAATAAATCATTTTTCAGGTTGACATTCACCTTGAAGAACAAGAAACTCAGTTTCATCACCATTCCTGAGTTATTTCAGCAGGGTATTATTAATTTCTGTCATTGAAACTAAGAAAGATTTAGAAGTAAATTAGAAAGTTAAATTATGATGTGAGGTATATAAATCTCAAGGATATTAGATAGATGAGGCAATCTGATTAGCTCATACTTAACTTTTAGGTAAGCTACACTGGAAAATAGATAACCAGATGTTTGTTTTTAGAGCTTTGAATGAAGAAAAGGAGAGATGTTTTAACAAATCAAAAGTAAAAAACATGAGATTATAACAGTTGAAAACAATAGAAATAGCCATGTTTGCCTATACCTATATTAGACTGCCAAGAATCCTGCTCTGGACAATGGCTGCATAGGCACTGCCCTTGTTTGCTTCCGTGAACACATAAAATGTGTGTGGCCTTTACCTCTTATTTAAATAATTTATTTTTTTCTGATTAGGTTGATACTTTAATTACTTTACGATCATGCTCTACAGGTCCTGGACCTGTCATTTTAGAGAGAGGGTCTTAAAGTCAATCTAGATATTGCATGGAATCTTTTGAGCCTATATATGCAAATCTATTTTTTCACTCTGAGAAAAGGACTTTACAGTTTTATTAAATTCACATTATATCGAAAAGTTTATAATCTACTACTGTAAGGTAACTTGGGCATATCCTTCTTGATTTTACAGTTTTGATTTCAGAGGCCAATCTTATTTACCTTATTTCCTAAATCTATGGGGCATGTATCTTTTGCCCCTTGATGACCTGAAAGTTTAATAATCATAAAAACAAGATTATATATAGCTTTCAGAAGTACACATATTAATTTTCTATTGCTACATAATAAATTTTCACAAATTTAGTAGCTTAAAGAACATTTATTTATCTTACAGTTCAGTAGGTTGGATGTTTAGGTGGGCGTAGTCGGCTTCTTTTCTCAGATTCTTATAAGACCTAAATCCAACATAAGCTCTTATCCAAAGTCTCAAGGCAAGAAACTGATTTAAGTTCAGATTTTTAGCAGAATCCGATGGTAGCAACAAGAGGTCTAAAGTATGCTTCCTTGTTGGGTGTCACCTAGAGGCTAGTAACTGCTGCTAGAGGCTACCTCATTCTTTCTTGTGTTCTACTCCATCTTCAAACCAGAGAGAGCATATTGAGTCCTTCTCACTCTTGGAATCTCTCTGTCTTTCCTTTTACCATCAGTTGAATAAAGTTCTCTGCTTTTAAAAGGACTCGTTTGATTAAATCAGGACCACCTACATAATCTCTTTATCTTAAGGTCAATACTCCATTCAACATACACGATTTCATTTTATTCACAGGTTCTGAGGATTAGGTAAGGATATTTTGAGGATGCCTTTCTAAATTTTTGCCTACCACAGTAGAAAAGCAAATATTTCATTCATTAAAAAAAAATTATAAAAATAAAAACTGAGATTCTATAACAGAATTTAAAGCTAATGTTAAAGGCTCTTTTTAAAAAGAAATTTAAAAAGCCAAGAAACTTTAAATGACTTTATAAAATTAAAAAAGTGTATTCATTTGATATGTTAAAATTAAGGTCTACATTATTTCTTCTACTTTTTAAAGATTAAAATAATATATCATAGAGAAAAAGATAAAACTGCTCTGTTACAAGTAAGTTAATTCAATAAAAATTAAGATTTACAGGTCTATGTTATTACAGAGCAGTATTTTATACCTGGTAGGTGATATTCATCTCTCAAATATATTTTAAAAAGTAAAGGTTTTGAATAGTACATTTTAGTAACAATAGACTGATGGTGAAGAATTGAAGTGTTAAAAAGTGTTATTAGGAAGACATTTCTTTATAAAACATTATCTTGCAAATATACTGGATTGAAAAAATATATAATGAGAAAAATCAAGTCACTCATGCTTAAAGTTAAAACTTTCTATGGATTTTTTTTTTTTTTTTTGGTGAGCTCTATTTTAACGCAGGAAATAATACTTTTGAATAACCACTTCTAAAGATTTATTTTTACATCTATATGAAGATTACACTAGTAATGCTCTTAGGTCTTTTGAAAAATTTTGGTTGGAATCATTATTTTGCTTTTCTCAGTACTACCTGTAAGGCAGATATATAGATTTCAGGTTTATATCCTCAAGTGCTTTAATGAAATGGCTCAAAGTATTTTATGCAGATTTTTTCACTATTTTAAGGTATAAGATATTAGCAGGTTTGTATTATTAAATATGCTTAAATAATTGAAAATCCTTAGGTATTATTTTTGTTGTAGCATAGAACTCTGAGGCTCTTTCATGTTGCTAAACACTATTTTTAAAAGTAATAATTTGCTTCATAAAACCTGTGTGACATAATCATATGCTAAATATAAACCAGCTAGTTTTGACTATAGTAATTAGTAATAACATGAAGATTATCATTTTGACCATTGTTAAGTGTACATTCAGTGGTATTAAGTATAGTCTCAGTGCGACATAACCATCTCCACCATCAATTTCCAAAATTTTTCATCCAGAAACAGAAACTCTGTAAACATGAAGAAATAACATTCTATAATCCTTCCTCTCAGCCTTTGGTAATCTCCATCCTACATTCTGTTTCTATGAATTTGCCTATTCTAAATACCTCATAAAAGTAAAATCATACAATATTCATCCTTTTGTGTCTGGCTTATTCACTCAGCATAATATTTTCAAGGCTCATCCATGTTATAGCATGTATCAAAATGTCATTTCTTGTCACAGCTCAATACTCATCCACGATATAAATATACTACAATTGTTTGTACATTCACCTGTTGATGGACACTTGGATTATTTTTGCCTTTTGGTTTTTGTGAATAATGCTGCTATGAACATTGATGTACAATGTGACCTCTGTTTTCAATTCTTTTAGGTATATACCTAGAAGAGGAATTAAAGAGTCATGCAATAAGTCTACATTTAACTTTTTTGAGGAACTGCCAAACTGTTTTTCACAGCTGCTGCAACATTTTACTTTCCCAGTAGCAATGCACAAAAGTTCCAATTTCTGTACATCTTTGCCAGTACTCGTTATCCACCTCTCCCTTTGTTTTTTTAATAATAGCCATTGTAGTGAAGGTTAAGTGTTATTTCATTGTAATTTTGACTTTTTATTTCCCTAATGACTAATTATGTTGAACATCTTTTCATGTGCTTATTGGCAATTTTTATTTATTTTTTGCAGAAATATTATTTTCAAAACCTTTACTCATTTCCCAGTTTGGTGTTTGTAGTTGTTGTTGTTGTTGTTGTTGTTGTTGTTGTTTAGTTTTAGAATTTCTTTATATATTCTGGTAATTGATCATTGATCAGATATGTGATTTACAAATATTTTCTTCCATTCTGTGGGTTACTTTTTCACTCTATTGATAATATCCTCTGATGCACAAAAGCTTTTAATTTTGGTGAAGTCCAAGTTTTCTATTTTTGTTTTATTCATTTCTTTTGGTGTCACATCCAAAAAGTCATGGCCAAATCCAATGTAATGAAAAATTTCTCCTATGTTTTCTCCTACAAATTTTATAGTTTTAGTTCTTACATTTAAGTCTTTGATCCAATTTGAGTTAACTTTTTATATGATGTAAGGTAAAGGTCCAACTCTATTATTTTGTGTATGGATATCCAGTTTACCCAGCACCATTTGTTGAAAAGACTTAAATGTAATAACTCTGAAAATCTGATCCTCCTTCTCCTCAGGGATTGCAGATTCCTACTTGTTGAAGATTGGTACTGTCCACTTGTGACTTTTTCAAACTACTTTTGAAAACTGTTTATCGTTTGTGTGTGTGTGTGTGTGCGTGTGATATCTTCTGTTTTATTTCTGTGGTCGGCTAGTAAATATTTTCTTAAATCTCTGACTTCAGAATGGGGAACATGAAAAGTTCACTGGACCTTTAAATATTTCCATAGATGCCAAAAGAAAAAATTATTGTGGCTTAGAGAGCACCAGACAGCTGTTCCAGGAACTTGAATGACTGACATAAAGTTTAGGTTGGGCTGAGAAATGGGGATCAATAACACATTTGCACACATCACTTATACCTAAGAACAGTCTTTCTCTTCACCCAGCATGGCCCAGGTGTTATAAGTGTCCAATCAGGCTTCAGAGTTCCAAAATACTTTGTTCCAATATCTCTTTCTGATTTCAATGGTTGTTTTGTTGGAGAGACCTACCCGCAAACTTTTCTACTCTGCCCTTTTGCATGATATCACCCCTCTCTTCTCAGTGATTTTATAAACACAATTTCTATATATTTCAAAATTAATGGTAAACAAATTCTTAACTCGCACTGTTTTCAATTAAACACAAATATCTAATATTTTAAGGATCAACAGTGCCCACAGTTTCTGCATGACACATAATTATTTCTACCTAGACAGTACTAAAAGCATTACTGAAATCTTGCATTATTTTCCTTTTGGCTTTTTAAATCTGTAAGATGGATTTTATTGGGAAAATTGTAGTGTGAGTATCATAATATCAAAAGTTATCATTGGTATGGTCATTATAACTGAATTGGAAACACTTTCACTTTCCCTACACCTGACATGGCTTTTATTTAGACATGTTAAACTGGGAACTTCTGAATTTACTAAAACCAAGAGTTGTGTATGGTAAATCAAAAGTAATACAATCCTGGTGATCAATAAAAAATGTCTTATAAAAATATTGACGATTACCTACTAATTGTATAATACCGTAAATTCAGCTCGTACAAAGTTGGGCAAGTCTGGCAACTGAGAAGAGTTTAATCAGAACTAGAGATAGTCATTGTTTTCTTTATTGCTTTTGTTGTGCCTGATGTAGTTACAATGAGAAAGGAAGTTGATAAAGATGGAGGAGAAATGTATGCAGCGATTCTCCATGCTACCACATACTTTCATCTCTCTTGTTGAGCACAGCCAGAAGAAGTTTACACTTACACGGGAAATGGAATGCAATTCTCTTCAACTTTTGCTGTTGATCCTCCTGCTTAGTGTTTAACCTAGTAGGAATGGACTGACTGATTAGTAATACCTATGTTTTGATTAACTGTAGAAATGATAAAATATTACTAGAAGTAATACAATACGTTGCATTCTGAGGTTGGATCATCAAACCAAGGAAGACATAGAGACTAGAGGCAAGTAAAATTCCTAGGTATATCTATAGGATATTATATAAAATGGTAAAACATGTAGATAAAATAAGAAAGCATAGACTACAGGGAGATTTGGACTTTTGAGAACTCAGATCTCACACTTAGCTGTGCATATTTTAAAAGTCCATTTTTAAATGAAGAAAAAATTGGCAGCAAATACTGATACAGGATAAAAAAGCTCATGTTCAGATGGTACCACTGGATTTTTATGAGTAGGGTTACTATATAATATCACCATATAACATCTATACTGAGATAATTTAGATAGTAAAAAGAGAACGAACAATTTAAATTGTATAATACTTAAAATGAACTTTATTTATAGAAAACACATGGGTTTTATTATATTATAGCATGTACAAATTAGTACTTTTAAAAAACATGTTTCAAAAATAAATTTGTGTCTAAAAGGTAAAAATAAAATATGTCCATATACCTTACAGGTAAATGCATATGCACACCTACAAACACATTTTTGTTTATTGATTAGCTTAATATTAAAATTCCAAATTAGTAGAGATATTATTTTTGGTATATATTTATTTACTTTAATCAACATCTTGGCTGTTTTGTCTCTAATATCATGAGGCTGGTGTTTCTTGAAGGAATATAATTTTTTCAACAATGCCTTATTATTTTTAATTGCTTACATATAATTAATTATCAGCAATAGTCTTCAAAGATGTATATGGCTGATCCTTTTGATTTATCATCTCTATAGATATTGACATTTTTAATAGAGTATCACTTTATAGATGATGAGGTATCTTGTAAGCTCAAAGCAAATTGTTAAATAAAAATATTCTCAAATCAATTTTTCTCTCTTCTGCCTAAACATTTTCAAGAAACTATATTTTGCCTCCATTTAAAATGCTTTCCCTTAAAAAACATTTTACAAGACAAAACTTGTTAGATAAGTTGACTAACTTTACATAATACAACTAATATGATATATTTAGGTGCTAGTACATCATAGACATTCTCAATTTCTTATTCTTTCTAGTTAAAAGTAAAATGCATTCAATTAAAAATAGGGTAATCATAAAAATTCTTACACTTGAGAAATTCCAAGTAATAAAGCCTAAATTTCAAAATTAAAACGTACACCAAGGAGAAAATATAGATGGTGATGACTTTTTAGATATGATACCAAAGGTACAATCCATGAAAGAAAGAAATGATAAGCTGGACTTCATTAAAATTAAAACATTCTGCTCTGCAGAAGACACTGTCAAGAAAATGAAAGACAAGCCACAGATCAGAAGAAAATATTTGCAAGACATATTTGATATGGAACCATTATCCAAAATATGCAAAAGCCTCTTAAGAAATAAACCTGATTAAAATATGACCCAAAGACCTTAACAAGGACTCACAAAGATGATACACAGGTGGTAAATAAGCATATGAAAAGATGCTTTGTATCATATGTCAGCAGGGAAATGCAAATTAAAACAACAATGAGATACCACTACACACCTATTAGAATAGCCCAAATCCAGAAAACTGAAAACACCAAATGCAGACAGGGATATGGAACTGATTTTTATTGCTGATGGAAATACTAAATGATACAGTCACTTTGGAAGGCATTTTGGCAGTTTCTTACAAAACTGAACATATGCTTAGCATATAATCTAGCAATCATGCTCGTTGGTATCTATGCAAAGGAATTGAAAACTTATGTCCTCGCAAAAACCTACACACAGATGTTTATAGCAGCTTTATTCATCGTTGCCAAAATTTGGAAGTAACCAAATGTTCTTTAATAGGTGAATTGTCAAACAAACTAAGGTGCACCCAGATAATGGAAGTATTCATCACTAAAAAGAAATTAGCCACCAAGCTATGAAAAGACATAGAAGACCTTAAATGCATATTAGTAAGTGAAATAAGTCAATCTAAAAAAGGTGCATACTGTATGATTCCAAGTACAGAACATTCTAACGACAAAACTATGGAGACAATAAAAAAGATTGATGATTACCATGGTTTAGGAGTGAGTGAAGGATTGATAGACAGAGCCCAGAGGATTTTTAGGGCAGTGGAACTATTCTGTATGATATTACAATAGTGGATATATTTCATTATACATTTATTCAAACCTATAGAACGTACAACATCAAGAGTAAGCTGTAAGGTAAACTGTGGACTTTGGGTGATAATGATGTGTCAGTGTAGGTTTATCAATTTTAACATATGTTCCACTTGGGTGCAGAATATTGATAATGGAAGAAGCTATGCACGGAAAGGGCAGCAGGTATATGGAAACTCTTTGTATTTTCTTCTCAATTTTTCTATGAACTGCTCTAAAAATAGTCTTGTTAAATAAACAAACAAACAAACAAAAATTGATAGCATCACATGAAAACTGTACAGATGTGGAGATGAGCAACATTTTTGAGGAACTGAGAATGGCCGATCCTCGCTGTGAGTAAGATTTAGTTTTTTAGGACTCACCTCCATGGAAGGCAAAGTGCCACAGAAGCTTTCCTCTTCCTGACTGACGGTTTAACTCCCCTATATCTTCCTACTATTCTAATTTTTCCATATCCTGATTGGCTAGATTCTGATCTGGTCTCTCCTCAATTGGCTAACCTTGGTAGGAAAGACTGGACAGAGTCCTTCAGAAAGGTCTCCTTATCAGGAATGTGGGTGGAGAGGTTTACTGCAAAATAAGATGAGTTACCAAACAATGAAATGAATAGTTGTAGATTTAAATGCTCATGTGAAATACGTGCAAGTCCCTAGCAGGATCAATATTTGCCCTATTTAGGTAGATCAACTTGTCAACAAAAGACTCATTGTTCCACTGCATGTCAGCCTTTGACATATAATCCCTCATCTGTTTTAGCATGTTTTATCTCTTCTTGGTCAGGCCATGATGACATTTGACCCTACTATTGGTCTAGTTTACAGGATGAGAGAAGGGAAAATACCTGAGGAAGTCAGCATTGACTTATGAGGCACAATTAAGTGTTCAACACAGTCTCCAAGCTAAGGGTGAGTATTTTCTAACAATGGCACATTGGCCAATTCTATACACTCATAATTTAAGAATCTTCCCAGTTTCATGCAGGTATGTACAAAGAGTGATGGAGTCCTTATTGCTATCTATCTGGAGAATAATACAACTCCAGAATTCATTCCTTAATATCTATTGTCTGTTCCTCTCCTGGTATTAACTCTTAGGTCACAATCTCTGAAAGAAGGTTTTTAGATAAGAATTCTTGACTGATTTATTGAGAGTATACTCACAGTAGAGCTCTGTATGAGAATGAAGGAAGAATGATAGAACAGTAAGTGTAAATTCAGATGAATGTAATAAATAATATTCATGAAAATGTAGGCCGTTATTCCAAGAAAGTCAGTGATACATTATCAAAGCTACCTGGTAATATTTTTTCCCCTGTTCCTCCTTAATATTGATCAAGCCATGTACTATGTTTTCTCAAAACTCACAAATTTGTGATATAACATTTTAATTAATTATGGATTGCTTTAATATTTCAACTGATAAGTAGTCTAGACCATTAGTTCAAGCTATTTTATTATTAATTTGTCTGGGTTTTATTTGCCTAAAAAAAATTGTAAAGTCTTTCAGGTTTGTGGATTTGGCAAATATTTCTTTGTATATACCACAATGAATAATCTAGTGTGTTCACAGAGGCATTGTTTGATTAATGTTTGTAATTTTAAAGAATATTTGTTTTTTAAGTTCAACTACATTTACTCTTTTTCTTGTTTATTTTAACTTTTATAATTTCAAAATGTTTTTATTAAAATAAATTAAAATTATACTTATGAAATAAGATAAAATGAAATGGTACATGGGATTTATTACAAAACGAATCAATAGAGAAGTAAGGAGGTGTCTAGATAAAACAATATGGTCATTGATGGGTAAATAAGGATTCATTACTCCATTCTCTCAAATTTTGTATATTTTCTCAAATTTTCCAGAATAAAGAGTAAAAAACAATTATAATGCTAAATAGAAAACCACCAAATTTAGAAATATTTGGCTCTTTCCAAAGTAACATATTTTATCTTTTTTTTTTTTTTTTTGGCTACACTGAAAGGAAGGATTTTAAAATGTGTACTTAATGAATATTAGAGGTCACTTTTTGGCTTCTTGAAGTAGTTTTTATATTTTAATGCATATTTATTTGCATCAATATTTTCTTATGAATATATTTCTCTTATTTTTCTGCTAAGTTAAAATTCTGGTATAAGGATGTGACATTAGATATTAAGAAAAATAATGTATCTGTCTGGTACTAAGGAAGCCTATTACACAGTCTTAGATAACCAAATTAAGGGCATAAGACAAATCTTTATACTGAGGTAGATATTAAAACAATAAAAGTAAGCCAACTTATATTATTCTTTTCTTAATTACTTTATCTCCCCATTAAATCAGAAATATAAGGAATGCTTACTTTTAAAGAATTTTGAAAACCTCATATATGGATAATTTTCCTTTGTTTTGACTAACTACTTAATTAAAATACAATTTAATGTTTAATTAAGATATGGTAAATATAGAGTTCTTTTCTCAGTAAGTTTTATAAACATTCTCTAACTTATTTGATACAGATTCTTATAAATTTTTATGTTATCTTTTCCAAAGTTCATTATACATGAGAATGACTAATTAAGTTACTTAATTTTGAAAGTATAAGTCACCTACATGTTGATATTAATTTTTAATTACAATTATAAGTCTTTACAAATGAAACAGATGTCCCCTCAACTTTTGTTTCTATTCCTTTAATCGATTTATCTTCCAATTGACATTTGCAAATTATATGGATATTTTTATAACTATTCTAAATCTAAACCAAATTCTAGAACCAAAACAAGTGTTTCTAAACTTTTTCTATAATATAGAGAAAGGTCTTCTAAAAATAAATTCAAAGAAAGATACCATAAAGGAAGAAATAGCTTTAAGTACAAAAATATTAAGTATAACAATTTTTAGAGAGCATAAAGTTTAAAGGTACATAAAATTTGGGAAAATAGTGGTCATTAGCTTATATTCATTTTTGCATGCCTTTCACATCTACTATATTGTGTATTCCTTGATGTCAGGAAACAAATCTTTATAATATTCTATTAGGAGACAATGCTTTTTGGTATTTCTGCAGGTAATGAAGCAGTTTTATTCTGGATTATCTTTGCAAGGACATTTGTAGAGAAAAAGGGCTTGGAAGATAGAGATAATGTCACCTTCGAGGGAGAAGGTAGATTTGTTTCCAGGCCAGGATGATAAAGATAATGTTTTCCTCCAGGCAAAGATTGCCCAGACTTACTTGAATACTGTTTAAAAGATTGAAATACTTTTAATCTCAGGGTCTCTCAGCTGTGGCACAACCTAGTGACGGTACAACATCCATGTAGGCCAATCCCTTGTTGTACTAGTAGGTCAAGGGGAATCAGTGCAAATGTGAAGCTCATGTTTCTTATAGTGCTATGCAAAGTAAAATTTTTTGTCCTCAGATCTAAGAGTTTCAAGTCTTCTGACAGCATCTATAAAACCTGTCAGGCTAACTTGTTAGCTTGCAAGTAGAGCAAAATATCAGACCCTGCACAGTTCTTGATACAGCAAGGCCTGGTGCCTTCTATGTGATACATACTGGAGATGAATAAATAAGATGTTTAAGACAAGGTTAACAACTGAAACCTAAGAATGTTGTATTTTGCTCATTTTACACCTTAATAAATAGTATAGTGTCTGAACACAATAGGAATTAAAAACAAAAAATAAAACACATTAACCACAATAGCAAACGTGTTGTCTGAATAAATGATCTAGAATCCAGATATTTTGAATCTATTTCAACTACTCAATAAATGCTAGATTTCAATAAATTGAATTTAATTATTTTAGTAAATTTAATACTCAGGAAAAATCTATCACCATTTTTTTGAACTACTTAATTCAAACTGTATGTTGATGGTGGGTTCTTGGATCATTTTGTATGCAAAGAACAGCATAACTGGAACATTCTTTGTTTTGAAAAACAGTACAAAGAAGTTGTATAAAATTTTATTTGCATATAAAATGAACTAAATGCTAATCCTCTCATTTTTAAATATAGTCATGTCAAAAATTAAATAAATTATTTTGTATTTTTAACTCATGTTATACACAAAAGTGTTCTTTCATATAATAGCAAAGTGAATAAACTGCTAATGATATGCATTTTATGACATTGTCTTTTGTACTTTTGCAATGAACTAAAATCGAATGAAATTATGTTCTTGTCGTATATGATTCAAAGTGGAAGTGAACTCTGCAAATAAATATGTCTGAGAAATAAGTAGACACATCACACTAGACACATAAA
>NW_011888793.1:8355506-8377250 GCF_000151845.1 Pteropus vampyrus | reverse complement strand
GCACTAGGTTGATCAGTGAAGGCAAAACGATCAACATGGTCGTTTATGCCCTTAAGGGTTGCATATTCTATTAGGGAAAGAGATAAGAATTAGGAATATGAACAAATTTTTAAAGCTATAGGTTATAATAAGTGTCATGAAAGGTGCAAGTTGGTTAGGGATTGTCAGTAGCGCTGAGTAGAAAGGTACTTTAAGTGGGATAGTATAAAGATTTCTCTGAGGTGGTTATATCTAAATTGAGTCCCGAAGGTCTGAAAAATATCCAGCCACATGAAGAATGACCAGGCAGAGTGAACAGATGGGTGACTATAGAAAATAAAAAAAGAGAGTGACATGAGATTAGTTTGGAGAGGTAGAAAGGGCACAAAATATTGCAATCTCTGGTAGACCATTTATAATTAATTGATTGATCCATCTAATTATTCAACAGACATTTATTGAGTACCTATCATGTGCTAGGGACTATTATGGGCACTGGGGAATATTCTCTATGGAGTTTATGTTTTATGTGAGAGAAGGCAGAAAATAAATACAATAAATTAATAAAAATCTTCAGTATATTGATAGGTGATAAATGCTTTAGAGAGAAATGAAGCAGTAAAGAGGAATAGAGAATGCCATAGGGAACAGCTTACAAATTTTATTGCAATGGTCAAGGGGGACATTACACAGAGGTAAAAATAAAGGCTTGGACTGGTTAAGGTGGAATGTCCAGGGGTTACATTCTGACATGTTGAATTTAAATGACTCTTAGATTCTAAGTGAAAATTTTTTGTAGATGTAGGGCATCAGAAATAGGAAACACTGAGAGATGATTCATAGGATTTTAGCTGGAAAAAATGAGTGTTTATCTACGCCATGACCAAAATATGAGACAGAAGAGAATAGCAAAATTGTGAGTTTTTTCTTACCACTTACAGAGTAACACATACAAAAGTGAGTTGATCAATCAAAAAGTTACTGTCAACAATAACTTTTAAACTGGTGTTTTGTGCAACACTGTTATAGTCTTCAAGGTCACAGGGGAACAAGATGGAGAAGTTAATATCTCTGTGCTTCATTTTTCTCTTCTATAAAACTAGGTTAAAATGGAGTCTATTTTATGAAATCGCTGTAAGGATTACATAAATAAATATACAGATTTTTTCATGGTAATCGTGTTTGTTAAAATGTGACCACTATAAGATAAAAATGAGTCTGCAAATTAAAGTTGGAAGAAAACATTTGCTTCAAATGTCAATTTGATAATTTAGTAACTGTTTGCAAACATTTAAAGGCAATTTTGCCTGCAAGATGAAATATTCTAGGGCTAGGAGATTGGATGGTAAGAAATTGTAGTCCTATACAACATAGTTTTAAAAAGGTAGAGTCTAAATTTGTGATCTGTTACTTGGCAAGTGGTGCTTAATTGGATTGGCCCAAACATTCTGTTTCCTGCTTTAAATTTAATTTCTCCAAATAAGTGCCTCAAATCTCTTATACTGAGATATTAGAAAATAAGGATAATCTACACTCCCAAGGAGAATCAAATTAATTTAGCCACCAAAATTCAGTAATGTTATTGCAGCACTGTCAGATTCTATTTTGAAATCTGTCAAATTTTCATGCATCAGTGATCAAAAGATACCTCCAGTTCCATTTCTCTGTTATATGCAGGTAAATTAACTATTTTTCTTTAAAGTGTCTTTTTCCTCTCTGCCAGCTTTCATGATTTTTTGCTATTATTGTTGTTTCCCCAGTGAACAGTTTACCATTTTAAAGATGCTTCCTGCCACAAATGTTGAAAGCAAAATTTATGGCTTTGACTATTTTTATTTTTCAGTACTGGGTTGATATATTTTCTTTAAAAAAGAAAAATTTCCCAGTTATTGACTACCACTGAAAAGCAGAGAGTGGTGATATAGATTTAACAACTGCTTAAATCTACCAAGGACCCTTCTTCTCTGCAACACTATGTATGTATTGAATTGATAGGATTCATTATCTGTCTGGTGAGTGAGATGGGGGTTCCTTTTTCAACTCCCAAGGGAGTATTTTGGAAAACTTGTTTCCTTTATATTTTTCTTGATCTAGTGCACAATATTTTTTCCCTGGCTTCCTCTCCATCGCCCACATTTTAGCTTTAATAGTATCTTCTTTAGAGAGGCTTTTGTTGATCACTCAATTAAACTAACTCTCTTCCTACTATGCTCTATCCATATACCTTCTTTATTCTCTCAATAGCACTCATCACAATTTCTAACTATCTTTTCATTTGCTTACCTGTTAATTTTCTCATCTACTCGGCTTGATTACAAATTCTACATGATCATAGACCATATTTGTTGTATACACTTACTTAAAATTTTTATGCTTATTGCCTACAAAATCTTTCAACTAGTCTCTGACTCCTGCTGCTGCAGTGCTATGATGACTATGGTTGCACGGGCTTCTTCCAGCATCACATCACACACAGGTCTCACCCGGGGCCTACATCCATGACTGTTATGGGTTTTTGTTATGGGTTTCCTCCAAAGCCCCTGTGAAGGATGTCCTTGGTAAACCCTGTTAGTCTTCATGTACATGCACATATAACCCCAAATTTCCATCCTGCTCCCTGGGTTGGTATTTCCAAATAAATTATTTGCATGCAAGACGTGTTTCAGGCTTTACTTTTCAGGCTACCCTAAGGCTGGCTCTTTCCATTTAAATTAAGTAAAATGAAATACACTTTAAAAAATTAGTTTATCAGTCCTGCTAACCACATTTCTAATACTAAGTAGCCCCTTGTGCTCAGTGACCACCAGATTAGAAGATGTAGATATAGAACATTTCAATTCAAGCAGAGATGTCTGCTTATTGAATAGTACTAACTAGTCCACACTAGTGTGTTATTGAGCTTCAGAAGACAAGTGAAGGCACATTTAGGTAAGAATTAATCCACCTTTCTTATCTAGAGAGAGGATCAGTAAATCTGCTGATTTTTATGTATCTGACAGAATTTTATTCATTATTTCTCATAGCCCATATATTTTAATTTCCAAAATTTACCAATATCCACAATTTATAAAATGACCAGGTCGATGGGGAGATTTCTTGGAAGAACACGTGAATAATTTATAAAAGCAACTATAGCGCATGAAAAGGTGATTATAGGTTTTTTTTTTTTAATTAAAGTACTCACTAAAAATATAAGAGAAATCTACTACTCCTTTGTTAAATAAATATTTTGATATCTGTCCCTCAGATACAATTATAGGATTTAATGGTCAATAATATAGTGTAATTTAAAATAAAATTAAAAGAAAATTACCATTGACTTTTAACCAAGTTAATAGAGATTATTAATTTAACTAATTCTTGGCATTATTTAATGCAATCAATCATTTTTTATCTCCTACATCTAAGTAGAATGCTGTTTGAAATGTCTCGTTTTTCTGCATTTTATTTTTTTAATTAATTAATTTATTTTTAATTCTTTAGTGTCACCACATATTTAACCCCTTTTACCTCATCTCCTTTCCCCTTACCCCTTCGAAATGTCTCTTGAAATTAGAATTTTGCTAGATAATTCTTGCCTAATAAAGTTGCTTTTGGGTTTCTGAGCAATAATGGTATAATGATGTCTCTTCTTGTATCACTTCAGGCACCAAAATTTTAGTTGTTTTGACAAATTGTCCAAACTTGGACTTCTTTTCTGTCCTGTTTGTTTGATTCCTTGAAATTCTCATAATGCTTATTCATTTTTCCAAGACAGAAAATGTTTATTGTCTGTACCACCATCTCTTTTTTTTCCCACAGAGTCATAAATATTGTCATATATAAGTTTATATTGTCATGTGTAAGTTTGTATTATACATATTGTCATATATATCTATATATCTTTTAATAGTTTCTTCAAATTGTAAGGTTTGTCATTCAGAATTCTATTGGAACCAAAGGATCATTCACTAATCAGAGAAACCACATTCCCAGTAAATATTTGAAATATAATTATAACATGACTCTTCTCATTCTACGTGGGTCCCTATAGTTTGGTAATTACTTCATTATTAATACAAATATTTATGTATTTGGGGACACAGTAAAAGAATGTTTAGAAACTTAAAGGTATTCCTTCATTTTCATAAGCAAGAACTCACAAACATTTATATAATGACTTTATGATCAATAATGTTATTTCTGATAATTTATTCTTGTTATACATTCCATAAGAGGACATTGAGTATGAATATAGATTTTCAGTTTTTATCCTTGGTTGATTATTTCTGGTTATCAACCTTTGTTATAGTACTTATTTGTCTCATTGCTCATTACATTGTCTTAGAAAATAATCGACACTTAGACAAGCTCATTAAACACAAAGAAAGCACCTTCTTTATTCAACTAACTTAGCACTTGGTTCTTAGTACATCCATTCTGTAGCGATTTCTTAATTCCATATTTTATAGTAAGCTCTGAGCTAGCATTTCTCTCTGTTTCTGTTTCTCCCTGTCAGATAAACAGATGATGATAGATAATGAGAGAGAGACAGAGAGACAGAGAGAGAGGATAGACATATATAAATACATATACAAATACATATGTGCATAAATATGTATTTATATGAGATAGAGATACTAGTAAATGTAGATATATATAAATACATATTTTTCTCTATGTATATTTTTCTAAAAAATATATATGTATTTGTATATGTGTCTATCTTTGTCAATCATTTATCTATCATCTATCTATCTACCAATCTATCTATCATCATCATCTATCTTTCTATCATCTGTCTGTCTGTCCGTCTATCTATCTATCTATCTATCTATCTATCTATCTATCTATCTATCTATCTATCTATCTAATCTATCTGACATAGATGTGAATGGAATCTAAGCATGGGGGAAAGGGCAAAGCTTCTAAGAGGAAGTTACTAAACTGAAGGGAAAATTTGGATCATAAGTCTCCTATCCACAGTTTTTATCTACAATTTCTAGAATATGCCCTATACGGCTTAGTCATTCAAAAAAATATTTATGTTTATATAAAGCGACCTCTGACTTTAATTCCATGAAACACTCTGTATAGAATTGTTTCATATTATGCCTTGTATTTTAGTATAGTTTATTTTTGTGAGATAAGTAGCCTATAATTTATATAAAAAATGTATATTTGATGCACAGGGGCTTTGAGTGATTTTACCCAATTGACTCTGTCCCGTACTCCACAGACAAAAAATGATTAGGACACGTTAAAATCAAGACCTTTTCCTCCTTTCTTTCCTTTTTATTTAAATAATTACAGTTATTATGAGAAATCTTTCCAAATATATGTAAGTAATTCTCAGTGCTAAATTAATTTTAGATAAAATAACCAACATCCAAAAACTTTTAAGCCTTTTTAAAAATGCAAATATCTTCTTTTTGGTGATCTAATCACAAAGGAAAATCTTTGTCTCAAGAAAAGTCTTGTTTGAAACTATTTGAGAAAATAAAATTCTGAATCAATGCATTTCTTAAAAAATAAAATAAACATAAAAATACATACACACAAATGTCCTCATAAAATTGCTCAACAGAAAGGCAGCAGATTAATTTAACTTTTGGCAGATAGGTAAGAGTAGAAAGTTTAGAAACATACCATATCTAACTTTTATGTGTTTCATTTAAATTCTCCAGTGAAGTCAAAGATAAGCATTCTCCTACTCTGTTCACTGAATCTGAATTACTGTAAAAGTTTCTCTACTTTTCAATTCTCCTAAAGTGGGAAAAATTCTATTTGATAATAAATGTTTATTAAGTAGAATCATCATATTAAAATTTGTATCGTATATGTTAAAAGTAATCTTATGCAGTAAACGATGATTAATATGTAAAAAGGAAAATTAATTTCCTACCTCTCTGTTCAGCAACTTTATGAAAACTCTCTGAAATGATTATCAATGGCATATAATTACCAAATAGTACATCAAGGTCTAAATGTTTGGTATAAACTAGTACTTACAAAAGTTAAATGTGAGTTTTACAGTTAAATGTGTTAAGAGTCCTAAAAGATAAAATAATTAGCTCACCAAAAATAAATATTAATTACCAATGAATACACAAAGCATATTCAAGATATCCATGTTCAGCAACAAATTTAGAAAAAAAATAATTTAAGTGTAATTATAGGTTGGTACAAATTTATGGAAAAATATTTGGCAACTAAACAAATGAAAAAAAGTTTCATGTTATCACTTTTGACCTAGTTATATCACATGTACATATTCATTCACAGAACTGTTTGTATTAGGATAATCATTATACCAATATTTACAATGGAACTAAAGTAATAAACGTGAAATCTCTACTTTAAAAAATTGAATTATCTTATTAGTTAAAATATTTCCAAACAATAAACTTTTATAAAATAAATTCTTAAAATTATATTTTTATGACCTTAAATTTGTAAGTCTGTAGAAATTTTCACAATATATTAGATGACTAAAATCAGCTATAAAACATGATGTATGTTATATCAACATTATGGAATTATTAATAATTAAATAGAGATATAAAATGTTATAAGGATATAACAATAACATTCTGTATTCATAATGTTGCAAGTGTTTAAGTTTTCTCGTGTTATCATCCCCACAACTCCATGAAATAGATATTAAATTCATGATCCCATTTGATAACTGAGTAGACTAAGACAGTTATGAAATATCATTTCTAGAAGATTAAATTATGAATAATTTTAACACTACTCCATTCCTAACCTATATTACTGAACATTTCCAGCTCATATTACTGAATTTACTGAAGGGAACTTATACTATTTTGACAATTAGACAAATGTACTATTTATGAATAAGCTTATGTCTTTTAAAAACTGATGACTTGACATTGAAATGTACTGGTAATTTTATAATACCAGCAATTATCCTAACATAAAGATTTTCAATAGTACTGTTATGTTAGCTAAATTATAAAGGATATTATTACAAAACTGTAAGCGGATGTTAACAATATTCTTATTGTTAATAATTATATTCATCTAGAATATTTTAATTAATAGTTGGATTATTAAACATTTTATAGTTATATAAATAAATATTTATTAATATGACTATTGAGAACTATATCTAACCTTGGGGATGTATATTAAAATATAAACCATACATATACATTATGACACTTACTTAGTCTCTATCAAGTTAGAACTCTTTATCCAACAGACATTATGAAATCAAGTGTTCAGAATTTTTAATATCCCATTGAGAAAAATACATATATTAACCACAAATACTATTTTCTACTAGAACTGGAATTCAATCTCCTCTTTTTAATTTTTTCCATTTACTTCATTCTTCTCTGCCCAAGGGGATCAATATTAGCTAACTTAAATTCTCATGAACCATAAAAATACATATTTTTCCTCTTAAGGAGCTAATTTTCCCTTTCCTATCATAGATGTACTAAAGACAATGAGATCAACTTATTTCCAACATATGTAATAACCACATTCTTAATCTTCTTACCTTTAAAATCTATTTTATTCTGAAAGAGGAAAATTCAGTATGAAATTTTCAGCCTAAGATTATTTTAAGGGGTAACAGAATTTACTTTGATGAAGGTTTTAGAGAGTTTATGTATCATTTTGTCATGAAGCAAAAATATGATTTAGCAAAGGTTAAGTTATCCCTCTACAGTCCCACTAAGACTGACAATTTACCAGACAGAGACAGATTTAGATAATTTGAGACAGGTGCAAGAGTATGTGCATAATAAATCTCTTCTATAGATACAATGATGTGGCTCGAATGGCCAGGTGTCAACAACAGAACAGCTAGCATCAACTAAGAAAACAAGTTTGGAGCTGATAATGTTTGAACAGGTGCAGGATATCTACAAGTATAAAACATGTCCATCTATTGAATGGAACATGTCCAGTTGGAATCGGCACCTATTTGTAGCAGACAAAGAAAATCTACCAAACACCTGTTAGGTTTTTAGAAGAGAAAATATGTTTGTAATGTTAACTAACTAGGTTGTCAGATAATTATAAAAAACTATTATGAGACAACCGATATTTAATTTTAATTTCGCCATAATGCATCACCACATTGAACTGATTCCCCTGGATGTATGGGTGATATTAATTTGCCATTAGCAAAGCAACTTCCCTGTGGAATATGCTTGAGGACTAAATTAAACATAAATATTCACTTCAATTTTATAGGAAAAATGTTAAATTATTTTACCAATACAACTGAATTGGCTGATTTAATTAAATTCTTATAATTGCTATTTAATTCAACTATAAAATTGATTTATCTGGTTATGTACTTGCTTAAGGAGAGATATAAATTGGATGCAGTATTTTCATATTAAATCAAATTTTTTCTAGTCAAATCATTTGTCAATACATTGAAAGAGAGAGAGAGAGAGAGAGAGAAAGAGAGACAGAGAGAGAGAGAGAGACAGAGACAGAGGTAAGATAGTTCGAGGTTATTGCTAATCAAAATTAATCTAAAAATTGGACCAAAACGCTTGGAGGTACTGTAAAATATTGCCAAATATGAAAATTGGTGTTTACTTAGAAGATATATTAAATATTTTACACTCAGTCTAATACATCATAATGTCTCAGTATTATATGCATGCGATCTACAAAATAAAAAACTTAATATCTACAAATAAAGAACTCTTAATAATGCCTATAATTTACTTAAAAATAAGAGAATCAACACTCTTGACTCTCAAATTCTGGAGATTTGGGGTTTCTTTACAGTCTTAAAAATTATTAAGGACCCCCCAAAGAGTTTTTGTTTATGTAGACTACATTTGTAGATATTTACTGTATTATAAACTGAAAGTGAGAAGTTTTAAAAAATATTATTTAACAACTTATTTAAAATGAAAATAATATTTTCATTACATATTACCATGAATAACATGTCCTTATGTCATACCTGTATTTTCCAAATAAAATAATTATGTGAGAGGTAGCATTACTTTACATTTTTGCAAATCTTTTCAGTGTCTTGCTTGGTAGAAGATGGCTGGATTCTCATATCTATGTGCTTTCAGCTGAGTGCCCAGGTTCTAAAAGTTACTGAAACTCCAGGCAAAGAGGACAATTGGGCTGAAAATAAAGCATAAAATAATATTATACAAAACACCTATTAGCTCCCTAAGAAACAGAATTATCACCTAGAAGAGGATCAAAAAAGGCTTTAATCTGAATATTTAGCTCATATATGTATTGTTACACATATCTGCACCATTATTTAATAATAATCATTATATGATTATTTAAATTATTACATGATAATTATTATTAATGCACATGTTATCATATCTTTTAGTTGTTCAATTGGGTAAAGGTAAAGTTGTGCAGATAGAGATAATTTGGGTCTCAAAAAACCTATAATGAAAGAGAAACCTGTAAAATGTTTTGACTTTAAAAATAAATTATGCAAAAGTAGCAGGAGTTAAAAATATTTATGTGTAATTGAATTCACTTAAATAATGATTCTAATCTTAATTTTAATTTTTAAAAAATTTCCATAAAAATACTAAGTCTATATAGCAGAGGCTGTACAAAGGTGATTTGAAATGAGAAGTGTGATTATTACATCCTTTTTTGTAGATAAAGTTTTCTAGCTTAAGAGTCCCTTATATTTTAATAGTAGGCTTAATCTTTCAAATTGTGTAAGTCTAAATTCTAAAATAATTTATTTATTATTAAATAATAAATTAAAGTCTGTACTGATATAGATATCCAATTAT
The DNA here is from genome assembly GCF_000151845.1 of Pteropus vampyrus. Taxonomy (NCBI): domain Eukaryota; kingdom Metazoa; phylum Chordata; class Mammalia; order Chiroptera; family Pteropodidae; genus Pteropus; species Pteropus vampyrus. Next base: position 8,367,507 of record NW_011888793.1, on the reverse strand, counting down.
ATTTGGAGATGAATATAATTTACTTTATTGGGATGAAGAACTCTCAAAGATTAACACTTTAATGTTGAAAAGTTGTGAAGTCACAAAATTAATTACATTATAATTTGAAGTTCTACCTACACTTCCTAGAAAAATTCATAGTTAAAATAAGAACATAAACATTTGGATATTAGGGACAGAAATGCATTCAATTTATGATTATCAATATTAAATGAATTTGAGCTGTTCAAAAATGGTAGATAACTTAAAAACATGACATCACTTTGAAAGTGTCTTTCTTGAAAATAAAAACTTACATTATTATAACAAAAATGAAATGTATATAGAAAATTGGCTTCTAAAACATGTTTACAAAATAATTTTAAAGTGTTATGATGAGATATTTAATTAAATATATCACTACAGTTTCAAATTTTTGTGAAATTAATTTTTAATTTAGCAAAATCAATATTGTCTACTATTCTCTGATTCGACATGCAATGAATATAAACAAATGGAGGAAAACTGTTGGCAGCTGGAGTGAGTGTTAAACTAGTTTATCCTGAATACTTGCAACTCGGAAAATCATTGGAGTATATATGGCCAAAATAATTTTACTACCTATTCAGTAAAGTTTATTTTAAAATTTAATTTATTTCCTAATAAAATTTTAAATTAAATATTTTTGGAAAAAATTTAGTGGAAAATTTATTTAAATGTTGATGGAACATATGAAGGTTTACAATGTTTTAAAACTTGAGCTATTATAAAATAATTTCTGTGTAGAATTAATAATAATCGGTTTTTAAAACTTAACACTTATTATGTTGTCTCCTTTTATTTTGCCCTGTATTAACTCTCCATCAGAGTTAAACACGCACTAGAGCTGTCAAGGTTTTGTTTTTGCCATCTGCCTTGAAACTATATCTTATTGCCAGGTTTTGTGGTTACTTCACTGTGTTGGCCAAGTAGTATTAACTATTTCTTTGGAAAGCTGCCATTTAGGGCACAAGTTATTTGATTTCATTTAAGAATATATCTTTCTCTTTATCTTTATGTATCCTTCCCAAAAACCTATAATCCAATCCGACTTAAATGATTAATAATAAAACATTGAAAAAAACCCTAACTGATGGATTTTCTATGAAATATTTGACCAAAACTATTTGAAAGTGCCAATGTCATGAATTACAAGAAAAGATCCAGAAACTGTCACAAATTGGAAGAGACTAAGACATAAGACATAATGATTAAATGTAATGTGGTATCCTGGATTAGATCTTAGAACAGAAAAAAAAAGACATTAGTGAAAAACCTGGTGAAACCATTGGTCTAGTTAATAATACTGCATTCATGTTAAATTCTTAGTTTTGATGACTGTACCATGCTTAGGGCTCGGGGAAGCTGAGTGAAAGTGTACAGAATCTCTTTTCTACATTTCCAACTCTTCCATAAATCTAAAACTATTTTGAAACAAAAAGGATAAAAATAAGTGAAAACATAGTAAAAAATGCTAAAGTCATGCAATTTCCCTAAAAATTTAAGCAGTCTCTAACTATGGGTATACTGGCAGTGAAAGAGTTAAAGAGACAAGATAGACATTTTTTGATGCATGGCTTTGACAATGACAGAAATGGCATGAGCTTCCCTAAGACACAATTATTTTATTTATGTAGTAAAAAATGAACTACAGGTCTTCCATTAGTTTAATCACTATATTTCAGCAACTTTTTTTTTGGCGAGAGGTGAATCAGGCATTATGTTTAGCATGAGTAAAGTACAGGAGAACTATCTGTAGGCAAGTTCCTTATTCATTTAAACATACATTCTAATGGAGGAAAGTAAAAAAAAAGTACAAATGAACCAGTTAACAAGAAAATTATAAAATGTTATAAATTTTGGAAAGAAAATAAATAAATTTTTAAAGGCAATGTGAGAAAAGTGAATGAGCCCCACATCTAAGGTTTCCCTGATAACATATTGTGCGCATGATAGTCATTATATTTATTTGGATTTTAACAAATTTGTGGAATTGGAGTAGTATACAAAAGCAGGAGAAATTGCGAGTCTGAAAAGAATTTAGGTAGGATATAGAAAAATCGAAGAGAATCAGTAAAAAATATTTTGGAGCCTCTGCAAACTTGAAAGAAATTTTATATAGTGATTGGTCAATAAATTTTGAACAAATAAATTAAAAATTATTGAATTATAAACTTTAGACATACAGAAACCTTTAAAAGCTAAACTAAAGAATTATACTTTTATTTATGTATTGCATAAAGATAAAGGCAAATTTAAGTAGTAGTTTAAAAGATCAAGTTGATTGTGTGGTATCAAAAAAGAATGGAGGCAGAAAGTCAAATTAAGGCAAAACAATAATAATAGTGGTTAATACTAATGAACTTACTATATGTGCAGCAGCATTCAAGGTACTTTATGTTTATTAGCTTGCCTATGATTTAGCTAGAAATTATTACATATATTGTATATATAATAATAAACATACTATAGATAAAAATTACTATTATATTCCTAATATAAGAAAATAAAGTTCTATAGTGGTTAATATCCAAATCTATTAAGTGGTAGAAGAGAGTCAACCTTAACAATCACAGAATTTGAGTCTTTTTAACCACTTTATTATTGGTTAATGATTTATATACAAAAAGTTATACAGTTATTGTATAAAACTTGATAAGGAGATACCTCTGAAACCATCACCACAATCTACACAATAAACATATTCATCATCTCCAAAAGTTTCCTCTTGCTCTCTCTATTTATAATTATTTTTTATGTGATAAGAACATTTAACACTATACCTACTTTCTTAGCAAATTTTGAAGTGTACAGTGCTATTACCTATAGGTACTGTGCTGTATATAGATCTCTAGGATTTATTCATTTTGCATAACTGAAATTTTGTACCTTTTAATTGAAGGGAAAATGGGAAGTATTAATGAGAGTTTGCATTGTTAACTGATATGTACTACCGTGACAGAATGTTTGATTCAGTATTGTGACAATAAAAATGAAAGAAAATGAATTAAAATGCTGTTATAAACAGAATCAATGGAATGTGGTAATTTCATGAAGATTAAAGAAGAAAAATAGTAATTGATGACACCAATGCTTCAAGCCTGAGGGAAACAGGGATTTACTAACATCAGAACAAAGAGCTGGATCTGTTTTAGGGGAATAAAACATAATGAGGTCATTCTAGCGGAGATTGAATTAGTAGGGCAAGTTTTATTACTAATTATGAACCTTGGATCCTCTCTAAGTCAGGAAATGAACATAGCTTAATATGTACAGATATCAGCTTGTTTTTATAATCTCATTTTCCATTTGTAAGATTCATATGTTCTAGAAAAAAAAAATATTTCAAGTCTTTTTTTGTAATCAGAAATAATTCATTTTTATTTTCTTTCAAAATAGAAAATCTTCATGAGAGATGAGAAAGAAACAATAAAGTCTTTGCGATGCCTTCATTTCCTAAAGGATTTATTCAGTATGTTAAAATATTCTGATTTCATAGTTATCATGCAAGCAGTAATTTAATAAGGAGTTTAGTTCCTTATATTTTATCCACACTTTTTCATCTCCATCATTAATAATACTCCTCATTCTCAGTCTCTTGTATTAGTCCGAAATCATATTAACAGCTATCTAAGGAAATATACTTGATAATTGATTAGGAATGAGGTTCAGGGTCACTGAGCTAATTGACAACATTTCTAATTTTCAGGAGGGATATCTCCATTATATTAATAAATATTCCAGGGCTTAAAATTGTTTTTGAAATCTTTTATACTTCAAAAAACTTATTTATTAATGTGAAAATACATGACTGTTGTGATATGCATCTGTCCTTTAACACTGATTTCTCTTAATTTGTCTTCTTACATTCAGTTTTAGGAACTATGTCGATGATGATACAAAAGGACATATTAAAATTAATGTAATTTACAAAGAGTGCCACTGCATGCATTTTAAGGTCAGTGATATAATGAGGTTTCAAATCTATATCCTTTTATTATATTTAGTATTTTGTCTTCTTACATTCAGTTTTAGGAACTATGTCTATGATGATACAAAAGGACATATTAAAATTAATGTAATTTACAAAGAGTGCCATTGCATGCATTTTAAGGTCAGTGATATAATGAGGTTTCAAATCTATATCCTTTTATTATATTTAGTATCTTGTATATTTAAATTGTTTTAAAATCATTAATTATGAGCATATTCAGTTTTATATATTTTAATTTTCACCTTCTCTTTGCTCTCCTATTTTTCTGTTTTACTATATAAAAAATTCCAAAACAATATTTTTTTACTTTATTTATTCCTATGAATAAAACATGGGGTCTAATTTATTATGATATAATAACTGCTAGCACCTGGGTAAGAGAAACTGCAAAGGAAAACCAATCTTCCTTTCTTTGTCAACCATTTTGTTTAACAACAGTAAGTTCTTATTTCAATATATAGATACAATACACAAGTTTTAGTACTAATGAGTTAACTTAATCTATCTTACAGTGAGATTTAGCTCCTTTTTCTCTTTCAAATATGTTTTATTGCTGGTCAGTGATGCCATTCTTGTGTCAGCAGGATTGAGGATGCTCTAACACTGTAGATATGAAAATGAATCACTGTTCTTGACCAAGAGTCTGTAGGATGATCTGACAAGCTATGCTCCTCCCTATTCAAACATTTTTCAGCAACATATCACATATATTGTCTTTGCCTGCCTCAAACTGTTCTTACAGAGTCACACCAATAAAGAAATATTATGCATTAATTTATTTAATTATTGCAGAAGCATAGGCAGTATGTATTGTATTTCTTTTTTACCAAGTAAAGAAACAGCAGTGAAGTGATAGGAAATCATGCCAAGTGTTCTAGACTAAAATTTGCTTAATGTCATGCCTTCTCTCTTTCCTGTCCTCCATAGTGTGGTGGTTCTGCTTGACTCTGATATGACATAGAAAAAGGTCTTTGGGAAAGTCTTTTCCATAGTATTTGGAATTAAAATTTTTGCTTCTATGTTTATGATATCCTGTGGTTGTCTCCATAGTCAGAGCCTGTAAAGTTAAATTAGTATTGCTCTTCTAGTGTTTTTCACTGCCCAAAGCTGCAGCACCAAAACAAATGCATAGTCACACTGCTCCTGGAACTAACAACCTTGGGTAGATTTGTTTAAACTCTGCTAATATAATGTTTTTGTGATTGCCATTCCACTAAAATACAGATAACTCTCGAAAATCATTTTTATGCTTAATGGAGTTCTCTTCAATCTAGACTTCACAGAATTCTGAACATCTAAATTTCAAGCACTTTCTTCAACCAGTACTACCACTGTAACTGAAGAAGAAGGACAATGAGAAGGAGGAGAGGGAGAGGGAGAGGGAGAGGGAAAGGGAGAAGGGTAAGGAAAAGAAATAATGAGCACTTAACTACCTATCCTAGAATGACTTTACTCCACCATGTTTTCCATTTTTGTCATGAGGAAATTTTTCTCCTAGTAGTCTTATGACATTTATAGCTATAGGAGAAGTAATAAGGCATCTGACACCTTTTTGATATTTTCAGAAAATAAAAAAATTACCCCTCTCAGGCTCTTGAAAAAGTCTTAAATGCCATCTTATTTAGTTAGATAGTTCTTTGAGACCACTCTTGATACTGAGACCATGTCTAGGACTCAGAAGTGTACTCATCGAAATCTCTGGTGTGTTCAGACTGCTGAATTAAGAGAGGAAACATACCAGGTTTAGGAAAGTTAGATGATAGATAGATGATATAAATAGATGATAGATAGATAGATGATAGATAGATAGATAGATAGATAGATAGATAGATAGATAGATAGATAGATAGATAGCTATAGATAAATGATAGATTAGACAGATAGATGATAGATAAATCAATGGATGGACGAATGGGCAGGCAGACAGATGGATAGGTAAATTTGACTTCTCTGAAAGTGAGTTAAATTTTCAAAATATAACAATCTGTTGCAGAATTGTTAGAGATTGTTGTGCAAATATCTTTTCAATACAGGGCACAGTGAGTAAAAAGAATTCAAAACACATTGAAAACTTATTAAAAAGATTTAAATGGAGAATGATGAGAAAGTCTCATTAAAAGTCAAAACAGTCATTTGAATTATTTAGGGCTGTAGAAGAATATATACACTTTTCTCTTTGAATCACCAAACAGTGACAAATTAAAATTTCCCTTTGGGTCTATTAGGTTCTTTGAAAAGTCTGTGCAAATAGAGTACTGGCACAATAGTTATCGTTACAATGTCTGAAATACTCTTCAAATATATGTCTCATATTTTAAGCAATTATATAATATATGGTATAGACACCTACATTAAGGCAAACCATTTTAGTTATTTGAACCAATCAAACACACAGGTATATTAATAATCAGGTTTTTGCTAGCTAAACTTAATTGGCCCAGAGAAGTGCCAGAACTTCTTATTCTAAACAAATGAAAAAGATATGAATTCTGCAAGGAATATTGGAATAAGAAGATTTGAATTTGAATCTCATCACTGTTTTTTTCCTGCTCTATGTCGTTTATTTTGTTACTTTTAAGAAGAAAAGAAAAAATCTATAGCATTCTAGGAGTATTTCCATATTTATCAGAAAATATGTAAAAAGAAAGAAAAAAGTAACAAATAAAATGTACCTTCAATCACATCACACTAATATACACATCATGATAATTGTGGTGAGTATCTGTTCAGTCCTTTCATTACATGCATACACTCCTGCTCCCACTGACTATCTCATTTATTATATTATCAATGCTTGTCTTTGCACTGGGTGAAATTATTGTGTGGACTTTATGTTTTCCCACTTTCAGTACTCACCTGACCCCAATCATGACAAGTAACAATTGCAAAAGATTTAACACAACGATATCTCTCAATGGGCTTATTATAACTTTCTCACACACATGTCTTCTGCACTTAGAAATATTGGTTACTTTTTCATTATCTTAGAAAAAGGACCTCATATTATATATGATAGTCAGAATCTCACTTTTCTCATATATCAATTCATTGTGCAAATTTCTATACTCCAATTAGAACTCGTTCTAAGGAACAGCCACGTAATAGTTCATGATCTTAACATACTTATGTATTCTTTCTCCTATCATTTCCCCATTGAAGTGCTTCCACTTTCTTTCTAGTTTGGTCTTTTATTTTGTTTTGCTTTTGCTACTACAAATAATGCTTCAAAAAACATTCTGAAGAATAAAAAAAAAAAATTGCTGAAAAAAGTTCTTTTCAACATGATATTCTTTTATTTTTTGGTAGAGTCCCAAGAATTGAATTACTGAGACAATGAGTACATGTTTAATGCAATAGTTTTTAAAATATACTTTTAGTTCTATAGTATGTAGTCCTTAAAATGAGATTACTGAATCAATGAGTACATTTGTAGTGTAATCATTTTTGAAATATTCTTTTATTTCTGTAGTATAGAGTTCTAAGAATGAGATTTCTAAGTAAATGTATCTTTTTATGCAATAATTTCCAAATGGTGTTCTATGAAAACCTAGATTCTTGTTGTTGTTATCATTTTCCACTTTTTAAGGGGCTAAAGGAAGATCTACTGGATGGTACATATGGGCTCACTTTTGTGTTTCAACCAGAGGTCTGCTTTTTATACATTTAATATATTGCTATGGCAGCTATTGTTTACTATTTACCAGAATCATTTTCTCCTTTCCCCGGGCATGCATCAATGCTATATTTCCTAGATTCTCTTGCTATTTCCTAACACCATATATAGAGGGTTAGTAGTTATTGCCAGTTTAAAAACACAAGAAAATAACATAAACCATATGTAGATCTTAATTTACTAACCTTAATTTTTGGATATTATAAAATACATTGACATGGTCTATCTTTTAATAGATTGTGTTTTGGAGACTAATTAATTGTGTGATACACTTTACTAAAATATGACAAAACAATATTAAAATGTGACCACTAATAGTACTTGTGACACTCTGTACCAGGAGCGGAGGTAATATGACACAATAAAGACCAGAGGCAGACCTTATTACTTTTGTAAAATAGAGCACATTACATTAGTCTCTTTCTTTTTATTTTTCCTTCGGTCATTGGTCTCGTTTTGAAGTAAAATTAGATTTGTCTTCCAAAATTTGTCGAAATTAAAATCCGATTCTTTTCTTGCTTTCTTCTTCCTTTAAAAAATTTATCGAAGAGCCATTATACAGACATAAGCAAAGAGAGAGGCTTGGTAAGGCTTGAGGCCCATGTGAGGAAAGAAGCCAAAGGAGGTGGGAGCTGTATGTGTCAGTTATTGTTTATGTAGGCACACCATATGGCCTAGCAATCCATGCCTAGGTATATACTCAATAGATATGCTTATGTACATTGACAAAAAGACATGCAAGAAATGTTCATAACAGCATAATTTATAATAACTCCAAACTATTCACTGACCATGTATTATCATTAGGAAAATGAATGAATAAATTATGATTTATTGATAAAGTGTAATACTATACAGCAATGAACATAAATGACATGTAACTACATGTAATAGTAGGAATAAATAAACTTAACATTGAGTGAAATAAGCCAAACTTAAAAAATAGACTGCACTATTGCATTTACATAAAGTACAAAACAGTTCAAACTAATTTATTCAATGGCAATTGGGAAAGAGAATATCTTCAGTTGGAAGGACCTTATTGGATGGAAATGAACACAAGACCTTCTTCTAAGATGCATCAATTTTTTTTTATTATTATTTGAGTACAGGTTACACAGATGTCTTCATTTTGGGAAAGTACAGTGGGCTCTATACATATGCATGTGCTCTTTTCTTTATGTACATATATTTCAGTAAGAATTTTTTAAATGGAAATTATTAAATGAGAATTAATTTTTATTGTATACCAAATGGGGTTCTAATATAAACAACATAAAAATGCAAAAATCCTATACATCTGAATTCAAAGTCTACAAGTAATTATTTAATAACTTATTTGACAGCATATTTAAATAAATATGCCTTGGAGAAAAGTCGTATTAGATTAAGACTTCCTATACCTTTAGTAAAATGTTTATTAGATGTTTCATATCTACAGTTGTCATCAGGTAAATTTATAAAAACAAAGATTATTTTCATAGTAATTCTCACTATAACACTATAGGCATTCCTCTCATAAAAATCTTTACTACAATAGTTTTGTAAGATTCACTTGATATAACTTTTCAAATGTGTCACATTTAATTTTTAAATTTATATGATCGAAAAATCTAATGAGAAACATCACTAAGGAATGGGAATCATAACCTATTAACAAGTAATATAGTGGATAACTTTTTTTTAATGGAAAAATAATTAACATCAAATGCATTATATTCTAACATCTTAAAAATGGAGAAACAGGAACAGGAAGCACAAAATGAATATATATATTTATAAAAAATTATAAATGATATAAAACAACTGCTATTTCTCTTACAGATGATATTTTTTTTACACCAAACCTCTATTTGAATAATATTTAATGAAAGCCTAATGATAGATGTAGAAAAGATAATTACATATGTGTATGCCTGTTTCTTATGTGAAAATACTGTCCTTTTACAGAGTATTGGTGCATTGTCCTGAAAATTCATAAACTGAAAGGTCGAATTTCATAGGACCTCACATATATTATAAAAAGACATCACTTTAGGAGTGCCAATAGTCATTTTATGGTATTCAAGTCACCTTTTCAAGCTATAAAATGTTCATATAAATAGTAAAAGCAGAGTAGCAAGGCATAATGTGGTTATGCCACATGGTTTATCTCTTTTCCCATAATAAAGTATTTTCATTTTAGTATTTAAAATATAATGCAAAAATGACCTTCTAGTTCTACATGGTAAGTAATACCAAATCACATTTCAGCTAAAATCCAAAACGTTTCATAATTGCTTTGTGATTTGTATCCTTATTCACGTTCATGCTTTGTCATTATGTTCCTCTATGTTCCTTAGACATTCAATTTCCTTTTGTTTTACTCTGTTAGCTATATCACCATCTAAATTAATAATGTAACTGGATAGGGTAATAACCAAAAGCATTTTGTTTTCAGAAATGAAATTGTATAAATTGTATTTTTTGGTTAGTTCCCTTGTAAATTATGAACTTTATAGTCAAATAGCAAACCGTCATACTTTTATAGCTTATTGCAATGCTTCTGAAACATTTATGTCATGGTACACTTTAAAAAAATGATATTATCTGCACAATGCACTAGGGTAAATAGTTGAGTCAGCCTCCACCAGTAGATGATGGACAAAGAGGCTCCAGCTGAGACAACCTACTCAACCACACTAACTATGAGGGATAAATTTGGCTGTGTTAGGCTGGGATCTCCAAAAGCAGACCTTGAGAAACAGAGTTGTAGGTAGTTATTTGGGAAGTGACATTAGGAAGTACGAATGAGGGACAAGGTAATCAAAAGGAAAGAGAGGATGCGTTTTACCATGTTGACCATTAATTACTATCAGCCACAAGGTATACAAAGAGGGGTGGTATTTATTTATTTGTTTGTTTGTTTGTTTGTTTGTTTATTATTTATTTTTATTTCCACATTAGTCAAGAGTGGCTCATGAGCATTAGGAACACTCACTTCTGCATTGCACATTCATTGAGTTCCAAATCATTTGGGCATTTGAGAGCAGGCCTATGACAAGAAGTGAGAAGCAAAGTGAGAAACTGAGGAGAAGTCGCACCTGGAAAAAGCTAGATAAAATGTTCTTTGAACTTTTTCTCACCACAGTAGCCTCAGTCAAGGGCACTGGAAATGGCATGCAGCAGGTGTTTGTCAGCCTTGGACAAACAATAACCCATTAAAAATGCATGGGCAGCCACACACCTGTTTGGAAACTATATTATTGGAACTTTTAGAAAAAAGTTCTAATCCAGAGGCAATGCATAAAATCTGTGAAAATCTCTAAAACATGGCTTGAAATTATTCCTTCAGGGTAACTTTTCATTGAATTCTTTCAAATATTGGAATTTTTATTGGAAGCCTGCTTAACTTCACGTGAGTTTCTCTGTCCAGTTTTATCTCTTTATTTGTAAACATAGCTTTATTTCTTCGTTTTGATGCTGACTTGGCAACCATTTAGATGACTGTTTTTAATGAATGTTATCACAACCCCACCCACATTTTCATCAAAATAAAACTATATTTATGATAGCATATAATATTTTAAAAGAAAAATGCAGTTTCCACTAAAGGTTTACTTATTCAAAAGTCTCAAACACAGACTTGAGAGCAGATAATAAAAATCTATTAGATACATTAGGAAAGTGCTAATAGAAAGGAAAGAGCACTGAATCAGGTATCAGTAAAAGAGTCCTGGTTTTCTCACATAACTGGAGGACTTGAATGTGGCACATGCCTTTGGCATATCATCTCCATCACAAAACTACAGAATTAGAACAAATGCTTTCTAAGGACTCACATAATTCAAATATTTTTTTGATTTATATATAGTACCTCTTAATTATCTGTAAGCAACCAGAAACATCTATTCTTTAGTATTCATCAGTACCTGAAAGTTATACTTAACTATAAAGATACTGATATTATCATAAATAAAATGGCCATTATATATATACAAATATATATATTCAGAGTATAATATTTTATCTGGAATCTTATATATATTCATAATTATTGAGATCTTGCTAAAACTGTGAAGTCTTAGAGTAAGAAAAAATTAAGCAGCATATCTAGTTCAAATTCAAACTTGAAAGAATTCATTATACTTCATGTCTTAATAGTAGTCACTTGGTATTTCCTTTAATACCTCCAGTAATAAGAACTTCTAATAACAAGGAATATCACTAATACATGACAGCCCATTTAATTTTTGAATATATTACCTACTCAATTCAATAAAATATATATTTGTTGATCATTTATAGAAATCTAGATACTTTTCAAGCACTTATAA
>NW_011888793.1:8352173-8355066 GCF_000151845.1 Pteropus vampyrus | reverse complement strand
ATGTATATCTGTAGGCTTATAATTCTCCAAGGTTTATCTAATAATAATTAAAATTACATTGGATAAAACTATCAAACCACAATAAATTTTATGTAGTAGAAATACTTCAATAGTTCTCTTTAATTTTCACTTACTCTCCTCAACCTTAAATTACTCTGGAGAACACTATTATTTGTGGCTACCTAGGACTTGTCAGTGTGGCTCTTTTTTTATACCTAGACTAAAATTTAGCTTTACTCAATTCAGAATTTCTATTTTTAAAAGATTTTGCATTACTTTTCCATGTAAAAATACATGATAATTTGGATACAGAATACTAATCTGAAACTGTCCCCACTCTTAGACAGTATCTGTACAATTTATTGGTGAATTCTGTAGACAATGCTCTCAGTTCTTTTATGTAACACTCAAAGAGCAACATGCCCAATAAGAAGTGGACATATAAGTTACATAGAAGTAAAAGATGGGATCACTGCTTCCCTTAATGCAATATGCAGGGTGGAGAAAGTTAGTAACCGTCTTCAAATTATATTACACAATCACAAATTGCAACATCAAAGTAGATGTATATTCAATAAAAAATTAATCCATAAAGTTGTTCCCTTTTTACTTCAACTAATACTTACTGAATGCTACTATGTATAAGGCACTTGGGATACAGAATGGGAAAAAATATTCTACTTTCATGGAAATATTTATTTAATTTAGTATAAACATCAATCAACACATTTGTTAGCCATAAAGTAAACTACTATTTCCTACCTCTTTAAAATTGTTTGAATTTATGGTATTTGTCTAAAACTAAACTGAATAGCAAGTATGGGGAGTAGTGAGTATAAGGAGGGTGGATAGTTTCCATAAATTATCAGCATAACTTCAAACAAAATGACAATCTTTGTTTATTATGAGATTGATTCTTTAAAGGAATTAATTTCAGAGTGTGAAGTAAATTTTTTTCTTTTTTTTTTTTATCTTATAAGACTCAACTATCGGCATTCTTTACCTATAGAGTAATTCAAAAGCCATTTAGATTTTAGAAGACTTTGGTATTGCATAAATGTTAGAATGATAATGATGCAAAAATTCAAAGTCAGTTTTGTAACAATTAGGTAAAAAAAATAATACAATTAGAATATGGCAGGATAAAAGATCATTTTGATACCTAAATTAATTTTTCAAAAGGTAATGATGCTTTGGTTAGAGAAGTGGTTTATCAGAATAACTGTGTTCATCAGAATATCCTAAATGACAGATTTTGGTTATTTCTAATTGATCAATTAGATGTCACATATATTTTTCACATTGTATAATGGCTATAGGTCATTTGTGGATTCCAATAAACTTTGAATTATGAACACTTTGATTCTTGTCATATAGCTGCATTTTTGTTGTTATTGTTGTTAGTTTTTTAAATTTATTTCGATGGAGAATTCAAAAAATTCAAGTAAAAAGACTTTTTCCTTGGGAAAAAAGAGATTGCTTTCTAATAGTGTTTTCTCCAAAGCAATAAGTATCTTGAAAACGTAGTCATTTTCCCCCTGAAAAAGAAGCATGTGATCTAGAATAGGATGTTATGATTTGCTGTCTATTTTGTAAATAAAGTTTTATTGATACACAGACATGATCATCCAACTACACACTTTTTGTGACTAATTTTATACTACAAAGACAAAATTGAATAAGTATGACAGAAACCATTGGTATGGTCTGCAAAATTTAAAATATTTACTATCTGGCCCTCTACAGAAAGTGTTTCATGATCCCTTCATTAGAGACAAAGACGTGTTTCCAGAAAATGGAAATAGAAACCAATGTGCAGAATGGGCACTATTCGGTAAGAGAAGGAGGAAGAATAAGGAAAATAAAGAGATGAAAAACAGAGAGATCATTATAGTAACATAAAGTAAATGTATATAAAGAATGTTTAAATAAAAACCATTGTAAAAGCCAAGAAAATGTGGTAGTGATAGTTACAATTATACATTCTTTCTTCATATATTACAAATTAGAGATATTGTGAAAGCAGTATGTAACAGGTGAAAGGGAGACAAGATTTGGGTCAGGTATCTAGATAATCCCATTATGATAAGGTAACTGTGCAACTGATCTCGTTTTAGGACAAGAAGATGGAAGCACGATCTGTACTGTGCTGAGTTTCAAAAACCACACTAGTCTCAAGTGTAAAGTGGAACTGAGGAGTTCAAGAAGAAATACCATAAACTGGCAGCAACGTATTAGTTAACGAGTGTTAGGCAGCAGTTAACTGTGAAGCTGGTGTGCAGGGTCCATCAACCCATTATCTGCTGGACCACTATGCAGAGGAATTAAATTCTGGGGAAACCATAATCACAATAGTGGCCTCCTGCTGAGAAGTGTCTCCCTGGAAGAAAGAGGGAGAGTGCCCTAAAAGGAAGCAATTCAGGTGTTAACTGGTCACTGATGATTAAAGAATGAAAAGATTGACCAGAAGGCAAAATGTGCTTCATGATGGGGCCAATGGAGAACTTTTTTACCCTTCAAAGGAAAGCAGTGGAAGAGTGTGTCATCAGTCTTCAGATAACCAGTATCTGCACAGAATAGGTTGCTGGGCTTTAAGATACAGTTCATGGAAGAGATGGGCAAGGAGATAAGTGAAATGAAGCTTCTAGTTATTGCCACAAGAGTGAATTGTGAATGAGGATTTCTTTAATAATTTTTAAACCATCTATTTGGATCTCATGGTCTTCCACCTCAATTTTCCACATGCCTCTGTGAATATGTCTTGCTACTCATGTCTTTTGTCTTTTTGGTTTTTTTTTTTTTTTTACTGTTATAGAGCCTAAATTTTAGATAACGAAGTTGGCGACTTTATCTTTATTTGTGGAATGGAAAGACACAAAGAAAAAGAGGGACA
>NW_011888793.1:8347200-8352123 GCF_000151845.1 Pteropus vampyrus | reverse complement strand
GTAGTCATTTTCCCCCTGAAAAAGAAGCATGTGATCTAGAATAGGATGTTATGATTTGCTGTCTATTTTGTAAATAAAGTTTTATTGATACACAGACATGATCATCCAACTACACACTTTTTGTGACTAATTTTGTACTACAAAGACAAAATTGAATAAGTATGACAGAAACCATTGGTATGGTCTGCAAAATTTAAAATATTTATTATCTGGCCCTCTACAGAAAGTGTTTCATGATCCCTTCATTAGAGACAAAGACGTGTTTCCAGAAAATGGAAATAGAAACCAATGTGCAGAATGGGCACTATTCGGTAAGAGAAGGAGGAAGAATAAGGAAAATAAAGAGATGAAAAACAGAGAGATCATTATAGTAACATAAAGTAAATGTATATAAAGAATGTTTAAATAAAAACCATTGTAAAAGCCAAGAAAATGTGGTAGTGATAGTTACAATTATACATTCTTTCTTCATATATTACAAATTAGAGATATTGTGAAAGCAGTATGTAACAGGTGAAAGGGAGACAAGATTTGGGTCAGGTATCTAGATAATCCCATTATGATAAGGTAACTGTGCAACTGATCTCGTTTTAGGACAAGAAGATGGAAGCACGATCTGTACTGTGCTGAGTTTCAAAAACCACACTAGTCTCAAGTGTAAAGTGGAACTGAGGAGTTCAAGAAGAAATACCATAAACTGGCAGCAACGTATTAGTTAACGAGTGTTAGGCAGCAGTTAACTGTGAAGCTGGTGTGCAGGGTCCATCAACCCATTATCTGCTGGACCACTATGCAGAGGAATTAAATTCTGGGGAAACCATAATCACAATAGTGGCCTCCTGCTGAGAAGTGTCTCCCTGGAAGAAAGAGGGAGAGTGCCCTAAAAGGAAGCAATTCAGGTGTTAACTGGTCACTGATGATTAAAGAATGAAAAGATTGACCAGAAGGCAAAATGTGCTTCATGATGGGGCCAATGGAGAACTTTTTTACCCTTCAAAGGAAAGCAGTGGAAGAGTGTGTCATCAGTCTTCAGATAACCAGTATCTGCACAGAATAGGTTGCTGGGCTTTAAGATACAGTTCATGGAAGAGATGGGCAAGGAGATAAGTGAAATGAAGCTTCTAGTTATTGCCACAAGAGTGAATTGTGAATGAGGATTTCTTTAATAATTTTTAAACCATCTATTTGGATCTCATGGTCTTCCACCTCAATTTTCCACATGCCTCTGTGAATATGTCTTGCTACTCATGTCTTTTGTCTTTTTGGTTTTTTTTTTTTTTTTACTGTTATAGAGCCTAAATTTTAGATAACGAAGTTGGCGACTTTATCTTTATTTGTGGAATGGAAAGACACAAAGAAAAAGAGGGACAGGATAATGTCTTCATTAAAGCAACAAGTTAGAAATATTTTAAGAAGCTGACAATAGTATTTTTTCATGTAGCAAATTGGGAAAGGACAATAGATCCTGAGGACAAGGAATAAAGTCACTAAGCATTTGTCTTAATATGTCTGGCCAGTTCACTCTGAAACTGTAAACTAAGTAGTACATTATTTATGTATAATTTGGTTAAGTGTAACCTAGATTTTGAGATTTGTATTAATATTCAATTATGTTCTGTTGTAGTTGTAGAACTCTATCAATGACAATGGTTGCATCCAATATTTTTAAATTTGCTTGTATCTATTGATTTGCTCATTAAACTGGGGACAAGGCAAGTTATGACTGTAACTTGCCTATGCCCCCAACTACAACAGAGAGAACAAGAGGAGAAATAATAAAATAATATTAAGACTTTGTGGAAAGAGATGACTTACATTAGTTTTGCTACTTACATGTGGAAGTAAATGCTCTTAATTCTCTAATGTTTATTGACCAAAATTTTCACTGAGTATAAATATTCTCCAGTCACAAATAAGGTATCATCTTCAGCATTAAACCGAGGAACACGGAATCACTAAAGCTTCCCAAAGAACTTGATGGAAAATCAGGGAGAAAACGTGGCAAAATATAATCTGGTTCATTTATGTTTCTTTGGATTATTAGCATCAAATATTTAAGCATTCCAGATCAATGTTTTGTTTTACATTTAAAAAAATTAAAAGTAAGTAGTAAAATGATTCTTGTTCAACACATAAAGTTTAAGTTTTTGATCCAATGTGACATAATGTAGAAGTAATTTTTATATTCATTTTATAAGCATCCAAATTAAGGACAAATTAATGATCTACTACCTTATATCAAAAGTTGCCATTTATCTTCTGGCAATTCTTTTTTCTCTGCTGATTCTGATCACTCAAAAGAACTTCCCAGTTAAAGTATATTTCTAAACTAATTGATATTCCTTGCTTCCAGAAGATTATAACACCACCTTTGATTTTCTATGATTCTATTATAATATATATTTAGTTTTCCAAGCTTATCCATAAGAGCACATTGCTTTTTCTTAATTACAGCTAGGAAACATTACAACTAGTTGAGTAATGATTCTATATTCATAACTTTGAAATTAGGACAGGCTGCCTTCCTTTGGAATGCCAAACTGAGAGAAAAAAAATTGTTCAGGCATTACAAATTTTAAATAAAATAAACATTTATTTTTAAGAGCCAAGTATTAATGAATTTCTAAAAGATACACACAAATATTTTCATAGTCAAAAAAAGTATTCAGTGATTTAGAATTATTTTCCCCACAGTATTTTCATACGACTTTAACCAACTATAGCACATGCATATCACTAACCCATTTGCTTCTTCACAAACTTATTTATTTATGTGATTATCTCTTCTGATAACTAAGAAACTTAAAGTCATGTACCATGTTCTTAGAATAACTGGTTCCAATATGAGAACTCAAATATTATTTCTGACAAATTGTAATTAACTTAAGCAAATCAAATTATAACTAGTTGAGATTTCATACTCTATTAATTTATATCTGTTGCTATAACGCAGATGAGATGGCCAAAAGATTTGTAAGAATCTCTTGGACATTGATTGGGTGGAGCTGAAAATCAAGACTGCTTACAACCAGAGAAATAATAGGGTTCCATTATAAATTACCATTCATAGTTTCCTCAAAAAATTTTCACTTCAGTTACTATTGGTAAGATTTATACACAATTATGGATTTTTAAAAAGCTATTAAAAATCCTCTTTCAGCATTTTGGCTAAGCTAAACATTAAATATTTCTAAAATTCTATTTTTGTCCGAGTCTATGATGAGCATAAAGGAATTAAAATGCCTGCTATTATTTTTAAACCTCTTTAATAGTTTAACCTCTCAATTATTCAGAATGCCTTCTTTGGTTATATTAACAAGCGTTTGTCATGGTGATAAGTATCTAAACATTTACAAATATTTTTCTAAGGTAAGCAAGCAAACAATATCTACAGAAATGATTTAAAAATTTGGAAGTAGAAGTTGATTTTTAAAAAATTTTTAAACACAATTCATCAGCAATAGCAACAAAGTAATGATGAATATTATTGGCATATTAAGTTTTTTGATCATTCTGATCTAAAAGTAGAAATATTTGTCATAAAATTAGTGTCTGAAATTCTTTTTCATTAGAAAATGTTAGCATTTCAATTAAAAAGGTATTACTCTGAAATAAAAGCATTAGGATATACTTCAAGCACATTACAAGTTTAATATCTATTAGTTGGAAGTTGAAAGTCTATGCAAGTATTTCTGTATAGTAGTTAAAAGCATAAATTTTGTGGTGAGCATTCCAGGGCTTAAGAGCACCAATTTCTAGTCCTGCAAATTTAGTTCATTTAACCTCTGAGCCATACATTCTTTGCACTTAAAACCGGGAAATAATAATCTCAAGAAGACAGTTATAAGAATTAAGTGGAATATTTCTAAAAAGAGTTATACTTAACATGCACTATTCTCTTAAAAATGATAAAAGTGGTAAATATTTTTGTAACTAGTGCACCTTTATATTCTCTGGATACTCTGCACTATGTAAAATGCCAATGTTTGTAACTCCAGTTACAAAAACAACTTATAAATATTCATTGGCTTAATTGAAGGTTAAAATAATACAAAAATAATTTCACAATAAAAATATCTTAACAAAATTGATAAGAATGCACAGTAAGAACTAGAAAAATCGAGGAAATTTAATTTAATTCTTATACCGGATACATTATAAATGAAGTAGATTTAATACAAGGTTACCTGTATTTAAACCTGGTTATGTAGGCTTTGAAAGCCTGAAATTTTTATTTTTAAGTGAGGAAAGAGGAAACCCAGATAGTAACTGAGCATGCAGCTCTCAACTCTATGGGGAGAAATGGAAAGAGATGATGTGAGCAAAATACAGTTTCTTGAATGAGGGTCCCTCATGTCCCAAAGTGGTAGGAGGTACTGTTCTGCGGACACTTAATGGGAAGAGATGGTGGTTCTGGGAGTGTCCATGAAGCTGAGACTTGAGCTTATCTGTCTTCAGATGCTAAAGAATGTCTATCAATCAAAACTGGAAAAAGAAAAAAATACCTACTTGCCTCTTCCATTTCAATCTGCCCCTAGTGCCTCCCATTGAGAGAATGCAAGAAGAAGCTAGGTAGTAATAGAGTTGTGAAAATGTATTTTTCTCATCCTCATCTCAGGCACAGAGTAGGTTTAAAAAAGAGTGATTTGAAGCAAAAATAGATAAGTATCTGATACATAATTTCTTAAGTCCATTATTTAAGAGAAGGAAAAAACAGTAAACAGACTCCAGTGTAACTAAGAGGAAAAAATGAGAAAAAAAAAAAAAACTTCAAAAAGTTTTAACAATAATAAAAGCAATAAGAATAGAGAGTAAGAGATAAAGAAGTTCAAGTAAACTCATGTTCCTTAAGCAAATACTTCACATGGGGGAAATTAGCTAATTACACAGGAATTTAAAAGGAAATCAAGGCATCAAATTGGG
>NW_011888793.1:8335406-8347150 GCF_000151845.1 Pteropus vampyrus | reverse complement strand
CACTATTCTCTTAAAAATGATAAAAGTGGTAAATATTTTTGTAACTAGTGCACCTTTATATTCTCTGGATACTCTGCACTATGTAAAATGCCAATGTTTGTAACTCCAGTTACAAAAACAACTTATAAATATTCATTGGCTTAATTGAAGGTTAAAATAATACAAAAATAATTTCAGAATAAAAATATCTTAACAAAATTGATAAGAATGCACAGTAAGAACTAGAAAAATCGAGGAAATTTAATTTAATTCTTATACCGGATACATTATAAATGAAGTAGATTTAATACAAGGTTACCTGTATTTAAACCTGGTTATGTAGGCTTTGAAAGCCTGAAATTTTTATTTTTAAGTGAGGAAAGAGGAAATCCAGATAGTAACTGAGCATGCAGCTCTCAACTCTATGGGGAGAAATGGAAAGAGATGATGTGAGCAAAATACAGTTTCTTGAATGAGGGTCCCTCATGTCCCAAAGTGGTAGGAGGTACTGTTCTGCGGACACTTAATGGGAAGAGATGGTGGTTCTGGGAGTGTCCATGAAGCTGAGACTTGAGCTTATCTGTCTTCAGATGCTAAAGAATGTCTATCAATCAAAACTGGAAAAAGAAAAAAATACCTACTTGCCTCTTCCATTTCAATCTGCCCCTAGTGCCTCCCATTGAGAGAATGCAAGAAGAAGCTAGGTAGTAATAGAGTTGTGAAAATGTATTTTTCTCATCCTCATCTCAGGCACAGAGTAGGTTTAAAAAAGAGTGATTTGAAGCAAAAATAGATAAGTATCTGATACATAATTTCTTAAGTCCATTATTTAAGAGAAGGAAAAAACAGTAAACAGACTCCAGTGTAACTAAGAGGAAAAAATGAGAAAAAAAAAAAAAAAACTTCAAAAAGTTTTAACAATAATAAAAGCAATAAGAATAGAGAGTAAGAGATAAAGAAGTTCAAGTAAACTCATGTTCCTTAAGCAAATACTTCGCATGGGGGAAATTAGCTAATTACACAGGAATTTAAAAGGAAATCAAGGCATCAAATTGGGTTATCCCAAAACTAAGGAAGCTAAAAGACAAATAAGAATGATTCTGAGTCAGGCAATCAGGGCAAGTCACAAAGGGGGAATATGAAAAAATAGTGCATGTATAAGGGAAAGCCATTTGAAAGCAGTGCACACAAAAATTGCAATGCAGCTTGAGAGGCCCATTAACAGCGATGTAAAACATCACTCAATTATGTGAGGTGCAGTGATTGTCCAAGGAAGAATGTTTTATCTTATGAAATAAATAAGAACCACAGATACATAAATTTATGTAATCGTTTTTTTTAATGAAATGACAGCTATGTTCTTTTAACTATTTGTGGATTTCAATGAAGGATGGGATTTCTACTAAGAAGAATGAATATGTGGAGTCAAGAAAACACTAAAAAAGTATAAGCCAACACTTTGGCAATGTTCATAATTAGTGCTTCTTGGTTTCATGCATCACAGGATTTATATACAATCAGCAGGTGTTATTGCAACACAGTTAGCTATTAGCTTTAGTTCCTTGGAGGACAACGCAAGTTGTTTATGATCATTCCAATTTGAAATCATGGAAACATTCATTTTGGAAAATATGAAGCAGTCATTTTAATTTGGAGGAAGTTTCTAGAAAAAAAATGCAAGAAACCATTGTGTACTTTAAACTCATACAAAGTTATATGTCAATTATATCTCGATACAGCTGAAAAAATAAACAATATATTAATCTATACATTTAAAATGAAGCAGTGATTCCATTTTTTTTAAAGAGAATATGGGTAATTTTGTAAAATAAATTAAGAATTTACTGTTTCCTAACATTGTTAGAGGCTCTAAGGAATCCGGTTAAAATACAAAGTTAATTTATTCTTAATTTCTTTTTACATTGAATATGTAATAACAGTGTTAAATGAGTCAGAAAAAAATATGTACATGAAACCACGAAATATTTGGTTGTCATGGCATGGATTATTTATTCTGGAATGATTTATATTGACTCTTCAGCCTGCATTTGCATCCTACTCTCTTCCTCAGGTACTTCACTAGTCATCTCATCTTTTATTTCTCCCACTCCTTTTCTTTGGACAGGTTTAAAATTATATGTAATATCCTGAGTTAATACAACTTCTACAGAGTCAATTTTAGTGAAGAGGATGTCTCTATTTCTATTAAAAGGATGTTACATATTAGAAAACTTGCCACCTAAATCCTCACCAATAAAAAAAAAAATATTTTAGGTATAAATTTAATCTCCTCTATAGTAAGAAGTTGTCTTTGTGAAGATAATGGCTTTATGACAGTTGAGTATCTGAGTTTTAACTTTTCTTTTCTGAATTGTTGATTCTTTTTCAACTAATGAACTTGAATTCCTTTTTATATGTTCCAACAAATGATAATGTCACACAGAACTTTCTACTACATATAAACTACAAACTGGGTCAAAATGTCGGAAAGTTAGGAAACACACAGAATACACAAATGCTTTCTGAATAAAGCTCTTAACCTTGGTTACTAGCTGTACCATCTGTTCTCCAGCTATGCATTTTTCTTTTCTCCAAAAAAAAAAATATATATATATAAGTGATATGAATCCTCCTTATTAGAGAAGTATGAAAAAGCCACACGAAGTAAGCAAGTTCTTTTGAATTTTTTTTGAAATTTATTTTCCTTCTAGAAAGACAGGGAAGAATGAATTGAGGATGGAATACAATGTTGATATTAAAAAATAAAAGGAAATAAAAGCAAATTGTGAAAGAGACCACAGAAACTGAGCACCAACCTTCTTGCATAAGTGAAACAATATTTCAAAATTAGGGGCTAAAATCATCAAGAAAATCTGAGAAAAATTGTGGCGACACATGTTGTTTTCCTTGAAAGAGTAAAATTTGCCCTTGAATATAAGAATAAATTAGATCAATGTTCAATTTAGATGCTTCACTGTAACTTAATAATACTGAAATTATGAAAAGGTTTTTGCTTGGGGAGTGGACCATTGACCAATAACTTGTAGAATATACCTTTCCTTTGTGCTTATAAATAGACACCAAAATTTTATTTGAAGTGCTTCTTACAGAAACCTGGGAGAATGACACCAGATTGATAGCATAATGCCT
Organism: Pteropus vampyrus; assembly: GCF_000151845.1. Lineage (NCBI taxonomy): Eukaryota > Metazoa > Chordata > Mammalia > Chiroptera > Pteropodidae > Pteropus > Pteropus vampyrus. Next base: position 8,344,021 of record NW_011888793.1, on the reverse strand, counting down.
AGCCAAGAAACAGAATTAGCATGAAATGCAATAAGGTTTATTCTACATGCTAGTTGACAGAAATTGTCAGCAGTCAATCAACCTAAAATAAGATCCACATACACTATATAATTAAAATATGACAAATCCACATTTTAAATTAATTTTTCTCAAAGTAGGTTTAAAATAGAATCTATACGTATATACTCATTATTGTACAATAAATGAGAGAATGTTCTCCATAACCATTGCGCATTATTTACACTGTTGTCACAATTATGTCTTTCAACTAGCTATACTCTGTAAAAAATAAAACCTCTCATAGTTATGCTTAAAGTATTAACACATTTTATTTATTTAATTGACATTATAGAAAACAAATAGCAATCTTTCTTTTCTCATATGTAATAAATATATTTTGAGTACCGTGACTGAACTCTTTCATCTATGAATAACATGGGTCCTAAAAGATATAATAATTTGCTAAATGTCTGTGGCAGAAATAACAAATGCCAAAATGGCTAAACATTTTAACAATATTGTTTGGATCCTATTAATTTCATATTAGGCTATCTAAGGTTAATTACTAGAAGTATGAAAAACCCAAAGCATATAAAATTCAAATAAATTGTCCACATCTACCTCTTATTTTTATCTGTTAATACTGATAAATTACAATAATAAACCATCCTTACACAGTCTTTGAATCACCTTTTAGTTTATAATAACTTCCTGACCTACTGCCCAATCTTTAAAGATTTTATTTGTACTAGTTAAGTAGAATATTATTGCAAATGTTTAACAAGGTTAATATCGAATAGTGAATTATTAGAAACTTTTCAACTTACATTGAAATTAGAAAAATAAACTATGTATTTTTACAGGCAACTATTGTCATAAACAATATGATTTAGAAGCTTTTCCAAAATTTATTCTATAAAAATTCAGATACTTGTTACTTTTTTCTTGGTTTAAAGTTTATTTTTAGGAGATTTTTAATATATTGACATGAAAACTCATCTATGAAAAGATTCTCATACTTTAAACATGCCCTCAGATTTCTGTTTATTTAAGGAGTCATCACATCACTGCCAATGACCATAGCCATGCCTATTGGCACAAGTAAATTTAATTCGCATTACATTTAGATCGGAATAAAACCCTTTAAACTATGTATGAATAATAATGAATTTAAAAATCTGTGTTTAAGTCTGGAAGACACAATGCATGCTTTCATTTGGCTTTGATTTATCACAGCTAATGAACTCATTGCATAAGCACAGATTAGTCCTGAGCAAAAATTATATATTTATACTTTAAATTTATTTAAAGCATTTTACACAAATCATTGTAGAAGAATTTCAAAATTTAGAATATTGTAAAACACAAGAAGTATGATACAAGACAAAATATTATAGAATCCAGACAATAAGATTCCTAATTCTAAACATTAGAGCACCTTCAAACCAATATGAACATGTTATTCTTAGGGAGACAAATCAACATTAGCATGGAGATGACATTACCATGGAGATGAATAAAGATCAAAGTAATGAGTTTTTGAGTTAGAATTTACTGTTTGCCAGTATGGCTGATAAAGCCAAGCCAAGGACAGTGTTCTAAGGCATTACAAGAGGTTATTCATTCAGAAGACATTGAATCATACATTTATGTCATCAACATACAAGGCATGATGGATGTACTGTGTTCCATCATTAATAAATACAAAAGAAATTTAATTTCTCAACATTTCTATTTATCGTCAAATATCTAGTTTTGTATGGAATTTCTAGAGGTGATCAACATTGGTCTATAATCATAAATTCTAGTAGAAAACATCAATGTGAGATTAGTTTTTAAGGAAAATATTTCTAAAACATTCAGTTGAATGAGTATATAACTGTGATAGACACTGAGGCATTCAAATGTAATCTAAGTCACCATCCTGACATCGACTTGTATAGAACATAAAAACAAAAACAGATAGGCACGAAGGAATGAAGCAACTGTATGAAGATCTGCAGTGAGTCCATCCAGGCACTCATGCGCTTGGCATGAAGCCTGCCTCATCCCACACTATTCGTCCTTTCTCTGACATCCTACTGTGGTGTGTGCTGTACTTTTTAATACGTCATTTATTTATTTTTTCTCTACAACTAGAATTTAAATTCCAGTAGGAGGACCTGGAAGATTTCTTCCGTGAGAAACCTTATAGACAATAAAAAGAGAATAAGGCGTATACGGAAGGTGTTTAATGACATTACTCTAAGGACACATCCTTTGGAAGGGCACATCCTTGAGTTTGTGCTTGGTCATGTCCTCAAGATCATTACTGGTAGGTAAGTCACCAGTAATAATAGTGGTTTCCCTCTTGGTTATGGCATCATCTCATCTGGCTCCCAAGCCGCCGAGTCCTCTGCTCCTCAAAGAAGTGCGTGGCTACTATTACGATTCTTTCATGATGCTTCCTCTGAGCAAATATAGGCCAAGGGGTCTCATTCAAAGTCCCACCCAGACATCCTGGTGTTTTAGGCACAGCCCTCTGCCTTACAGTCTGTTTCCTGTGGCAAGATAATAATAGCCTCACACAGAAAATTTCTTTTAAACTGCTTCAAAGGGCTTTTATGTCACTGTTCTCATTTCATGTGCACAATACCCCTGTCAGGCAGGTATTATTATTCCCCCATCTGAGATTCAATGTCTTGTCCAAAATTTCTCGAAGAAATCTCGGCTGAGCCGGGACCAGAATCCAGCCTTATTGACTAATAACTAGAATAAATAGGACACACATAACATATAATGGTGCTCAAGGAGGGAGGAACAAGCATGAACAAGAACAGTATTTACCAAGCTGCCACCTTTCATGAACAATCTTTATAGATTTTGTCTTGTGAACATATAACCTGTTCTCTTATTTGCTATAAATCTATCTCCTTTAAATCTTTAATCTATTCGACTTTAATTTACATGCATTTACTTAAAACATAGCTTTATGAACTTCTTTAGTTATTTTTTTGGAATTATATACACAAATTTTGAGACATCACTAATTTTATAAGAAGAATTCTCCATAGACTATTCCTCTTTGTGCAAGCGCCCGTGCGCGCACACACACACACACACACATACACACACACACACATACACACACATTGAGCTGGGACTAAATCATTAGTGGAAAGCTAGAACAATAAGTACAGGAAATGAGAAGTCAGATTGCCTCAATGGCAGATGTCAACAACATCCCTGCTATTAGATACTTAGCACTGTGTGGAGTGCAAAATGGGGACTGCTGGTGCTACTAGCAAAAGCAAAAGCACATCTCTGGAGAAAAACTTTCCTAATTCAGGTTTACAGGATACTCAGAGATTATGATAAATTGAAAATCATAAAGATAATTATTTCTGTCAGCAAAAAACTAAAGAACACAAAATAGTAGCTTTAGATCCTCCCCACAAGCTGCATATTTTGGAACTGTCATGTATATATTTTATAACTGAAGGCATCAGATATTTAAATATATAAAATACACAGTTGCTAATTGATTATGAACCATTACTAGGAATTAACAAGTACATTTAAATATGCAACTATGAAAAATAAAAATATAATTGTTGAAATTAAAAAAATATGCATCTATTAAACATAAAATAAACTGACTTGAAGAGAGAAATAATGAAGTGGAAAATAGCTATAAAGAATATACCTAGAACATAGCATAAAAGATATAAGTTGGAAAGTGTCAATAACAATATGAAAAATAATAACTTGAATGTGAGTCCTTAAGAAAAAATAGAGAGAATAGAGAAGTGACAACATTTAAGAAATAATAAAGATTTTTTTTAGAATTTGTATAATATACGAATCTATAGGTTAAGGATACACACCATATGCAACAATAATAATGAAAACAATATATTGTCAGGTATAGACACTGTGGAACACCAAAAACAAAGCAATTGTTTTTAAAATAGCCAGAAAGAAGTGAAAATTAACTATAAAGAAACAACGATTAGAATAATAGCAGATTTCTTGACTATGACAAGGGACATTAGCAGACAGAAACTTTTAGCTTTTTACTATGAAAAAAAAAATACAGATCATGAATCATGGAGAATAGATCTTAACAACTGGTTTCAGTTGCCAGAAATGAGAGTAAGTTTATACAGTAGTAAAAACACATGTAAATCAGAAAATACATTTGCTTATAAATGTGTTTTGGTGAATGTAAGTATCCCTTTCTATTAGATATAATCTATGGGTAGAACTGCTAGCTCAGCTCATGGGATATGGTTACATTCGGCTTTAATAAACAAGCAATTTTCCAAAGCAGTTTTATTAATGTAGTAATAATATATAGTGTACTAGTACTAGTAGTAGACAGTATTGTCTGTCTGTCTATCTACCTATCTGTCATTCATTCATTCATCTTGGAGTAGATGTAGTAGTATATCATTCAGTTTTAATTTGAATTTTTCCTAATGATGAATCAAGTTGATTATTATTGTTTTAATTTATATATTTATGATTAATAAAGTCAAAACTATCCAAATGTCTATCAATAATAAAATAGATAAATTGTGATCTAGTCATATATTTGAACATTATTCATCAGTAACATGAATAATTACAAGTATATACAGTAATATGTATGAATCTCACAAATATAATATTGAGAGAAAGAAGCCAGAAAAAAAAAGGTATATTCTTTTGAATTTGCTTAGGTAATGTTCAAAAACCGGTAAAAGTAATCTATAGTATTTAAAGCCAAAGTAGACATCCTTGGAAAGCATGACATATGAAAAAGAGAGTAGTAATGAGATGGAAGCTAATATTCTATGTCTTGATCTTGTTATTAGAGGCAAAACTGTGTTTACTTTTGATGTCATCCAATTTCAATTAAAAAATTCAAAAAAGAAAAAATACATAGATCATGAAATTAGCGTATAAGAATCTAGCTAGTTGTTGTTCATAAAAGATAAATACCGCAAGATAGATTTGAATCGATGTTTGAAATAAGACAAAAAGCAAATAGAAACCAACAGAAATTTGGCAAAACTATAATGTATTTATAAAAAATAAACTTTAAAATATAAAACATTGGTAGGAAGGAGGGAGTAGTAAATAATAATAAAGTAAAATTTGAAAGAATTACAAACAAATCCTCATTACACTAAGAGAAGCGAGCAGAATTCTTTCAATTATTGAAAATTAAATCAAAGAGGAAGTATATAGTACATTTGAACAACATAATTAACTAGCCTGATTTCATAGGCACATAGAACTCTGTTCCCAACAACTAGAAAATATCCATTATTTTCAATCACATATGGAATATTTATATAAATCAATGATATAATATACCATAAAACAAGGCTTAACACATTTCTGAGAAACAATGTAAGTTAGAAGAGGTTCTCTGACCATAATACAAAGAAGTTAAAAGTCAGTTAAAAAAAAAAAAAAAAAAACCTCAATCTATAATTAAAAAATTCTATATTTTTTGTTGAAAAACTACATCTTAACAGTGATTAATAAAACATTTAGAAATAGATAATAAAAATGATCTGATTCAGAGAAAGTGGTTGTTTGAAGGAAACATCTAGTCTTAAATGAATGTATTAAAATTAGAAACTAAGTTAATTTTTCAATCTCAGATTTAACTGAAAAACAAACAATACAAAGGAAGGAAATAAAATGATAGAAAACAAAAAATTGTGAGGATTTACAAAGCTTAGTTATTCATTTAGAATTTAATAAGACAAAAAATAATGAAATTATTAAAAGTAAAAGTGAGCTCCTTTTTCTCATCTTCCTTTCCTAAACTTTAATTTAGCCCAATAGTGATTAGGTGGAGCTAAGCAAAGCCACTGTCTGTCTATGCCAAGAAAAGGAAGCAAGCTGGGATGGCTAGAACAAAGATGCTGGAACCCAAAGATAATGAAGAGGCCGTTTCTGCTGAGGGATGGAAGCTTCCTGCATGTTGGAGCCCTTTCATTAGGAGAGCTACTACACAAAGAGATGACCCAATCACATAACAAAGAGAGCAATTCTGCTCTATGGCAAGCTGAAGTAGGTAGAAGTGGGGGATCTGAGCTCAAGAGAAGTGAAGTGAGGTTCTGCATGTGCGCACACACATTCTCTAGTTTTATTTTCACTAAGTGAGCCTTGAAGCAGCCAAAACTCAATGGCAATTAACATATCTATAATCAGATCTTAGTTTCTAAATACCATTTTCTACTATTTCAACTTGGAGAAATAGTTAATTCCAGGGCTGGGACAAAATAGCATATCACCCAGGAATATCTTATACCAGAAATTAAAGGAAATATGAAAATATAATGGGAATATGTCAAAAGGACACATCTTAATAGAAGCCAGATTTGGCTCCTGTCAGCCAAATCTGGAATGTTCGAACATTAAAGTAAGCTATAATAGTGTAATAGATTGACTAGAATCCCTCTTACCACCAAATTTATGTCCTTCTAGAACCTCAGAAAGTGACTTTATTTGTATATAGGCTTCACAGATGTAATTAGGATAAAATAAATTCATACTGGATCAAGGTGGGCCCTAAATTCCAATGACTGATGTTTCTGTGAGAAGAAAAGAGGACACACAGGGATACATACAGTGAAGTCCACGTGAAGATAGGGACAGAGTTTGGAATAGTGTACTTACAAGCTAAGGAATAATAATCTTTGCTAAGAGCAAACAGAAACTAGGAAGGAGCAAGAAGGATTTTTCCCTATAGCCTTGAAAGACCTAAAAACAGCTTGATTTTGAAGTTTTAACTTCTAGATATATGAGAGAATAAATTTGTCTTGTTTTAAGTTACATAGTTTCGGTACTCTATTATGACAGCCCTCAAAAATTAGTACTGATAGGAACATATTATAACCCACTGAATGAAATAGGAAATCAAGACTCCATGATGATATAAATAAACATAAATTGAAATTGGAAAAGAAATAGAATATTTATATAGTCTGTAATTATCTTCCTACATATTATTAATAAATTACAGTAGAAAAATATAACAAAAGAGAAGTCTGGCAGATATCACCTAAATCAAGTGATTGAATTTAACATCAGTAATCAGAAAAATCTAAATTATGTGCCAACAAATAGGATGCAATGAGAAAAATCTCAAATTAAGGGACAATCTACAAAATAATTGGCCTGTAATTTTTTCGTGTCAGGGTCAGGATTGTCAAGAATTATTTCAGATTAAAAGAAACTAAAGAGATATTTTAATAAAATCTAACACATTATCCTAAACTAGATTCTTTAGCTATAAAGACAATATCAGAACAACTAGTAAAAGCTGAATTAAGTTCAAGTGTTAGATATTAGTAATATATTAACATTAATTTTCAAAATTTGACGATTTTATTATAATTATGTATAAGAATGACATTTTAGAAAATACATACTAACCTACTTGTTAGGGAATGAAAAAAAGCATTTTGTTTCAAATGGTTCAGGATTAAAATATACTTTGTACTGTATTGGAAACTTTTCTAGGTTAGTAACCATTTCAATTTTTAAAAAATAAGGCATATTCATTTGTTTTATATATTCTCTAGATATCAGTTTATTGAATATTTACAAGATATCAGGTATAATCTAGATACTGGGAATATAACATTTCAGAAACTATGTAAAAATTCCTCCCCTCATGGATACAGAAATAAAATTATATGAACTAGATACATGAAATATACATTGTATTAATATGTAGTAATACATAGTGTTCCTATATGTAGGAAACTGAATTAGTATTGGGGATAAAGTATATGTATATGCATGTGTGTATATAAAGGGATAAAAAGGTGGCTAGGAAAGACGTCTGGTGGTACTTGAGTAAAGAACTGTATGAATTATGGGAATGTGTCATGAATATGGAAGAGGAGAATCTTTGAGAGAAAAAATACAAGAAATCCAAATGCCCTGAAGTGAGAACTGACTGGGAATGTTGAGATTTTTAGGAATGCATGGAAGATGAGATAGAGGCAAAGGATGAAACGCAGGTAGAGACAGGACCAGGGGACTTGTGGGCCTGTAAACCGTTATGTGGTCACTGAATTTTATTTTATTTTTCTCACAGTTATGGTGGCTGGAAGAGCAAGATCAAGGTGCTGGTAGGGTTGATTTCTCCTGCGAGCTCTCTCTTTGGCTTGCAGATAAACACCTTCTTACTGTTTCCTCATGTGGTCTTTTTCTCATTATGTATGCATTCCTTGTGTGTTTTTGTCTTCTTATAAGTCATATTAGATTAAGGCTCTACCTTATGACCTTATTTAATTTTAATTACCTTCTTGAAGGCCCTGTCTTCAAATGCAGTCACACTGGGATTAGGACTTTAAGCTATGAACTTTGTGGGGAAACAATTCAGTCTATAACAAACTTTAGTTCATGATGAAGACATACAAATTATAAACATATATGTACCTTACAACAGAAGGTTATGATACATGAAACAAAAACTGACAGGTTGAAGGAAAAAATAAATAATTCAACAGTCATATTTGGAGGTGTGAATATTCCACTCACTGTGATTTATAGAACCACTAGACAGAAAATCGTCAAGGAAATAGAAGACTTGAAAAACTATAAATCAACTAGACCTAATA
>NW_011888793.1:8333079-8335356 GCF_000151845.1 Pteropus vampyrus | reverse complement strand
TATGTATAAGAATGACATTTTAGAAAATACATACTAACCTACTTGTTAGGGAATGAAAAAAAGCATTTTGTTTCAAATGGTTCAGGATTAAAATATACTTTGTACTGTATTGGAAACTTTTCTAGGTTAGTAACCATTTCAATTTTTAAAAAATAAGGCATATTCATTTGTTTTATATATTCTCTAGGTATCAGTTTATTGAATATTTACAAGATATCAGGTATAATCTAGATACTGGGAATATAACATTTCAGAAACTATGTAAAAATTCCTCCCCTCATGGATACAGAAATAAAATTATATGAACTAGATACATGAAATATACATTGTATTAATATGTAGTAATACATAGTGTTCCTATATGTAGGAAACTGAATTAGTATTGGGGATAAAGTATATGTATATGCATGTGTGTATATAAAGGGATAAAAAGGTGGCTAGGAAAGACGTCTGGTGGTACTTGAGTAAAGAACTGTATGAATTATGGGAATGTGTCATGAATATGGAAGAGGAGAATCTTTGAGAGAAAAAATACAAGAAATCCAAATGCCCTGAAGTGAGAACTGACTGGGAATGTTGAGATTTTTAGGAATGCATGGAAGATGAGATAGAGGCAAAGGATGAAACGCAGGTAGAGACAGGACCAGGGGACTTGTGGGCCTGTAAACCGTTATGTGGTCACTGAATTTTATTTTATTTTTCTCACAGTTATGGTGGCTGGAAGAGCAAGATCAAGGTGCTGGTAGGGTTGATTTCTCCTGCGAGCTCTCTCTTTGGCTTGCAGATAAACACCTTCTTACTGTTTCCTCATGTGGTCTTTTTCTCATTATGTATGCATTCCTTGTGTGTTTTTGTCTTCTTATAAGTCATATTAGATTAAGGCTCTACCTTATGACCTTATTTAATTTTAATTACCTTCTTGAAGGCCCTATCTTCAAATGCAGTCACACTGGGATTAGGACTTTAAGCTATGAACTTTGTGGGGAAACAATTCAGTCTATAACAAACTTTAGTTCATGATGAAGACATACAAATTATAAACATATATGTACCTTACAACAGAAGGTTATGATACATGAAACAAAAACTGACAGGTTGAAGGAAAAAATAAATAATTCAACAGTCATATTTGGAGGTGTGAATATTCCACTCACTGTGATTTATAGAACCACTAGACAGAAAATCGTCAAGGAAATAGAAGACTTGAAAAACTATAAATCAACTAGACCTAATAGATAAGTATAGAATAACAGCAGAATACACATTCTACTTAAGTGCACATAGAACATTCTTCAGGCTAGGCCATATACTAGACTATAAAACAAGACTCAATAAATTTAAAAGGTTCGAGCCCACACAAACTACATTCTGATCACAACAGAATTATATTTCAAATCAACAAAAAAGATTTGATTCACAAATAGGTGGAAAGTAAATAACATATTTTAAATAATTCACATGTCAATGAAGATATATCAGGGGAAACTTGAAAGTACTTTGAATTGAGAAAATATGAAAACATATCAAAATGTATAGAATGAAGTTAACGCAGTGCTTAGAAGGAATTTTATAGCTGTATTTTTATTTTATTTTATTTTATTTTATTTTATAATTTATTTTTTTATGGTGACATTGGTTAACAAAATCCCATAAGCTTCAGCTGTACACTTTAACAGTAAGGCATATAACTTTATAGCTTTAAATGCCTTTATTAGAAAAAAAGTTCGCAGTCAATAATATTAAGAAGCATAAGAATAGACATCCATTTCTTTTTCTGATCTCATTGTGAAAGTATTCAATCTTTTACTATTAAATGCGGTATTAGCTGTATGTGTTCCATAGATGGCTTTCGTCACATTGAAGAAGTGCCTCACTATTTTTATGTCACTGAGAGTTTATTTCACACAAGTATTTAATTTGTCAAATGCTGTTTCTGCATCTGTTGAGATGATTAGACACATTTCAATTTATTATGTAAATACAGTAAATTAAATTGATTGATTTTCACATGTTAAACCAGCCTTGTCATCCTAAAATAAAACCCATTTGACCATCATATATTACCTTTTTTTGCTTAATTTATTTTGCTAATGTTTTGTGAAGATTTTTGTATGTATGTTTATGAGGGATATTTGTCTATAAGGTTCTTATACTATTTTTCTCAGGTTTTTGATACATCTCATGTTTGTATATATTCAGGCTATTAATTTTATAATCTAATATTCAACCTAATTCTCTTTGTGTTGGTAGAAGCTTCTTTTTAAGAGGATTTTTTTT
>NW_011888793.1:8330493-8332604 GCF_000151845.1 Pteropus vampyrus | reverse complement strand
ATATATATGCACATATATTGCTAGAGTTCGATTCTTTATGTCCTCCAAAACTTCATATGTTGAAATCCTAACCCCTAAAGTATTAGTATTAGAAGGTGGGCCTCTGGATGATGTTTAGGTTATGAAGGTGGAGCCCTCATAAATGGGATTAGTGTCCTTATAAAAGATGCCCCAGAGAGCTCCCTCACTCCTTCCATCACTTGAGTTTACAATGAGAATTCTGCAACATGGAGGAGGGCTCTCATCAGACACCAAATCTGCCCGTGCCTTCAACTTGGACTTCCCAGCCTCTAGCCTGAGAGAAATAAATTTCTGTTCTTTATAGCTACTCGGTTAAGGTATTTTTGCTAAAGCAGCCCCAAAAGACTAAGATATACACTTTCTCACAGACAACACACAAACACACTTTTTTTTAGGTTTTGAAACCATATTGCTGGATGTATATTTAATCTGGTTCTGCCTTTTACCAGCTATATAATATTGAGTAAGTTATTAAACCTTAACGTATCTCAGTTTGCTCAAATATACTATAGAAATTTTAGAGGATAAAATGGATTATATAAATAAGCTCCTTAATAAAATTCTTAACTCATAATAAATACTCATTAATTATTTGTAATTGTTAAAAACCTCATTGTTCTATGGGGTTATTCATTTTACGTTCATAAAAATCAAGTTATATAGATTTCATTCTTAATGGAAGTGTTTTCTTCACTTATATAGTTCAAATTTATTTTTTTCTTGTCTGTATCTTATTTCTTTTTATAAATGTATCATAATTCACTGACATACTGAGATTGAGTATTCATGTTGTTTTCTTTTTAGTTCTTCTTTGACCAATGCTGCAATACATAACTTTATACATGTTATTTCTGTAGAATTAATCCTATAAAATAAATTTTCAGAATTAGAAATGATGGCTCAGAGTCTGTGTGTATTTTTATTTTTTAATAGAAGTTACCATTTTGCTTTTAAAATTGCTATAATAATTTGTACTACCATCAATTATGTATAAGTAAGTTTTCCAGAGGAAATTCTTCATCTGTAGTAGGTATTATCTCAATTTTAAAATAGCCCATCTTATGGGTATAAAACATTTGTTCAATATTACCTCAGTTTGCATTTTTGACTACTAATTTAGTTTGAGTGTGTATTCATCTACTTATTCGTCATTTGAATTTGTTCCTCTGTGAATTGTCTCTTCATATTATTTCCACATTTTCCTGTTGTATGTTTTGTTTCCGACTTATCCAATTTTATTTCTCCAGTGCTTTGAGATGTTTCTTTCCATATGATATTTTAAGCCAAAAATTCTGGTCTCGACAGTGATCACATCGTCTTCAATTCATTTACTAAATTGTTCATTTGGGAAATCACATTTGTTTATATCTTCTAGTTCTAAAGTAAATATTTGCCACATGTGTGTACTGCATTGGAATCTATTAAATATCTTATTTTGTCATTATTCAAGTTACAGCCTGTCAACAGTAACAGCTCTGTTTTCCTTGCCCTATATTAATGTTGTTTGAACAGCTACTTATTATCTAGAATCTTTGAGTTTGTTGTTATTATTATAATTTTAAATTGTTTTTTTGGGTTTTAGACTTGGTTAGTGCAGCACCACCTAACTGTGAGCAAGTGAAAAGCGCTCTCCATCCCTGTAGGGTAGGGGTGCAGCATTAGGTTAGCTGCATTTTACCTATTAAGGCACTAGGAGTTTGTGCCTGGGTCTCCTCACTCTTAAGGCCTCAGGGCTGGAGAGGGCCCAGCCCACTTATACATGTTCCCACTGTTCTTATCATGGTGGCATTTCATATATAAGTCAAAGGGTCCCAGATGGTCAAGATTTTTCTAAGATATGCTTATCCTAATATTCACCCAGAGTTGAAGACAGACAGAGGAATTGTGACGTTCAGAGGGAAAGGAAGTAAAATTCAGCTCTCTGTCTTTCCAGAATTTTTCATGCCTATATTTTCTCTTCATGATTAAATATCCAATTATTTAGATTAGCTCATAGTTACTTGAATATATTGACATCTTTAAAATATTTCATTCAAAATCGCTTTTGCCATAGAAATACAAAGTGGAAATAATTTACTTTAAAATAGATC
>NW_011888793.1:8279144-8330443 GCF_000151845.1 Pteropus vampyrus | reverse complement strand
CCCTGTAGGGTAGGGGTGCAGCATTAGGTTAGCTGCATTTTACCTATTAAGGCACTAGGAGTTTGTGCCTGGGTCTCCTCACTCTTAAGGCCTCAGGGCTGGAGAGGGCCCAGCCCACTTATACATGTTCCCACTGTTCTTATCATGGTGGCATTTCATATATAAGTCAAAGGGTCCCAGATGGTCAAGATTTTTCTAAGATATGCTTATCCTAATATTCACCCAGAGTTGAAGACAGACAGAGGAATTGTGACGTTCAGAGGGAAAGGAAGTAAAATTCAGCTCTCTGTCTTTCCAGAATTTTTCATGCCTATATTTTCTCTTCATGATTAAATATCCAATTATTTAGATTAGCTCATAGTTACTTGAATATATTGACATCTTTAAAATATTTCATTCAAAATCGCTTTTGCCATAGAAATACAAAGTGGAAATAATTTACTTTAAAATAGATCGCTAGCATAGTTAAAATTGATAAATGCTATTTTGTTTCAATAAAATGCAAATGCATTTTTAAGCCTCTTCCTCTCTTTGTATTGGGATATTATATTCTAACTTCTCAACAATAAAGGTAAAATGAAAAAGAAAAGAAATAAAAAATGGGATAAATATAAATCTTGATTTTCATCTTTTTACATAACTTTCAGCAAGCAAAAGCCCAATAGCATTGAAATTCTCTTTAAACTATAACTTGTCTTGAGAATCCACACAATAGGGAAAATTCTGAGTGATATATTGTACAATGTTTTATTCTGACAATAGATTGCTGAGTGGTATAAGTGATCCACAACCTCAAAATCTCAAGAAATACTTATCTTTAGAATATATTATTTTTTTCATTTTTTTTCAAAATTCAGAGTTGTCTCATGTCTTATAAATAAGTCTGAATGTCATCTAATTTTACTCTTTCAGAAGTCCTTTCTAAGAGGAAATTTTACTTTTTCCTTTGAAAGCTTTAGCTTAGAATTGATAGAGCATAATTATCATTCACAATTTATTTAAGCTTACTTTAAGACTAGCAGTTTTGGAAGTAATAATGTTATGCTTTAATACGGCATATTAATGGCATATTAGTAGGTTGATGGGCAGTTTTTTATTACAAGTAATTCACTGTATAATGGTTTCTTTTTATGTCTGTGGATTGGTTGTCTCATGCTTTGTATAAAACACATATGAGCTCATTATTCTAAGTACCAAGAGCTACATATCTAAAACTTTAATGTAACTAGATTAGCTTCAGGATAATTTCTGCTATTAATAACACTGTGAGAAAAATATAATGGCCACTTGGAAAAAATAGAAGAGGAGGAAGAGGAAGGAAGGAAGGAAGACATGAAAAACATAACAAATCAGAACTACAGAACTAAAAAACAACCTTTGATACTGGTACTTTATAGAAGTGATGTACATACTGTTTATATATATAAAAAAAGAAGAAAATGCTAAGATAGCACATTGATGACAAAATTCAAAAAGCGCTATTTTAGTTTAACAATTTTTAACAAAAATTTTATTTAACATAATAAAGTATTTTTTAAAAAACTTCATATTTTAACATTCACATTACATCAAATATGGAATCTGAATCATCTGTAGCTGTTTTGGGATCATGGTGTTACTTGTGAAGAGAGTAGAGGATTCATTATCCAAGAGGATAGTGTACTAGATGTTTCGTATGTTATCTCAGTTAATATTTATAATCACTCTCTCAATTACATATTATTTCTATTTCACATAAAAGAAAACTGATAAATCATATTCAACATTGCACATTCAGGAAGAGTTGAACCTGAATTTGAAGCCCAGTATTATTGAGTCCAAAGACATTTTTATTTTACTACTCTATCTCCCTTCTATACATGCTTATATATTCTTAATGAATAGGTGTAAAATTGAAGGGGAGTTAGTAGTAAAATTAAGATAATTTTACATACATGTAATTTATCAAGACAAGATTAACATTATTTAGGCAATGTTTATAAAACTGGTAAATTTAGAGAAAACAAAATCAGCAAGGTCAGGAGTCCAATTTCAACATAACCCTAATATTATAAAATTAATATTATAAAATTTGATAAAATGAAGCAAGATTACTCTTAAATTGAATGTGAATATCTTTTTGTAAAAGATAAGTCACAATGTAAAATTTTCTGCCATAGCAATCTTTTTCTGTAGAAATTGAAAATAATCTCATTGAACTCATTACCTAGTTTAAAGAAAAAATAAAATTTTAATTGATCCATTAGTTGATTGTGGTGATGACAGTTGCACAGATTTTAATTTTTCAAATTCTTTAATCGACGGCAAATTATCATCATCTGCATGCATAAAATTATACTCTTGTTTGAATTTATTTTCTTTTAATTTTCTCTTTAGTCTACTTTCTCTAATCCACATTCTCCATAATGTTCCATAAAGTCCATCATAGGCACCTATTCTAACATGATTCATGTATATCCTTCGATAGTGATGTGTCTTGGTAAAATAAATAATATTTTTTTGTTTCAAATTTAAAGTTATAACACTGAATGTGCTATGTCCCTTTTCTGTTTTGTTTCATGCATTTTATTAGTATGAAATATAAATATAAAATATTTTAATATGTATCTGTTGTTTTTGGGTATACCTCATTTGTGGTTTCTAAAATAATGGCATTGAACAGGTAACTCTCAGCTCTCAGCTACCACAAATATATTCAATAAACAAATGTTGCATGGTTCCTTATGGATCTATTATACAAACCAGAAAAAATTTCTTGTATGTATAAACAAGGCATAGAATTGATAAATTAAAGGGAATACAAACATTAAATTCTATTAAAGACTGTCAGGTTGCTTTCAGAATGGTTAATATTTCACTTCCTTTTTCAGTAGTAGTTTTGTTGTATATATTTATGTAAATAAGTAGTCACAGTTACCTGATTTCTTGGAGGTTGCCAGGCCTAAAAGTAGCTTGTATCTGGGTCCTGCCTTTACCTCGGGGCAGGGAGTACCAAGTCACAATTTCCCTAAGCACTCCCCACTCCCTCTCCACAGCAGGAAGATCTTGAGCAGCTTTGTCTAGGTGATGGCTTTAAATTACTGTCACCTAATGTCAAGCAGCCATCCCATAAAAAAAAAATAACAATAAAAGATGCATTCAGAGCAACTGTAGACCAAGTTATCTACAAGTTATCAGAAATAAAGAAAAATATGTGCCTGCTACTTTGATGGCTCTGAGATTTAGCAAGCACCAAGCAATGCAGCTGTTGTTTACCTTGAGCCCAGAACACATAAGTAGTTTTTTTCCAATACTTATTATATATTACTACATTACCTACATTGCAATCATTGTTGGAGGGTAATCTGGTTATTTTTTGATTCTTGTTCTTTTTTAGATCATCAGCTTTTTTCTCTCTTTAATCTTTTACAGTATTCTCTTTGTTTTTCTAAAAATTCATGACAACATGGAGATATTTAAAATATTCTTTTGGTTCATAGTTTTGTTAAATTTCAGCATAAGATATAAAGGTGTATCTTCTTTATCCATCTTGTTTGGTACTCTATGATATGTTTTCAACAACGTTTCTCATTTTTGTTTTAGGAAATACTTAGTAATTATGTTTTCAGATATTTATTTCCAACAATTTTTCTTTTCCTTTCCTTGTGGTAATACTATAAAACGGTCTACCTAATGAGATATTAAAATAGCCACTCCAACATTTTGTTATTGTTTGTATAGTATATCTTTTTCCATCCTTTTACTTTCAATTGACTTATGTCTTTAAATTTCAAGTGAGGTTCTTATGAGCATAATGCAGTAGATGATTTTATTTTTAATCTACTCTGCCAATTTATATCTTCTGATTGGTGTATTTAGACCATTTACATTTAAGGTAATTACCGATATGTTAATGTGTGATTCTGCCGCTTTTATTATTAGATTTCTATTTGTTTCCTCAGATTCTCATTCTTCTGCTTCACTTTTATTACCTTTTTCAGATTACTTAAATATTTCTTAAGATTACATTTTGAATAATTTATGGTGGCTTGATTGCATCTCTTCACAGAGTTTTTATAGTGGTTGATCTGGGTGTTATGATATGCATATGTGACTTATGACAGCCTACTGGTATCAACATTTTGACACTTCGGAAGTGTGAAAACCTCTCTTGCATTTAGTATCCTTTTTTCCCCTCCATCTTTAAATGTTATTGTCTTGTGCATTGAATGGTGTTATAATTTCTCTGT
The DNA here is from genome assembly GCF_000151845.1 of Pteropus vampyrus. NCBI lineage: Eukaryota > Metazoa > Chordata > Mammalia > Chiroptera > Pteropodidae > Pteropus > Pteropus vampyrus. The sequence continues at coordinate 8,326,214 of NW_011888793.1, read as the reverse complement.
CACCAACTATGATAATTAAAACTCATGAAGAACAGGATAGTTTATTGTATATATCCATATTTCTGCTCTTTCTGTCATTCCTCCTTCCTATCTAACATTCGAAGATTCTTTCTTTTAACATATCCTTTCTATGAAAAATTTTCTGTCGGCAATCTTTAAGTGTAGGTCTCTTTCAAAAATTATTTTAATTTTCCTCAACTGAGAACTTTATTGTTTTCTCTTCATTCTTCAAGGATAGTTTCTCCAATATAGAATTCACAGTGGACAGAATTTTTTTTCAGCCTTGAAAAAAGATCATTCCCTGGTTTCTGAGACGATATCTCCTGTCATTGAACTGGTGTTGCCCTATAGGTAATGCATCATTTCTCTCTGGCCTCTTTGAAGGTTGTTTAAATATTAAAGCATTTTTTCCTAGAATTTCTATTATTTATTTCTATTTCATATTTAAAAATAAAGAAATCTTCAAGATGATGGCTCAGTCACATAAGACAGGTAAAAGAAAATACTAATTTTTAATCATAATTTAGCATAAGTTCAAATAACAAGCATTATTGTAAAGTCCAGAGAACTGGTCATTGACAATTCTAAATTTCTTATAGACATTAAAATTTTCTTATTTCAGTTTAAATCTGTGCATTATTCATAAAATTGCTCAATAATATTTATTAAATGAAAATCCAAGCAGAGAAGCAGTTACCAACTTAATTATAGAACATGTATTTTTTCTTAAAATGAAAAAGGAAAATCTGAGGATTGAAATACAGAAATATATAATACTGATTTCTTTTTAAAATGTTCTTTGTAAAATTAATATTAAGAAAAACATCCCAAATGTTCATTGATGGTATTCGTGTCTTTGAATCTAGCTCTCACTAGTCATAAATATAACTGCATAAAGAATACTTCCAAGTGTATTTAAAAGTAACAGTGAATGTCAATGTCTTTATATGTAAATATAAATGAACTTTTTGAATGATGGTCCCACAAGAGACAGCTTTGAGGCTCACATTCTATAGTACAGGATGTTTGTAAAATATACCACCAAATACAAGAATGATTTACTCTTAGATTTTTCAATGCCTTTCGTAATAATGATTTTTGTGCTTCAGTTATGTTCATATAATCTGATGAAGTCTATCTGCCACAAATTTCATAGAAGAATTTGGTTAAAAAATAAAAAGAAACTTTAATCAAAAATACAATTAAATACATCTCTAAAATAATTTAAAGTGTCTTTTTTCAAAATTTTACCTTTTACATGCTGCATGTATTTAAATGTGAATTTTTACTTTTTAAACTACTTTGCTCAGGTATACTTTACATGCACTAAAAAGTCAATATTTGTGTACAGACTGAAGTCTTTTGACAAATGCGAAAGTCTGTGTAATGACTACAACAATCAAGATCAGAATATTTTCATCATCCTTAAATGTTCTGGTGTGTCAATCTCCCCTGCTTCTGCTCCCAAACAAACTTAATCCATTTGTCATTGTAGATTAGTTTTGCCTGTTCTAGAATTTCCTGTAGGTGGAGTCATGCTCTCTTTTGTGCCTAGCTTCTTTTGCTCAGCATAATGCTGTTAAGATCATCCATATTTTTTTATGCATCATAATTTCCTTTATTTTTATTGCTGAGTAGATTTACATTTTATGGACATAGTGCAATGTGTTTATCCATTCACCTATTGAATTCACTTGCTTAAAACTTTTGCCAATATTTGATATTATCAGTATTTTTATTAATAATTCTGGCAGATGTTTATTCACATCTTATTGTGCTTTTAACTTATATTTTTTGATGGCTCATGATATCGACCATCTTATTATTGGCTTATTGGCTATTCAATGTCTGTGAATTATGGATCCAAAACTTCCTCACTTTAATTTGAAATTGTTTTTAGTGTTTTACTCATTTCGCTTTACATAAAAATTTCACAATTTCTCAGGTCCTATTAAATAACTGTGAGATTTTTATTTGTACGTCAGTATGTCATGACATACTTATTCAAAACTATTTGTATACTTTCTATAATCTAGGCACTGTTCAAGAACTTGGGATATCCCATTGAATAAAGCAGATATACTCTTTTATTTCTTGGATGTTATATTCTAAAAGAGGAAGAAACATATTAAGGATAGATAGATAGGTAGATGATGATGATGATGATGATGATGATGATGATGATGATGATAGATGATAGATGGATGATACATAGATAGATAGATACATAGATAGATAGATACATAGATAGATAGATAGATAGATAGATAGATAACCAGACATAAATAGGTACATACACCAATAGTGATGATAATGCAGGGCAAGTAGTGTCATCATAGGTTTTACTTAAATAGTGTCATTATAGATTTCATCTTTTAGATGGTGAACATAGACCAGAATGAAGTTGGGGGTTAAGCTCTATTGATAAGTGGAGAAAAAAGAAGTCCTGGTAAAAGGCACAGCTAGTGTGAAAGGCCCTGAGATGGGTACACGTTTGATGTGTTCAAGAAACACTAAGAAGGCCAGTATAGGTGAACAGAAATGAGCAATTGGAAAATAATAAAGGATGACAGAGAAACCAGTATGGATGGAGTAAAAGATTGTAAAAGAACAATACTGGGCCACTGTGAACCACATGCTGGTGAGGTAAAGGCAAACTAGATATAAGGCTATTTCAGTAATCCAGGAATCCATAGTGTAGGTAGTAAGAAGTCTTCAAGCTCTTCATATTTCTGGAAAATAAAGGCAAGAAAAATTTGCAATGGTCAGATGTGAGATAAAAATAAAAAGAAGTATTTGTCAAAACCTATGAAATGTCACCATTAAAAAATTTAAATTTAATTTTAAAAAACTATGAAATGTGCAACACCAAGAGCAAACTCTAATGTAAACTATAAAATATGAGTGATAGAGATTTGCCTATGGAGGTTCATTGATTTCAACAAATGTATCAGTCTGGTGCAGGATGCTGATAGTGGGAAAGATTATGCATGTGTGGGGACAGGGAAGATTAGGGAACTCTCTGTATTTTATGCTTAATTTTGCCATAAACTTAAAACTGCTCTAAAAAATAAAATCTATGAATAAAATAAATAAAAACAAGGTTAACATTTGCCTAAAGCAATTAAAAGAATGGAGTTACCATTTATGAAGATGGAAAAACAGAGGAAAAGTTTGCTGCTAGGTCGAGAGTCACAAGTTTAATTTTAGACAAGCAAAGTGTGATATGCCTATTAGATTTACAAGTGAAAATACTAAATAGGTACTTAGAAGTGTGATTCAAAGGTGCGGGAGTGAGATCTAGATTGGAAATGAAAATTTAGAAAACGTAAGCATATTGATTTTTTTTTTTAATTTATGGAGAGGTGATCAATTAAAGAGTGAGTAGAAATAGAAACTCCATTATTTCAAGGTTAGGAATGTGAGGAGAAACCACCAAAAGGAAATGGAAAAGGAGCTTCCAGTGAGAAAAGAGGGGAACCAAAATTGGTAAGACATAACAATTAATCATTGGACTCGGTCATCTGAAAGTTAATCATAATTCTGGGTCTAAACAGAGAAAGAGCTCACTGCCTGCAGCAAAGACAAGCAATGAAAAGGTTTCAGAAAAAGTAGTTTCAAAATAAGTGATTTCAACATTTTTTAAGAGTTAAATCTAGTTTCACCTAAGTGGAAGCAAATAGAAATTACACAAATAGGTACAAATGTTAAAGTTCATGATTTATAAGGTCATTTTTTTCCATTTGAATTCTTTATAAAAGAGATTTATTCCCAGTGTATTAATTAGTCCAGATAACAAGATATATAAGATGATAGTTCAAAAACTCTACTGTATATAAAAAGAGATCAGAAGTCTTGTTTAAAAATACTGAGTTTCTTGTCTTAGCCTCAGAGATTTGTTAAGTCGGAGATAGAAAAATATAGCGCGGGTGATTTTACATGGGTAGTCTATAAACACCCACATGTTAAAACCACTGTTAGTGGATGTTGTTTAATGATGACCAAGTAGAAAGCCACTGTTTTGGCATGGACACTAACAACATTTTTGGCAAATTTCTCTGCCACCAGTCTCATTAATATAGTAACTAACATTTTTCCTGAGTGTAACATCTTGTGGAAGCCTCACGACCATAATGTGATAAGAGACGTTATGTTATCACCATTTTCAAGTTGAGGGAACTGAAACTCAGACAGTTTAAGTAATATACTCTTATTTATATTCATTCAATAAATAATAAAGTTTCTCTAATGTGTCGGGAATTTTTCTTGATAAATCAAATCTTGTTCTTATGGTGGAACAGAGTTGTAGAGAGAGAGAATAAAATATAAAAAAATAAATACAAAAATGAGATAATTTCAATGGTTTGCAGAAAATACTATAAGATAATAAAATATAAATTAGATGTTCAAAGAAGAGCTAATTGAGATGGTATTTTTGAGTGATACCTGAATAACAAGGGCCCCAGACATGAAAATCAGCTAACACATAATTCCAGACAGAAGAAACTGCCAGCTTAAGAGGCTCAATACATTTACGTTAAAGGCTACAGTTGTAATTTTTGAACTGGATAATTTTTTAAATAGCCGACTATTTTATTTTTGTTTTTTTCTCAAACAGGCATTTGAACATGGAGAACTCTCTTGAGTTTATGATAGAACAGGACTCATACTAATTGTCAAGTAACACAAAAATCTTTTCTCTTGGAAAGTTGGACTGGTGCAGTTTAATCAGACAGTGAGGCTGTATAAGCCACAAATTTGTATGGCTTTAGCAATTATTCATTTGTTTGTATAATACTAAAAGTTAAGGAAGTATGAACAAAAAGGAAGAGAGGTGAATGCTGTGAACATGGAGAAACTGTAGCTTCAACCACTAGGAAGTTCTGGGTAAACATAGCTAACAAAGATTAAAGAAAAAAAGGCAGTGACTAGAGTTTTGAAATTTGGGCCTCTGTCAAAATGCTCATCTCAGCTAGCTATATAGACAAAGAAAATCTTTATTTAAATTTATGTGACTTCTGGAATCCATGGAAGTTTTGATATATGAAGTGTATCTCTTTGAAATAAAAGAGTTGAATATCATGTTAAAAACAAGTTAAAAATAAAGATGTTGCTTGCTTAGTTGTATGACAAAAGTGATTCTTTCAAAAGTCTTTCCAATGTAAATACTAGTTAGTTAAAAACTAGCTGTTAATTGAGTAAGTTAAGTGCACCTCTCTAAGATTTTTTTGTTCTTATCTTTTATGTATTAATACATAAAGCTAAAGACAATTTCAAGGGAGAAAATATCTATTTTTACTTTGGAAAATTAAAAACAACACAAAATTAACATGAAGCGTAGATTCTTAATGCTTCTACTTGAAGATTTAAGAAAATAAAAAATGCTCTGAGGTGGTAATAGCTTATGATTCCTTCATAAGTGGAATAATTTTAATTAATCTAGAAATTTTACTACAAATAATAACTTAATCTCATTAAAAATGAAAATATTACAAGCATCATATTTTCAAAATGAAAAGTGATCTGGGTCCTGGGAAAAATTTCACATTTTATCTTGTTTAGAAATAGAAAAATAGAAGAGGCATTAAAGTCAAAAGCTATAAAGTATTTCAGGGTTTCTTGCTCTACTCACTCTTACTGCAAGAATTCCAGTATCTCAAACTGATGCCATTTATCCTTCACCTATAGGATCAGGACTTAATCTGATTATTAGCAAAGGATGCTATTAATCAAAGCACTTTAAGACTTGGCCTCAAATCCACCCTGCTGGCCTTCTAGGACTTGTACTTCTCATTTTTTGCCTTATTTTTCATAACCACTTCATTGACATATTTCTGTCATGATCACTGAGAAACTTTGCTATGCTGTTACCAGTTTCCTTAATTTGTCCTTGTTTTTTGGCCTGGAATTCTGCTTCTTGAACGTGGTCCCTAAGGCAGCCTCCCCTACTTTTTGCCAAATCTGTGAATAACCCTCTGCTATCATCCAAGTTCCTACATCCATCTGCCAGGGTCCTGTCCAGTTTCGAATATACTGACATAGAGGCAAGGTTTCACTTCCAAGTGATTTTTGTCTTCTAAGAAAGTACTTCTTAAACCTGACTACATATAATAATCACAGGAGGGATTGAAGAAACTAGAATTTCTGAAGCACATATTTCAAGATTATTGAATTCAAAACCAATCTACATCTAACAAATCAATATTTTGGAGCCCACTCCCCAAATAGAAACACACCCCCTGTGATTTCTATATTGCAAAGATACATTTTAGAATCTCCTAAAAAGCTTTAAAAATCTATTTATGGACACCATCCAGCTATATCTAATTGGAATCTCAAGAGTGGATCCACGTTTGGGTAGTATTTCTAAGTTTGCCAAGTGATTCTAATGTGTAATCAAACTTGAAAAGTGTTATATTATAACCAACTGGTTTGTCACTGTTCTGAGACACCTTTAGTCATCCAACATTCATCTTTGGATTGATTCATACTATCTACTATTTATGCATTTATTCATTTTATCCATTTCCTCATCATATATATGTATGTATATATTTTAGTGCTGAAATGTGGAATAATGCTTGGCTCCACTGTCTGCCCACGCTTGATAAACTGTTATAAACTCTGGACTGTGATTGTTCTAGGGAGGAAAAAAAAAATATATCGGAAAATCTTACAGGGAAGTATTTATAATGACTCCAAGATCTTATAGCTAAGGGATAGCTTTCTGTGGGTGTGACAGAAACAACATAGTTTCAATAATTTAAGCAAAGCAAAAGAAAGAAAGAAAGAAAGAGAAAGAAAGAAAGAAAAAGAAAGAGAAAAGAAATAGATAGATAGATAAATAAATAAGAAAGATCTATGTAATGTTCACGCAGTGTAATTTCAATACATATATTATGTTTCACCTATTAAATAGGTCAAAACAACTTAATATTTGTAGTTTCCACAGTGTAAAACATGTCACTGTATTTGCCTCAAAATTTTAAACTGTGACTTGGCATCCCTGTGAATCGGTTACCTTTACAGGAGCACCACGGGTGCTTTAGCTAGTTTGGGAACTTTGGCCCAATGGTAAATTACACTCTGTTCAGACAAGCACAGGGTCTGTTTGTTCAGCCTCTTCAATGTTTCTGAAAGCTCTTTAGCATAAATGATTGCTGTTTAACCTAGTTAGAACAGATTCTGTGTTTGCAACTGATTCCAGACTGACACATGGTAATCCTATCATCACATCCTTTAAATAGATGAGAAAGGTGCATTTTAAGAAGACAATAATTTTCCCAAACAGCTTCTAGGTGGCAGAACTAGGATTCCAAGGCACAATGTTCCTCCAGAACTAATAGCAGTAATCACCATTCTGTTCTATATCCAACTACTGGGTAGAAAAATGAGGCTCAGTGAAGTTCATTACCTGCATCGAAATCACTCACTTTCACAGTAATGGCGATAAGTTTTGAAGCCAGGTGTGTGTAATTATAAAATTATTCTCTTTATAATAGTCTACCCTTATTATTAATTACTTGTTAATAATGGGGCAAATTTTTTCAATTCAGTAGTTATTCATATGTGACTGTCTTCCCATGCCTATTGATTCAAGGATATTGTATTTAAATTACATGACTTAGTAATAGTTTTAAAGCCTTGTTTCAACCCAGTCCTGAGGAGAGTGGTTGTTGCCAAGTTTTTTATAACTGACATCAAAGTGATCACTCTGATTGCATATGGAAAAGATGTAAATTTCTGCTTTCACTTTGCATATTTAATGCAATGAACTCAAATAATCAGATTTTAGGTTTCTGCTAGGAACGTTCTTGGACATAAAACTGTTTTGAACCAATAAAAATATGCAATCTAAAGAATAAAAGATTGCCTATATTTTGGGGTTCTCTAAATTTTATTTTCAGAACCATAATTCTTTGTTATCTTAAATCTAATTTATATTTACTGACTCAGAATTACTCTTCAAGCAACTTCTTGCAATGTGTTATTCCTAATGAATCCACCTGCATCTGTATCACTGAAACAATATTACAGGTTTTCAGTTTTCTTAATTTAGAGCATACTCTGATTCAAATATTTTTTTAAATTCATATTTTATGAACTTAAGAATTTTCTGGTTAAATATACAGACTGTTACTAGATACTGAAGTAGTGCATATATTTCATATGTGGAAGTACCATTGGTCATCTATATTCATGGATTCTGCATTTATAAATTTGTCTGTTTGCTAAAATTTGTCTTTAACCCCCAAATCAGTGTTTGCATTCTTTTAACAGACATACATGGAAAGATGAAAAATTTGTCCCCTGATATACATTCCTAGCTGAAGTCAAATGAGGCAACACTGCCTTTTTTCTTTCAGTTCTCATACTATAAACAATTTTCCATTGCCTGATCCTCTTAGTATTATGTTTTTCACCTTTGTGTGTTTTCTGTTAGTGATTTTGCTATTTAAAATGGCCATCAAATGTAGTATTGAAGTACTGTCTAGTGTTCCAAACAGCAAGAAGGCTGTGATATGTCTTTACAGAGAAGCTTAGTTCAGGCAGGAGTTATAGTGCTATTGGAAGTGAGTTAAATGTTAATGAATCAGCAATATACATCTAATAAAGTGGGTGACTTTAAACATAAACATGCATGACAAATGATTATATATTGATTGACAAAAAAATGTTGTGACCTGACGCTCACAGGAACATAAACTTGTATTTCCTTTAGGAGCAATAATTCTGTGTACTAGTCCTCCTTTATCTGCAGGGAGATATGTTTCAAGACATCCAGTGAATGCCTGAAACAATATCAAACACTATATATACTATGTTTTTTCTTATACATACATATGAATGATAAAGTTTAATTTAAAATTAGGCACAGTAAGAGATTAGCAAGAGCTAATGACAAAATAGAACAATTTTAACAATATACCGTTAATGAAAGTTATGTGAATATGGTCTCTCAGAATATCTTATTGCACCGTACTCACCTTCTCATTTAAAGAAGCTCTTCATGACTTTCCTTTGGCAAATCTGAACTGCCAGCAGAGTGCAATTTAAAACTTATGAATTGTTTATTTCTGGACTTTTCCACTTACTATTTTTGGACTGCAGTTGACTTCAGGTAACAGAAATCACAGAAAGTGAAACTGAGAATTAGGGGGACTACTGTATTCAGTAATCTATTGTTAAAAAGGACTTTATAGAACATAACTGCCACAAATAATAAAAGTCAACTATATCAGAAATTAGTTTCTTCATTCTAAAGCAGAAATTCTTCTGCTGAAACATTGCATCATTAGTAAATTTTCTCTGTATCTAACCAAATTGTTCTCCCTTGGCTCTGAAATTGTGTAAACTCTCAAATATTTATTTATTCTTTTTAAAAAAAGGATCATAGTAAAAAAAAATTGCTAAAATGCAACTACATCACTATTAATTTATAAAAATAAAACATTTACCTAGTAAAAATAAATGTTTTATTTTTATGTCTGTGACCTCTTCCAGATATAATATAAAAAGTCGACATTGCAGAAAGATTACATAAATTTAAATCTACTCCAATACTCCATGAAAAACAGAAAATTATTAAATAACTTGATCCTATAACAAACATATAGTTAATTTCTGAGTCATTTAAATACTAAAATCTCTGTAAAAAGTATATAATTTAATTTGAACACATATTTTGTTACTATATGTATTTAACTTTGCTTTGTGTTAATTTTTCCATATTTACAAACACTATAATATTTTACATTTTATGTGAAGCAAAATATTTATCATTGTAGTTGTTGTAGATAAATATGCAACTATACTAGGGTTCTCCAGAGAAACAGAACCAATTTTTTAGAAAGGGAGATTTAATATATACATATATAAACATGTTCCAGCTGAAAAGGCAGTCAGACAGGAGGAGTTCCCTCTTATCTGAATGAGGGTCAGTCTTATTTTCTACTCTGGCTTTTAATTGGTTGAACGAGGTCCACACACATTAGGGAGCGCTGGCTGCTTTACTCATTCTATTGGTTTAAATGTTAAATTCATCCAAAAACACCTTAACAAAAACGCCCAGCATCATGTTTGAACAAATATTTGGGTACCCCATGGCCTAGTCAAGATGACGCATAAAATTAACCATCAGAATAACAAAAATACATTGAAGTATAATCTTAAAATAATTTGTTTATTTAACAAACATTTATATTAAATGTTTAATAAATATTTATATTAAATAGACATTAGTTTATAAAATTAACTATGTTTTCTCAATTAAATTGCATAAACATCCCAAATAGTAACTTTTACATAAATGAAAACAGAGGCACAGTGAAGTTAACTTGCCTAAGGTAACACAACTGGCAAGTTCCAGAGCCCAACATAAACCCATGCTATAACCCAAAAGCACTAAGGTATGTTGCCTTTACATCTTTCTTTACAAAGTCTTCCAAATGCCTACTAAACTCACTTCATCCTTACAATAATACCCTGAGATAATCATTATTTTACAGGTGAGAAAATTGAGTTTCAGAATAATTATTCAGGATTAGAAATTAGAAATGTAGTTAAGTGAAGACCAAATTTCACATTTTTTCCCCATCCCTGAATTATTTTCAATTGTAAAATGGAAACATTGAATAAAAACATTTTTTTTGTTGTTGAGCTATTATAGTACAACCTACTTAAATAGTATAGGCAAGGCACTTTAAAAAAAAATCATGTAAAATCAAAATTTCTAAAATAATTTTCTTCTGCCTGCTACTGGGTTATTGAGTTAATATATCATCAGGACACAATTGCTCTAATTATGTAACAGTGCGATTCATCATCACAAATACACTATCACACTGATAATGTATTACTCAGTAAAGTAACAACAGCTGGCAAGAACAACCACAGAATCAGGCAACGTGTGAGTTTACGTGTTTTATTTTTTAATTTACTCAATTCAGAACAAGGGAAAACAACATATTTGTAAAACCTCAAGAGAAAGTTTAAAGTTTCCCAAATTAGCTTTCCTACTGTTATTTCTGTAATAGAAATTGTGAAACCAAAATGACATTTATTTGCAAACCTTATATTTGCTTGTCAACTTGATAGCAGTCATGAGAAAGTCCCAACACTATGACCTATTTGAATATCTTGGGTATATTTAGTGTCTATTACTTTTGATAACCTAAATAAAGTTCCATTTCCATCAGTAAATAAAAGCTGATAGCAAAAGATCTTAAAATGATCTTTATATTCCCTACTATTTTTATTATGTGCAAATAAACATGTATCAACTTGAATCTCAGATTGCATCCCATAGAACTGATTTCTCACATGAATCTGTAAGATTGTGAGTTGCTACCTTGTTCTTATGATTTCCAAAGCTGAAATGTGCTGAAATGATACATTTGAATAACAATAGGAACACATTTTGTTTGATTATCCTGATTTTCAAACATGAACTGACAAACTCTGAAATCATAGAAAGATACTTCACCTGCATACTTGCTCTGTTTTTGCTCCCATAATAAATGTGCTTAAAAGGATTACCTCCTGCAGGCTTCAGTAAATACCCCCTCTAAATAGTGAGTTTACCAATTTACCTCATTGAGGGGCATAATCATATGAACTATTTACTTTTACTTTATTTGCCATTTTATCCTCTCAGCCACACAGATTTGTATAGTCTTTGACTCTTCCTTCTCCTTTGCCCCTTCACTAGCTAACTGACAATGTACCTTTACTCTGAGGATGGCTTTAAAACCTGATCTTTGTTCTGCTTGTGTATTTCTGGGGTACTGCAGCCAGTAGATAAGAGTGAGCCACTTAAAATACCACCAGGCTTGGAGATAAGGTAAATCTCTGGTGTCTTAGAACTTCTGTTCTCTCCCATGTTCAGCTTCCTCAAATGACATCCTGTCCACTATGTACATCACAGGTTTTATGGAGTTCAAATAGAAGAGGTAAATAATATTTCTAAACTATAACGTATTATAAAACGATAAGGGATTCTTTGGAAATGATGTGTAATGCCAGATTGGCTTTGGCTCAGAAAGAAAAGGGTTGGATATTGAATCTAAAATGAATGAGTACAATAACTTTCTGTGATTTCTGTAAAATGGAAGTCATCAGTAGGCACTTTTTCTTTCTCCTGCTAAATAGCACCTTTGTCCCCACTTGAATACATTCAACACACTTCCAAGTGTGGGTCCACCATAAGAAATGAGACTTGCAGACCTTCAACTACAAGGTGCATAGTTAACCAAGGGCCCCAGCTGCTGCACTCTAAAATTCATCAAGGCCAGGTTTCACAGAGGTTCTTTCTCAATGACTGGATGTTGCAGGGATAGTAAAGGCAGGCCTGTCCCTGGAAAGCACAGAACCCCTCTGACTTTTACTGTAAGCCCGTGGGAGGACATAGCTGAACATTCCTAGAATCTGAGGCAGTCCGTCTCCTTCCCTTGGAATCAGATTTGCTGACAATTGTCCTACCTACCCCTAGATTCCCTTACCATTTTTTTTCCTATGTGATTTCTTTAATAAAATACTTGCACATTTAATCTTCTCTTGGGATCTGGAACACCGCCAAAAAATTGCCTCTGGTTACACTCTATAGAAAAATCAGCAGCAGCAGAAAAATAACAGTCATTTTCATCTCCATGATTAGCCTCATCATTATCAATAAAAAAAAAAAAATAATAATACAATGTAGTCCATGACACATAAGAAACCCTCAAATATACTATGTTTATACTTTGTAAGTATCAAATGTGATACAATTGTTACCTATTGCATAAAAGAGAGGGCTCAGAGATATTAAGTAAATAGTCATATACAACACAGTTAATAGATGGCAAATTGGCAATTTAACCGTGGTCCACCCAATAATTCGAAAGCGGACCTTCTGAGAGCTATGAAATTTTGCCTCTTGGATGTCTCTTGCTACTGTGTCTCATAATCCAACACAGAGTCAATTTCCAGCTTTGCGCCTCCCCATCCTTGTTACTCCTCTGTCTTATTCTAAGATGTTGACAACATTGCCACATACTTCATGCATGGCAAGAGTTCAATAGAGTTTAAAAGATATATATTAACTAAATAAGTCAACATGTAGATAATGGGAAAGTTGGCTTTCTAAAACTAACACTTACAGATATTCAAATCCTACTCATAAATACTCAGCTTCAAATGCTTCTGACGAGTTTTTTGTCTTCAAAGTTTTTCAATGTGCATTATCATCACAAGATTGATAAATACCTACAAAGTCCTTGAAAATAGTAGATAGAAAAGGTATAATTAATTTGACCTAAGTTCACAATTAGAAATGTCTACAACTCTTCTGTTACTGGATTTTAATATAGTTTCAATTTAAACACAAGATTTTGTGTTCATGCACAGACATTCTTGTTATTTTGACATTGCTATATTTCTAATATATTTATTTCTGCATGTGACTATATTTTTACATAGAATTTAAACAACTATTATATAAAGAATCATTTATGGAAAATTTGATTTATACCTTCATTAAATAGGTCAAATTAGAGTAAGAGCAAAATGTTGATATGATGCCAAAAACATATTTATCCCTAATCACAACTAAATATTCATGGTTTTTTTTTTTTTTTCTGTTTAATACTTGACAATACATTTCTCGGAAGAAGTTTATTGTGAGAGCCAACCCAAATTCCTGGAGTATATTTTCTAACAGAGAAACTAACTCAATATGAATTTTAAAAAAAAAGTCTCACTTGTATTCTCATTTTGTTTATTGCTCTGGAAATTACTGCTTGCCAAATCACATTGCCATCGTGTTAGCGAATCAGAGAAGTGTAAGTGTATTCAAGTTCTCATATTTAGCACAAGGAAACTTGGAGCGCATTCAAAAGACGATCTAATACTACTGTTTACAAAGCCAGAAATGTACTATTAAGTACCAGTTGTATGGAATAAGAAGAAAGGTTAATGTATTTTCTGAGTTTAAAGAAAGTAAAACATGGCTCATTAAACATAATGTAGCTCTAAACTGAAACTCTAAGCTTAAATAGTCATTAATGCAATAACCTGAAATCCCTGTATTACATTCATTTCATTCTTTCTGCTAATTTTTATTGAACGCCAATTGTGTGCAGGACACTTTTCTAGCTATTTGGGATTCAAGTTTACAAAAAGTATAAGGTCAAATATGTGAAGTAAGATGTATACAAATAATCATATATATAATTTAAAATTATAAACAGATTATAAGAGGAAGGATTCTGGTAAAATGGCAGGATGTAAGTGGAAGGATGTAAATATTTCTCTCCCATGGTTTATGAAATCCCAACTTTGACCCAAAAGTTTCAAAATAAAATGCAAGAATAATTTATCAATTGACAAGAATGTCCATCAAAAGGGTACAATTAAGAAATAGATCTTACTGCTATTTACTTCCTAGACCAAATCTTTATTTGATGACACATCTATTTGCTTCTGTATTTTGTCAAATGACTTAAGAATTCCGGGAAGAATGTTGGAGGATAGCTGGGGCTAAAGATCACTTGAATGCTTATGTGAATACCACTGAACCTATCTAGTTTACAAAAGTAAAATTATTTCAAGTAATATTTGCTAAGTAAATAATTCCTAATGAGAAGAAGCTTCTCCATTTAAACTGTTACTTCTATAACATATTTAACATGTCATTTATCACAATTTTTTCTTTTAATTTATTAAAGTCCTAATTAATAAAATAAGAATATAAGCATGAGTCTTCAGAGATAATAGTGTTTATACTTAGAGCCACAAATAAATAATTCAAAAATTATTATTTTAATAAACACTATAGCATTGAATAAAGTCAGTTGTTTTTCTATGGATAAATGGTAATTGAATGGAGAATATACTGAAAAAATACTCATAAGTGCAATGGAAAGATAGCATTTTCATTTCAAAACTTACAAAAAATGTAGGCAATATATGAAATAAAAACCTTCTAAATACAAAATGAAAGACAAAAAACTTGCATAAATGAAAAGAGATACTGTATCATATGATGAAAAACAGTATTATTAGGAAATGCAATATCGTGAATTTGACATTATTTCTAAAATTGATATTTAGATTCTTTGTAATGACTTTTACACACACATACAAAAAACACTTTTAACTGAAAAAAAATCCAGAATATCTCTGAAGCCTCTCATTTAAGATAGAAGACTGAGTACTCAATAAATACCACCCATACATTTTAATTCTTCTAAATTATAACAAAAAATAGTTACTCATTTTCAGTCTTAGAAAAAATAGACAAGTGTTGACTCTATTGATATAGAACACTAGGAGAAGCCTCACTGTAAAAGTTGTTTTCTAAGCATATCTTTAATGAAGTAACCTCACTTTTCCCCCAGAACCAACTTATTTTCTTATAATGTGTTGACTTTGAACTTAGTGTTTCCAGACACTCATAAAAAGACAGGCTTTCTGATAAGCAGACTCTAAGATGGCCTGAGTGATCTTCACTTCCTGGTACATACGCTTTTGAGTAATCCCATACCATTGAGTGTGGGCTAGCCTATTGACTTGTTTTTGATGAATAGAATATAGCAAAGGTGGTAAGTTGTTACTTCCATGTTTAGACCATATAACATTTTAACTTCCATTTTGCTAGCAGACTCTCTCCCCTGCTGGATTTGATAAAGCCGCCACTTTGGAAAGGCCCACATGACAGAGAACTAAGGGTAGCCTCCAGCCAAAACTCCTCAAAGAGGTGGGACCCTCTGTTCAACAACCTGCAAGGAACTGACTCCCTTCAACAACTACATGAGATTGGAAGCAGTCTCCCCCAGCTGAGCCTTCATGGTGACATGGTACTTGCAAGGGATAATATATTTCTAAACTGAGAAACTAATCTCATAGAGCTATGTTGACAAGAATGGAAGAAGAGATATTAAAAGAATGCTATTAACTTCTAGATACTCTTGTTTAACTTTCACATAAAATGATGCAAGTGATATTATATTCTCAAGTTTTATCTTCGACCTTTTGTAAATAGCAAATTCTAACAATTTATCCTCTCAATTTATATTTAAGTTTAAACTCTCTTCTAATGAAATGTCATAGGTTCTAGATCCATGACTTGCATGAGTAGGTACTCCTTTGATTCAAACCATTAATTCATAAGGTGATCAGCAATAAATTTTACAAATGTTCAATATTAGTACCCATCCAGCTTTCAGGTGGTTCTTGATAAAATATGGAATTAATCATAATCATAGCAATATGTAAAAAATCTGTTTATATATTATACATTTTCTTTAAGCTTTCCATCCTTGCTTTGAAATATTAAGATCATTAAAAACAGTACAGATATCTTAACATCTAATTAATAACTTTAAAAATTTGAGATCAAACTGATTCCCAGTCTTGAGAAAACAGAGTTCATTTTGTAGATCAAATATTCTTGTGAGAAACTCCCTATAATAGTCATCTCACCTTAACACACAATAACACTTTCAGTTTGCAATCTTTAATTTAATACAATAACATAGATTACAATACTCAGCATTTGGTTCAGCCAACTATTTTTCATAACAAGATAGTTGCAATGAAGAAAATAGTGTGTTTACATACAGTGTGGCACAAGCTCTTTCATCTGGCTAGCTACTCCAGAATGTTTTCCAGTTGTTACATCTTTGCCATCAGGATATACTCCTAAAAACACTTAAAATTCCAAGCAACATTTGTTGTCAGTGTAATCATTTACAGTTTTATACAGGTGATAGCTACTTCCATTTGTGGACAAAAAATGAAACTGAAAAAGAGAATACTTCATATCACCATCAGGTTTAAACCATTTATACTAAAGGTTTTTTCATGTTAGCAATACTTTTGCTTTGACAAGGTATGTATTTATCCTATGAGTTGGTCTTCCTTATCATTAACCAATACCTGAACACAGCAGATTTACCAAACATTTTCAAAACAAAATCGTTGATGAAGTTTGAACTTTTCACTATCTTAGGAATTGTGTGTGTGTGTATATATATATATGTGTTTGTTGGTAACCTGATGTATCACTTACTAAAAGCCAACAAAAATACTTATACTTTTAATTCTTTCTATAAATTATTTTGATTTTGAACTCATTTATATTTTATATATAGATGCCACTTGATTTTTTTTTTTGCTTTTTAAAGATTGCTTTTTATTTTTTATTTTTTAAATTAGATTTATCAGGGTGAAATTTGTTAATAAATATATAGATTTCAAGTGTACAATATGATAATATATCATCTGTATATTGCATTGTGTGTTCATCACCCAAAGTCAAATCTCCTTCTGTCATCATCTATTTGACCCCCTCTACCCTTATCTACCTCCTTCTCTACACCTTTCCCTCTGGTAGCCACTAAACTGTTGTCTGTATCTTTGAGTTTTTATTTGTTTGTCTTGTTCATTTGTTGCTTTCAGTTTTATATCCCACATATAAGTGAAACCATATTATTCTCAACTTTTTCTATTTGACTTATTTCGCTTAGCATGAAAATCTCAAGATCTATCCATGTTGTTGCAAATGGCAGTATTTCATCTTTTCTTATGGATGAGTAGCATTCCATTATATATATACCACATCTTCTTTATCCAATCATCTGTCGAAGGACACCAGTTGTTTCCATGTCTTGACCCTGTGAATAATGCTGCAATAAACATCGAGGTGCATATGTCTTTATGGATAAATGCTTTTAAATATTTGGGTAGTTACCCAGAAGAGGGATTGTTGGGTCATATGGTAATTCTATTCTTAATTTTTTGATAAACCCTAACTTAAGTTTTGATGCCTTTTTTGCTTCATTAGCCAGATCACCACTACCATATTGTGGTTTTAGCACTTCACTATCAACTATGTTTGCAAAATGGTATTCACAAATGTGGGTTCATATTTCCGAATAAAACTAGTTAAAATATTTGACCTTTATTTTGGGGGGAACGTTTCCATCATTAACATTTGGTCTAATGATACTACTATATTCAGCAAAGATGTGTTTTTTTCTTAACCAAAAAAAAAAAAAAAAAGTCAGAGAAGCTTATTTAATAATATGTAAATTACAGTTAAAAATACCAAATTCATAAATTCACTTCCCCAATTTATCTAATAATGTTAAATTATAAACTAAAAATAAAATTTAATTTAAATCTTCTGCTCTTCAAAAGACACCATAGAGGAAATGAAAAGGCAATAATACATATGTGACAAAAGACTTGTACTCAGAATATATACAACTCATTAATAAAAATACAAATGGTCAGATTTTTTTAATAGATGAAAGATACAGACAGTAACTTTACAAAAGAATATATGTGAATGACAATAAGCACCTAATAATATGCCTAACATCTTTAGAGTTCAAAGAAAGGCATATTATAACTGTAATGAGATAGCAATACATAACTACTCAAAGGTTAAAATTAAAATGAACAATATCATGCGTTAGAAAGAATGTGATGCAACAGGATTTTTCAGACATTGCTGGCAGAAGTATAAATGATAGTCATTTTAAAAAAACAGTTTTGAAGTTTCCTATATACTTAGCACATCAACCAGAATTCCATCTCCCAGTAATTATGCCCCCCAAATAAAAACATATATCACACAGAGACCTATACATGAATGTTTATTGTAGCTTCACACATATTAACTCAAAACTATAAATATCCCAAATGGATAAGTAGGTGGTGGTATATTCATACACGGAATATTACTTAGCAATATAAAGAACTACTGATACATGCGAAAATGTGAATGAATCTCAAAAATATGTTGAGTGAAAAACACTAGTCACAAATAATATATACTTCATGGTTTGATTTATAAGACATTCTAGAACAGACAAAAATAATATTTAATAAAATAAATCAAATCAATGGCTGCTTGGGGTTGGAAATGCTGGAATTGACTTCACAGGAGTACAAGGCAACTTTCCCACTGTTTTTTTGAGTGGTATTTCCACAAATGTATAAATTTGTCAAATTTTATTAAAGTATACACTCAAATGGATTTATCTTGTTCTATGTAATTTATACTTACAGAAAATCAATTTAAAATTATATTTGGTTAATCACTAAAATAATTGTAAACATAACAACTAATAAAAGTAAATGCATATGTTTTTTCAGACTTTGATCCAGTTTTAAATTATAGTTAACAGATTACTTTATGATATGGCATGCTGTACTGTGCTCCTATTGCTTATGTCTAATATGTTTATTGTATCATGTCCAACTCAGCACACTAGTACTCTAGTGCACCAACACTCTGACTGTTCTGTACCTTTTTCAATGAGATGCATCCATCTATCACAAGCATGGATGTCACAATGCCAGATGGCTATAAAAGTTTTCAGTGCTTCTTCACAATGTCTGTACTTATATTCTTGCAGGCTGGTAATAGTAGTTAAAACATAGAGTACCATTAGCTAGGAAAATATAGTTACGTCACTGTTTCATACATAATAGTTAAGCTTTTCCAAAATCACTAATAATACAGAAAGTAATTTAAATTATGCATTAATTTATGGACCAAATTCTCAACTGGCTAATTTCATATATTAATTAATTGTATCATTTGAAAACATATTTGATATTAAAATAATTCTTTTTTTAATAACCAAAATAAAAACAAAGAAAAATTTATTAAACAAAGGCATAATGATTAAAATGTAATGAAGATTTTCTCTCTTAGTGAGTTTTTGTCTTTGGCTAGTATGCCCAACCAGGCACGCCTGAAATCTGTTTATTAAAGTTAAAAAGGTAACACATAATAATTAAGCTGATTGATCTTTTAAAAATCTTCAGATAATGTTTATCCCCCTACATATATGCTTTTGAAATATATTTAAATGTATTTATATTTTGCTATCTATATCTGTATAACTATTCCTTTAGATTCACTACTAAGGTCATAGAAACCTAAGGGAAAATAATATAAATAAAATTAAGATTAATATGGTGTTTATGAGACTGATATCATACTAATGCCATGTAGGCTAATATTTTTAGGAGATATAGTGTGTAACAAATATGTACATAAGTTTACACACTATCACTTATGGTATAATTAAGAGGGGCAGAGGGAGGGAGGAAAAGAGGAAGAAGCAGGCTGACAGACTCACACCAATTAAACAAATTACAAACACTAAGTCCAGAAGTCCAGAGAGATTCCAATAGAATCTCTAACTGGGGACAGAGACTGCACCTTGATGACAGTAACAAATAGAATGGAGGCCTGTATTATGGCCAGAGTTTTAGAACTTTCGAATCTCACAGCTTTGGCAGGTTAAATTCATCAGTTGACAGGTGTGTGCTTGTGTTGGGATAACTAGAAAATATGGAGCCAGAGCAGTGAAATTCTCGCCCAGTCCAAGCTCTCTGGCTTTCCCAAATCTATTGCACAGATACCAATTTGTTTGCCTCTGTGCCCACTCAAGTCATGATATATTATTGCTTAATAAATGCAATATTACATAAGATTACATAATACTGTAATGCATTGCTTAAATATAAATTTAATTCTACATTTCGTTTCAGATAGAGCATGTCTATACGCATAATTTTAAAATCATTTTCCCTCAATATGTTTATCTTAGTTTAATTTATTTGCAAAATAATATATATCAAAAACTTTAATCTATTTCATTATACATTTCAAGCTATAATGTCTAAAAAAAGTCATATTTTAAAAGGTACCTTTTTCTGTATGATTATGCATTCCAACTTTTGGAAAACGAAGATTTCAAAGTTAAAAGCAATTATATATATTTACCAGGACACTATACTGATGAAACTAAAACCTACTGCATTTCAGGTATTTTATTTAAATATTAATGCCTGAATACATTTTTCTTTCTTCCAAATACACAAAATTGAATATTGTTGTACATAATTTTTTTTGGTAGAAAAAAAATGCTGAACTATTAGGTAACTCTCTAATTTCTCCAGACTAAATTTCCTTTCAGGGTTAGCATCCATTAGATTATTCATAGGATAATCTAAGATTGTGGATAAAAAGAGAAATGGATGGAGAGAGAGAGAGAAAGGAAAGGGGGAGGAAGGAAAAAGGGACTAAGCTTCCAATGATTTCCAGATAAATTAAATCCTATTTTTAAAAATCTGAAAGATTCAAGTTAAAATACTTTGTTATTAATATTTCATCTTTTTTTACAATAGCAAGTTATAATTTTAAACCTGGAGCAATTATTCAAAAAATATAAACAAATATATTAAATTTATTATAGTCTAAACAATTATCTCAAGATTGTTATTTGGTAAATAAATACTATTCTCATTCCTTTATATTTCAACTTAAGATAAAATGGGAAAATATTATCTAGAAAATTAATCAGTTTTGATCATTCAAAAGCAAATCTATAAAAAATATTTTGTTTACTTACTTCGTAATTCAGAAGAAATACCTTATCAATTTATGTGTAATTGCATAACTGCAGTAAATCACTATTATTTATTGAACACTCTTCTAGGAACTGGGAAAGTCATTTTTTTCCAGTTACCCACAGTTGGTTGACTTGTACCAATCTTCCCAGAGCTGGCAGTTGGTCTAAAGTCAAGACTGAACAGTAACCAAGTGTGAAAAAGCATAAGCTTATAGGAGAATTAGACACATGTTTCTATAATAGCTTTGTATTTCATAAGATTTCAGTGGGCAGCAGGAGTTTATTTTCCAAAATTTCTTTTATTATGTGTCAAAATTATTCATGATGTGACTATTGAATCAATTTCAAGGCCCCCCACAAAACCGAAATATTCTATAATGTTTTGATATCTTGTTTAAGTCAATTTTCTATGTCTGAAAGACAGAAAGATTTTAAAATGTAAACTTAATGTTTATTAGTCTACTTGCATTTGCTGGTAGATGAATTTGCTGACTTCTTTTATCAGAAGTCAAATTTTAAATGCAATAGAAAATATAATATGCATACCTAATTTGGACATTCTAAAATTTAAAGTTATCTGCTGAAATTTGACTTTTAATGTCAAAATATTTCTTTTTAATTATATATTTAAACTGATTATAGGTAGGATTACTCAAGCAACATTAATGGTGACCTGAATTTTTTTTTATTTTCATATCAATTCAAAGTCAGTATGTCCACTTAAAATAATGAGTTCTGAAGTATTAGCAGGACTTTAATATACTCCTTGACAAGGTATGAAAGTCACTAAGTTGTATATATGAATAATTTGTAGCATAGTATGTCTTTCCAATTATTAAGTTAATCTTTTTAACAATTTTAATAATAAAGTACTTTTTCAAGAATTCACTAGCTAAAACCAATAACGTAAGTCAGCTGCACAGTATTCTTTCCTCCTTCTTGTTTTATCTTATTATGGTCACTGGATCAAGATGAAAACATCAGAACTCAGTTAATCTAATTACAGTCTTTCCGCACAGGTGAAGAAAATGGAGAAAACAGTGTTTAGCCAGAAAATGAAGAATTGAAGCCTGAAATGATAACAATATGCATAGGAATGGGTTGTTGGTCTGAGTGGCACCTGGGTCTGAGCAATGAGGCATGGAATGAAAATGCAAGTAAGTGCTATCAGCATTAAGAGTCAGTTGAAAGGATAGTAGTGCAAATCAACAGGCAAAATGTTTCTCGGTAGGGCTTCCAGATTAGATATATGCAGGATGTCAGAAGTACACATAGACAATTATATAAGTAAAGTTAGAATGAAATCCATTTTTAAGTCTTTAACTAGCAAATGGAAAATAAGAGAAGAAATTACAAATAGGAAAACCTAAAATAATGCAATAGGGAGATTTGCAGGCAAATATATACCCAAAACAGCTTATGATAATTATTAAATAATTAAATTTTCAAGGAATCTGTGTAATGGAATGGTGGAAGAAATGATATAATATATAATATGAATCCTGATCAAAGAGCTAGTAAAAATAAAAATAAATAAATACATTTACTATTAATTTATTTAGTTATATATACCAAATAGTTACAAATACACTTTTCAATCTACCACTATCAACCAGAAGTGTAAAAATTGTATGCATGTATTTTTTGCTAAAATATAATAGACTGCTTTGTTTATTTCTTAGTAAATTTTTCTTTTTTATTTAATTTTACAAGTAAGCTTGTATCTTTGTTACTGGACAAATGATCACTTGAACTTTCTAAACAGACTGCTACACTCTGTAGATCAATGGCCAAAAATACTAAAATGGGTCTTTGTTATTGTGATTAATAGTCTGAAATTAAGGTTCAGTATTATTTGCTGCTTTAATGGCCTAACCTTAAGTTCTCCTCCCCACTCTGTTTCTGTAGAAAACAACCTTTCTTATCAAATGGACCAAAGGCAGTTCTTACTTATCTCTGAGTAGCAGGTTTCAATATCCTGCCAGCTCATAGATCATTCAAACAAGCCAATCATGTACTCCATGGTTATTTATTCACTCTAGTTTTGCATATGGACACCTTGTAGCCCCTTGTAGCATGCAGTGTCTTCTCAGGCTGTAATTTTATGACTAATAAACAGTTGTTGATCTCATCTGTCCAGAGTTGGCTGTCATATTTTAGCCATCCTCATTATTCTATGGTAGGAATCCCTCCCATACCAATGGGATGAAGAGGAAGTAATTAAAACAGTGATTAATAGTGGCTCAAACAATAAATATTGGAAAATTTAATTATTTCATATAGCAAGAAGACAGAAGTAGTCTTTTCATAGCTGTTTCACCATCTGAACACAGTGATTACGGACCTAAGCTCTTTCAAGTATCTCCAGCATTAAATCAACTATCTATGGACCTGCTAAAAGCTTCATTTTACTTTTTTTTTTTTTTATCTTTGCTGTCTTTAATATGAGAAATTTATATCCAGACTTGTTGTTTTATCATTGTGGCTACTGGCATCATCATGTTCTCACATCACTACACTCTGTTGTAAACTGCACATGAGCCAGATAAGGAAGGAATGCTGTTCTTTTTGCACCTTTAACTCAGAAAGAAAATTTGTCTTAAAATCTATCACAGTTTCCATTCTAAGCAGTGAGGACAAATGGCATTTTAGGACTGTTAAGTAAGCAACAAATAGGATCTACCATAATTTGATTGCCTCAAATTTCACACTGTTGTCTGAATTGTATAAATTTGGCTAACAATACAAAAGATGTATCAACTTTACCTTTTTTAAGAGAATTTACATTGAAGAAATTTCAGAAGTTAATTTCTGTTTCCAACATTAACTTTTGATGAATTTATATAGCATCATTTTCTGAAAGCAGAAAGATTATTTCAATTTTTGTTTTTATGGTTTTAAAAATAGAAAAGGGAGAAGAAACATTCATTAGTTATGTTTAACATCATTATATTTTATTCTAGTCTGTATAGAATTTAAATTTTCTTATAATCCATACTTCTTCATTAATAAAAGATAATTTTTGTTTAATGTTAAATACTTCATATTTTTGCTTAATGTCTTATCTTTTAATTATAAGGCTACATACTAGATTGGTGAACAAGAGCAATATCTTTGGTTCCTCATGACTTTTTAGTTCCTGTAGTCAGTCTTTCCAAAAGTCTCACTAGGATTTACAACCCTGGGTCTCAAGTCATATCATTGCAATGAATCCTCATTTTGACTTTAATCTAGTTTGCTTTAGCTTCTTTCTTGGAATTGAAGGAGACTCACAAGAGAAAACAGAAAAGAACAGTACAAACCGAATTCAGATTTACAAAAGTCAAAAGATGAATGAGTTTTATATTTTTGGAAATATCAATTTTTATTTACACTTACAAATATGCGTAGTTTGTTTATTTGTTTGTTTGTTTTTTACTACAGATTGCACTGGATATATTCTGCTCAATGTTTACTTTATATTTCCCAATTGGCATGGGAAAACATCTATGTAGATCCAGATCAGTCATATGTAATCTGGTCATTATAGAATCTGAATATAAAATCTGAAATTAATTACAAAAAGCAATTTTCACAATAATTGGAGAAATGCTCATGCATATTTATTACTTTGAGTTCTTCGAAGATTATTCTTTTCACATTTCTCTACTTCTTAGAAACTATGAAATTTGCAGGATAAAATGAAAAACAGTGAATATGCCAAATATGTAATGGTGATATAAACACTCCTTTTTATATTCCTTAATACTTCATTTTCAATCTTTTTCCAGAGAAGCAATCAACTGACATATATAATATTCCAATACATTTTATGCACTGAAAAGTTGGCATATTTGGCACTCAACTGTGTCAGATTTTCACAAGCTTCCAGATTTTTAAACATATCACTGACAATGGATTTTCAGGAAGCAGTCCACTGCCATAAATCGTGTTCTTTTAATAATATAATATTAGTTGGCTGGTCTACGGTCATGCTACCCTGAACAAGCCCGATCTCGGAAGCTAAGCAGGGTCGAGCCTGGTTAGTACTTGGATGGGAGACCATCTAGGAAGACCAGGCGCTGTAGGCATAAAAAATAAAAAAAATAAGGGATTGTAAACTGACAAGGTCCTTGCAATCTGTGATGTCAACCAAGGATTGCCTTGCCTAAAAAAAAAAAAAGAAAAGATTAGTTTGGGTGAGCAGACTTGGATTTTAGAATTAGTTTCAGGTTCATTTTAAGAAATCAGCAGTTATTTAATACTTTAATTCTTGACATCTATGTGAAACATGCTGAAGATGATATAAAAAATAGAGCTATAAAATCAGGTAATCATAAATACACTCCTTACTTTTTCTACTAGAGATATCAGACCTCAAGAAATAGAATAAGAATCAGTTATGTTTTGAGTTGAAATAAATTATGAATCAGTTTTATATGATAATACGATATTGAATACAGAGCATTTATTCAAATTAATTGATGAAAGACATCTCCACTGATCAAAAACTACCTCTCTCCAACATCATTGTCTGCTGCTCTCAGTCTTAAACTTAATAGTTCACAGTCCTGCTGAACAGAAATGGCTCAGAATTCTCTATACACAGAGAGTGCTGTTGCAGGCCTGTACCTGTGCACACACTGCCCTCTTCCTCTGGCCATTTAACCAGAGCCTTTCTTTAATACATCTACCAACACTTCCCCAACACGTCAGGTAATGCATGTTTTCTCTAGTCTCCCATAATACTCCTTACCTAGCTTTGTCACATCAGATAATATATTATAATAATCTTTTGTGCCTATTTCACCTGAATGTTTGGTAGGTCTCTGAAGATATTGGCTATTTTCTTCTGCCCAGTCTTGTAATCCCCTGCAAATTCCTGGGCTTCTGTTGATCCTTATTGTGATACCAAAGAAAAATTATATCCCCACTTCTTCGCTGCATTCCTGGTTTAGGTGACAGCTTCCACGATTCCAATATCTGCTCCTAGTTAAAGGAGATAAAAGAATGCTGCCTTCCCCTGAGAGTAATCACACAAGACATCATCTCCCTTCTTTGGTTTTCCTTCCCAATCACAAGTATTCTGGGCAGGGCTAACTTAGGTGCACTCTGATTTTGCATTCTAACCTCTGCAAAGCTACCCAATGGCCCCCCTCCCAGAGCACCAAAGTAATCATCATAATCATTTTCCTCGCAGTTAAATTTACTGGTGACTCCATGAGTACATGAAGTTTTTAGTTATAAATATTGATGTTCCTTCCAACATTAATCTTTCACTTTGTCAGCAAAACTCAGTATTCCATTTTTATACTCTCATTTTGGCAGGAAAGGCAAAAAGGTGACAGGTTCCTCTACCTTTTTAGCCAGTACTGGAAGATAATCAAAGCCTTCTAGAATTATGAAAACACATCTTTGGGGTCTTACTAAAAATAAAACAAAGCAAAAGATAGCACCATCACCACTGGCTAGCAGAGTGTGGTGTCTTGCATACATCACTGTTAGAGTAATAGCTTCTCACTCAGAAACTTCAACTTAAATTCTTATTTAAAAATATCTTAGGGTCCCAATTCTGTAGCATTTTTCTAGTTGATAGATATGACAATGTATATAATAAATCATAAATATCTTGAGAATTGATTGGCATGTAGTAAAAGATGGAGAAGAAAAAAATGCAGCAAGTGAAAAATGTCCTTTTGGTCATTTGCCTGAAGAAGGCATTACTGGAACTATGGCTTAGCCAAATAAAGGGACTGATCAACCAGTTTCCTGGAGGATCAAAGAACATCATCAGAAATAAAATTAGATGTCTAATATGGATACTTTGCTAGATTTTCCTTTCAAAATAGTGCCACATGAGTTTGGGATGAACACTTTAATATGCCACTTGGGGTGGTTAGGTTCGCAACTGCTTTGTAAAAAATGTGAATCTAATGAACTCTGACACATTTGTTTCACTAAATGGATTATGACATATCAATTCACTCAAAAATTACTTGAGACAAGAACAAATAGATTGACCTTTTAAAATAGTTTACCATTTAATTACGCACCAAACGGTGGTCAAATGTATAGTAGAACGTGCCTTATTTTGGGTTTATAGAATGTTTTCTTATTAGACTAGAATTATAAACTTTAGGTAAGAATAGCTTTCTCATATATCAGGGAGTACGTGATATCAATCTGACTTATTACTGGTGATGAAAATTTTAATCCTTTGGTTAAGGTACTATCAAGTTAAAAGGTAATAAGGTAAAATTTAAAAATTTCCCATGCCATACCACATTCATTAGAAGCAAGTCACTAAGCCAGCTTATACTCAAGGGCAGGGTAATTAAGCTCTACCTCTTCAAAGGAGTATCGAAGAATTTGGAATGTATGTTAAATCTGTTATAGTAATTAATACATATTTGGAGGGAGATACTTTGATGTTTTACAAATATCTTGCTTCTTAAATTTTTGTACATTCACAAATGTGATTTTCTGGCAACAATCATTACTGTGTTGACATAGTAGTTGTTTTCCATTTACCTCATTCCTTTACATTTATTATTAGACTTATTCTGTAAGGAAGATTGTCCCTTCACCTGTTTATTTATTTGTTTAATCATTTATTTATATCATATGGACTCATAAGCATTTATTTTATTCTTTGGATTATACACCAATACTACAGTTTATTAATTAATTATTTTATTTACTTATTTGCTCAAATTCTTCCTGCTTAAACCAATGGCAGTTCTTTCATGTTGGTGCCTGTGCCTTTTTGACATGGCATTGTTTGTTTGTTTTGCCCATAGATATTTTGGTAGAGCAAAATACTCCAGACTCTTCAAGACTCAGTCTCATTACTTAAAACTATTAACATAGTAATAGCACACTGAGAATGAAAAAAGCAGCTCTGACAACCAGGAGCTTGTGTGGCAGGAACAGCTGGGTCTTGGTAAACTTGTGATGAACAATCTTACAGATCACTAAGTTCAGAAAAAGTCACTTTATGACAGTGATGAAGGGAGTCCAGTACCAGAACACTTCTTAATCATGACTGAGAACAAATTTAAAACAAGAGTGCTATGCAAACAATAAAAATTACCAAACATACCTTCCCTGGATAACTTGAGTTACTTCTGCTTCTTAACCACTTGGAACTTTAGTCTTCTTTCATTTTTCCAGCTTCATCAACAAGGTTCCTTAAGGTATCCAATCATAGAATCACCTCTGCTTCTTGACAATTACCAATCCAGAGTAACCTTCAATTCTTGGATTCTTTCCCAAAATCACCTTACACAAGACCAGATCCTGAAATAAGCTCCTTTAAGCACCTCCTTCAAGGTACTTCATGGTTTCTCACAGGGAGCCATCTCCTTAATGTTGGAATTGTCAAGAAACGATATTATTTATGGCTTTGTTCCTGGTGTAATTTGATAGTTAAGCATCAACAGTTGTAACAGTTGTAACATAGAGATATGGTAAAAATTAATTAAGGTGATACCAAGAAAAGTTTAGCATTGGGGCTACTATATGATAAACACTCATACTTTAAAATAACTGACTTTCCAGTTGAAACAGTTTATTTGAGGGAAGCAGTATGTTCTATTTCTTAGTGTATCTGATGTAAAATAATATGCTTGGAAAATAATAGATGTTCTATGAATATTTATTGAATGATTCAAATATTAAATCAAATTCTAATACTTAAACATTAATAATTTAAAACTTTAGAAATTATAAAAGAACATAACAAAGAGCCTATGTGTAATATAGAAAAGAGTAGGTAAAGAATAAGATGGCAACAATACAACTATGGAATAAAATAGAATTTAATCTTTAAAATGACTATAAAGAAGACTATTTAGATGCTCTCAGTAATGTCGCTTCAAGTAAAGGCAATTGAACATTTGTTTTCCATTTCTTATTAGGTGATATATTGAAAGAGTATTAGCTATAGACTTATACTATAGGGTCCCTGAAGAATTGTTTTCTAACTCACCCTCCCACATCAAGTTCTTATTCCATACTGGGAT
Source organism: Pteropus vampyrus (assembly GCF_000151845.1). Classification (NCBI taxonomy): domain Eukaryota; kingdom Metazoa; phylum Chordata; class Mammalia; order Chiroptera; family Pteropodidae; genus Pteropus; species Pteropus vampyrus. The sequence continues at coordinate 8,296,795 of NW_011888793.1, read as the reverse complement.
AGTCTCTTTCAAGACCCATGAGCTATAAATCATGATTGGTTTCCTTTGAGCTCCTTCATGGCTTTATTCCCAATGCAAGTTTTAATGCAAATTTTGGCTAAATCACTTCTGGATCCAACATTATTTTCTCGAGATTCCAGACTATCATTAAATTTGTTAGATTAAACAACTTTTGGCCCCTGGGATAGCATTTGGTACACTAGAGCAGACTTTCTCTATTAAACTAATGATGCACTAAATGGCACACTGATGACCTGAAAGAATAAATGTGTCTCCTTGAGAACAGGACTTCTAACTAGGGAGAAACTTGGACATTAAAGAAAAAGATGGCTCATTAATGCTCAGCCATCAACTACACAAATCAATAATCTAAGAACCAGAAGTTGTCTTTATGTAGTGAGGTATCAATGCATTATTAATATTCTTTTAAAATATTGATAAGGCTCATCTTGTCAGCTGATTAAAGCACTGTTTTTACTAAGTAAATACAAAAGAAAGAGTAAATTTCTAGTGTATTCCCATCAATTGATTAGCTTATAGACTGATTTCCTAGCATTATCTTTAATTAAAGGCCTATTTGGTAGTATGGGCAGTCCTATTTGTAAACATTAATTTGCTTTTACAATTCTTTTCACCTCCAAATCTCTATGTATAAAAAGAAGATCAATTTCTCTGGCTTTGAAAAGTTATACCCATATACATATATTTAAAATTTATAGTTAAATTGAATAAAACTATGAATAAGTATTTCTTGCTGAAGTTGAAGTTTTTTGTTTTAATTTCTCAATTAAGTAGTTGACAGATTAACTGGGTTATAATCATACAAATTATTGAGAATGTACTATATGACAACTATTTTTTAACTTTTCATTATTAATTATAGACTCACAGAAATTTGCAAAAATAGTATAAAGATACTCCTGTACCCTTCACTCAGATTCCCCCAATGGTAATGTATAACTATAGTATAATATCAAAACCAAGAAATTGACATTGGTATATGGATATACCATTAACTAAACCACAAACATTATTTAGTTCCACCATTTTTTAAAACTTGTATACCTTTTTGTGGTTTCTCTGTGTGTGTATAAACAATTCTATTCATTTCTATGCTATATAAATTTTTGTGTAACCACAGCCACGATCTCTTTTGAGAAGTTTAGAGAGATTTAATATGATAGTTAAATAAATGTACTAAAACTGTATCTAAAGCTATCAATACTGTGGAAAATTAGTAAAAATTGATCTTAGCATAGCATTAAGATAAGAACTAAATTATATGGCTACATATTCAATATATTAGGAAGAAAATGCTTGACAAATGTGTCTGACCTCTTGGAATATGATAAGAGCATAAAAATTAATAGCAAGATAAATTTATATATGTGTGTGTGTATATATATGAGAAAAGGTTTTCATAATGATATATTACGTATGTTTAAAGTACAAACTTGTCAGTGACAAATAGTTTTATCATTTTTAATAAGCTTTATTTTTAGACCAGTTTTAGCTTCACAGAAAAATTGAGCAGAAAGTAAAAGATTTTCCTCTGCTCCCACACATAGCTAGCCTTGCCCATTATCAACAGCCATCACCAGAATGGTACATTTGTTACAGTTGTTGTACCTACATTGACACATCATTAATACCCAGAGTCCATAGCTTATGTAAGATTGTAAGATTTTACACTTGGTATTGTGTATTATACGGGTTTGGACAAATGTATAATGACATGTACTCACCATTATATCATACAGAATAGTTTCACTGCCCTAAAAATCCTCTGCTCTCTGCCTATTCATTCCTCCCTCTCCACTAAACCCTGGCAACCATGGATTTTATTGTCTCTATGGTTTTGCCTTTCTAGAAAACCTAGATGAACTAATGTTTGGCAATGACTTTTAGATAAAACACCAAAGTTACAATTCATGAAATAAATAATTGACAAACTGAACTTTATTAAAGTTAAAAATTTCTACTGTGCAAAAGACACTGTCAATAGAATGACAATACAAACTGGGAAAAAAAATACTTGAAAAAGACACATCTGATAAAGGACTATGATACAAAATGTACAAAGACCCTTAAAATTCAACATTAAGAATACATACACACACACACAAATTAAAAATAAGACAAAGACCTTAACAGAACAGACACCTCACTGGAAAAGATGTATGGAAGGCAAATAAGCATATAAAAAATGCTCCACATTATATATCATCAGGGAAATGCAAACTAAAACAATAAGATGCCACTACACACCTATTAGAAGGTTCAAAATCTGAAACACTGACGACACCAAATGTTGATGAAGATGTGGAGCGACAGGTGCTCTCATTCACTGCTGGTAGGAATGCAGAATGGTACAGCCACTTTGGAAGGTAGTTTGGTAATTTCTTACAAAACTAAAAATACTCTTACCACACAATCCAGCAGTTATACTCCTTACTATTTACCCAAAGTCGTTGAAAGTTTATATTCACACACAAACACATACACACACATGCACACACATGCACATGCACACACATGCACACAAAACCTGCACATAAATGTTTATAGAAGCTTTATTCATAGTTTTCAAAATGTAGAAGCAACCAAGATGTCCATTGTGAATAAATAGACTGTGAATGGATGAATAAACTATGGCACATTCAGACAATGGAATATTATTTAGCAATAAAAAGAAATGAGTTTTCAAGCTTCAGAAATATATAAAAGAATCTTAATTGCATATTACTAAGTGAAAGAAGACAATGGGAAATATCTATATACTTTATAATTCCAACTGTATTCACAAAATGGAAAAGGCAAAATAATTTTATAATATAATAATTGATATTTAAATTCCTTTCAGAAAAAACTAGTGTTTTTGGGGGGAGAGAGGGTGTTATAAATGACCAGAAGGAACATTCAGTTTCTCTAAATACTAGCTTTTGAGACAAAACACATACAATATCCCATAATCAAGGTAAAAAAGAACAACTAAATTTTTCAGAATTGATGTTAGAAGTTATGAATATAAATATCAACTTTAAACAAAATGGAAAGAAATGTTTCCTTTTCCTCTCTCCCCAAATGTTCATACTTAATGCCAACAAAACACTCTTGGCTGGAACTAATTAAAAGTACATGCCAAAAAACTAAAAATAAGTTAAAGCTATGCCATTATAGAAGATCTCTTTAGGAGCATTATTAAAATAAGAATATCTTACAAAGGAAGTCACATAATCAGTCATCGTAAATCAGGCGAACTAGAAGTTAAACAAATCAGTGGAGCAAGAAGAAACCAAGATTTCTAGAAAGACTTAATTAGCATTACCTTTTTAAATTTTCCAGCTTTCTTAGTCTTCACCATAAGTAAATGTGATTATTTCTGTTAAAGCTGGATATCCTTTTACCTTTTACTTTTTATTAGGAATAAAAAAAAAAAGATTAGATATTTAATTGAGAAATGAAGTACAGGGATAAAGAGTATTAAATAGTAAAAGTGAAATTTTTTCTCTAAAGATTATATCTTTAGAGGGAGCAAGATTGTATTTATATTGTGACAGTACAGTTAATGAAATGTACATGTGACCGCACACAATTTGGCAAGATGGTTCACAACAGGCTATGTTTATAGTAAAATATTTCTTTCAGAAGGAAATTGTAACCCATCTAAACTTCCATGAAACACATTCCTTGACAGTTTTTATATAAATTTAAAAGAAACTGTATTCATTTTGCATGGCTGTACAACAAGTTATCACAACGTTTCTTAAAACAAACATTTATTATCTTACCATGTCATGAGTCATAAATTGAGCATGGGTTAGCTGAGTTATCTGCCCAGTGTTTTACAGCCTGAAGTAAAGATGGTGGCTGGAGCCATATTCTCATCTAAATGTTAGGGTCCTCTTTCAAGCTCACTGTTGTTGACAGAATTAATTTTCTTATGGTTGTAGAATTGAGGTCCTGTTTTCTGTCTAGCTATCAACTGGGAACCACTCTTAACCATTCTTGCTGAGTTTCTAAACATGTGCCCCCTCCTTTCAAAATATGGCAGTTTATTTTGTCTTCCAGACCTGTGGGAGAACACATCTCATACTTGGCTCTCTTTTTAAAAGGCTCATCTGATTAGGTCAGGCCCAAACAAGGTAATCTTGCTTTGATTAACTCAAAGTCAACTAAGTAATGATATTCCATTATATTCACTGGCCCTTATCACACTCAAGGGGAGTGGATTATATTATACAGAACATGTGTACCATGGGTGGGAATCCTGGGGGGGCATCCTAGAATTCTGCTTATCTTAACCACTGAGGAAATAATTGAGAATGATAGAATAATTTTTAAAAAATGGATGAAGTGATACAAGAAAACTGAATGTAAAAATTTATCTTTTCACACATGAAGCAAAGTGGTATAAGTAACCAAAATGAAATGACTATAAATGTTGCAAATCCATTTAATAACATTTTATACAGATAATATTTGATGATGTGGAAAACTTTACAGGGTATAAAACCAAGTAAAATATGATTTTTTCATAATAGAATCTACTGTAAAAAGCAGTGTTTATATCTGGGATATTAAAAATTATTAAAATGTCTCTTCTTTGTGCTATTTTGTGTGGCTCTGAATTTTCCAATATAATATATTATTTTTATAACTAGAAAAAAATAAACATTATAAAAGTAAAGCTCATATACTTTAACAGAAATAGTCAATTTTTAAGAGATGTATGTATTACACATAGCATTAAAAATTGGGACAGTAAATTTGTCAGTAAATTATATCAAATAAAAGTATAAATATAGACATCGCAGTAAGCATAAGAGGCAGTTATTAGAATTCTTCAGAGATGTCTATGGCCATACCACCCTGAACGTACCCGATCTCATCGAAATTCTTCAAAAAGTTTAGAATCCTTATCTTCGAAAATTGCTTCAACCTGGCAAAGCAAATAACTATAAGCTTAGAAATAGAAATTAGATTTTAAAATTCTTAAATTCAATAGAAAACAATTTTTATATGAAGTTTTGGATGAATCGATAATTAATAGAAAAGGCAATTCTTAATTGATTTTTCTTGTTATTGAAGAAACACTGGTAGAATATATAAGCAGGACTTTTGAATTAAGTACAAATCACAAAACCAATTTTGGTTTCCATATGACCTCTCCAAGTTACAGGAAATGTCAGAGGAAATATTAAATGTCATTGTATAAATTTACATTTAAAATTAAATTGAGACCTGCACAAAGCTAATCTGTGTGAAGAGTTAAATATTTTTAGAAAAAATATTCCCTGAGAATTATCAACTCTAGATGTATCATTATATTTCTAAATAATTTACCAGAAATTTTCCCAGTATTGTCACATCCTATAAAATACTCTTAGACTACTAAAAGTTGTAGCGGCAGAAAAATCTATTTCAAAATGAAAAATTATCAAAAATTATTTGTAACATTGTAATAATTGTGAAGGGGCGATGTTGCTTTCAGCAATATTGATTGAAAATAAAGTTGCTAAAATATAAATTCTGATAAATTAATTAATAAAACTGTAAAAAAGTGAGTCAGAAAAATCTTGCGATCAATTAAGAGATCACCTTAGTATTGTTATTTATATTATTAAATAAAATTATGACAAAACATTTTTTGTAACTTGTAAGTTATGTCATTTCAATTTTGTGAATTAGTGATATTACTCCTATTATGTTTATAAGTAATAAATATTTTTGTGTGAGAAATCTTTATATTTCAGCACCTTTAGTAGCACTTTTTACCTGCTTTGGGAACAAAGGGCTTTATATTTTCATTTTATACTAGACAGTGCAGTATATGTAATCAGCCATATCAATAGTTTACAATCCATTACCAGTATTATTTATTCTGATGATCAAATTTTCCAAAATGTAGTCAGTGAGAGTCCCTCTCAGCAGGCTTCTGTATCATTTGACATGTCCACAATAATCAAATACATAGTGACTCAAAATCAATTAGTGGTAGCCCAGGATTGGTTATGGTGAAGGAGCAGGAATGGAGTGACTGCTGAGTAGGGAGTTTCTTTCTGGGATGATGAAAATATTCTAGAGTTAGATAGTTGTGATGGTTGCACAACTCTGTGAAGATGCTAGAAACTCACTGAATTACACACTTTAAAATAGTCAAGTGTATGGTTTATACATTATATTTTAATAAAGTTAAAAATTAACTTTGTACTTGGAAAGATTGCTCGATATTATAATAAAAGATCTTTTTAGTTCCATTTCTCCATTGGGCCTCTCCATTCCCAATATGCACGCTCTCCTTACCCCACTATGTCTCCAACATCATGCTCTGGCTTACTGTAAATCTTTAGTCTACATTCTCTACTCCTGTACATCAATACGTAGGACTGCTATGTAGGTTTTTCAGGCTCTGTCTAAATATAATTATTTCACATGTCCTGATGGTTCCTCTGAATCATGTCATGATAAGTTAAAAGTAAAGACATTGATATTTGAGCTATGTGATTTCTTTACTGTGAAACTACCAGTTGGTCCCAGTATCTGCAACATAACACCTCAATAGTCATTCTAGTTTTCTCATTTTCTCAGTGTTCTGTGAACTCCCTTCTTTCTGCTCACTACAGGGGATTAATTTCATACTAGGAAACTGACGAAATATGTATGTATTTTGAGGAAACTTGGAGCCAAGTTTGTTACTGTCAGAAAAGGGAGAGACAGATGTAAAAATGGAGAAAACTAGAATCAATATTAAGGTTTTCTATTGCATTGCCCTAGCACTCACATGGCGCTTCTGCCACACCCTGAATGCATACTGTCCTCATCCCATTGACACTCTTGGGCCTCTCTGCTTTGGGTCACCATAAATACTGTCATCCCTTATGAATAACCTCCTTACTCTGCCTATGTTTAAACATTGTGTACTAAATCGATTCCTCGTAAAATGCCCGCCTCATCTCACTTAAGGCTGCGCGGAGCTGCTGCATTCTTCTGCACGTTCACTCTCCTATTCAGACTTCAGGATCCCACAACAACCCCTGCATTTCCCTCCTCCCCACCACCACGTGGTCCAGGGTGGTTTTAAAAGTGGTTTATGACTGTGGATCTCTTTACATAAGTGAACAGGAAGAATCAGAAATTACGGTGGGAGGCAGGGGTGGTAAACTCTTGGCAGATATATGACTGCTGCTGGTAATGATAAATTCCGGAACATGAGTGAGAGTGTTGTCACCATAATAGAGAGCAGGTGTTATTTGTGATAAAACTATTAGAACAACAGGTATATAAATTGTCAAGGGCAATGTCAGAGGAACATATAAAAAGTTGTCAAGAATATCAATTGTCTGTAAAGATTTATTTGTATTGTCTTTGACCTCTGAACTTGAGTTATTAAAGGCAGAAAGAGATAATAAGCATTCATTTGAGGTAAAATATTTGATTTTGTCTCAATTTCTGAAATATTTATCTATACTAAAGAAATTACAAAACCTCTTATATGTTAATTAATTATATAGACGCAAAACACAATTAGACTATAAACCACAGACTTAAAATAGACTATAATGAACATGCAGTTTATAATGGTTGATTAGTTACTCTTTTGAATGTAATTTAAATATAATGAAAAATAAGAAACAAAAATTAATTCCGTTAGAATGTGTTTGAAATTATAGTTTTTATTGGTTGAGTCCACATTGATAATAAATAATACCATGCTGTTTAATTACTTGGAGAGACACTAGCTATTTAAAATAGATATTTCATGACTCTGATAATTACAAGGAACAAATATATTTTAGGATTGTTTAACAGTTATTTATTTAGCAAATGAAAATAGATTTTATATATATAGTAAATTTAAATAGATAAAGAGGTAGAGATAGATTTGGATATAGTAGAGTTTAGAAGTAGATCTAGTCTAGACTTCCCTAATAAAGCTCTAAATCATTTCTTGGTAGAATTTATTTTAAAAATAAATTTAAATATTATAAAAATATGTTAACAAAGTTCCTAAACATTGGCATTTCAGTAAAAAGGAAACCATAGACAGAGATTAATTTTACCTATTTAAAAAACACATAAACAGAAGAGGGCTTGCTAATATTATCTCCCCTTTAATCCTGAGTATTTAGTATTTTGATGCCACTGTAAATGGTATTATTTTAAAAAAACAAAAAACTTATTTTTTATTCGTTCATTGATAGCACCAGAAATAGTGTATTTTTGTATGTTGATTTGTAACTGCAATAATGCAAATCTCACTTGTTAATTTTAGTCATTTTTTGTAAATTATTGAAGATATTTTAATATGCAACAATGTTTTCTATGAATTAGTACACTCCATTTCCAGTCATGACAGTTTTTCTTTCTTTTTTTTTCTTATTGTACTGCCTAGGAAGCCAGTAAAATGCTAAACAGAATGATGAAAGCAGAAATCCTTACCTAGTTCCAGATTCTAAACAAAAACATTTAGATTTTTATTTCCATGTATGATATCAGCTCATATTTTTTCATAAGTGCCCTTTATTAAGTTACAGAAATTTGTTCTCTTCCTTTTTATTGGAAGTTTTATCAAAATGCAGTATTGAAATTTGCCAAATATCTTTTCTGAACTATTGAGATTATTACTTGATTTTTCTCTTTTATTTTATTAACAGGGTGAATGAATTACACTGTTACTTTTTAAATATTAAAAAAATCACTGTATATTTTGGTGGCATACCAACTTGTTCTACATGTGTTATTCTTTTTATTAATGTTAGATTTGTTTTGTAAAATCATCTCATTGAACATCTCTTAATCTGTTTGGATGGCTATAATGAAATTCCATAGATTGAATGGTTTATTAACAACAGAAATTTATTTCTCATGTTTCTGGAGGCTAGAAGTCTGATATCTGGGTCTCAGCTGGTGGGGTGACAGCCCAATTCTGGTCTAACTTCTAGCTGTAACCTCGCATGTTTTAAGGGGTTATGGAGCTTTCTCAGGTCACTGTTATAAGGCCAATAATTCCATTTATAAGGGCTCCACCTTCATGACATAACCACCTCCCAAAGGCCTCAGGTATTTCATCGTTTTGTGTGTTAGTTTTCAGCATATGAATTTTTAGAAATATACAAACATTCAGACCATAACAATACAATTCAATATTTACAAGTTATGCTGCACTTAAGAAAAATAAAGAACGGGAAACGAATGAAACATTAAAAGTAGAAGAATGCATGTCTTGTACTAGAGGTAAGTGCTATAAACACAAAAGGGAGTGATCGATTTACCCTGAAACTCAGATAAAATATTATAAAACAAAAGTATTTCTAAAGATTTTAAAACAGTTTTAACACTATATATATATACACATAATTATATGTACATATACATAATTATATATATGTGTGTGTATATATATATATATATATATAATTTGTAGAAATTGGTCAAGAGAACAGCATCCCAGGTTCAGGGCAAAAACAAAGCAAAAAAAGAAAAAAGAAAAACAATGAGAATAAACATACTTACCTGAAGTAGAAAATTTCTGTAGCCAAATAATGAATTGATGAAAAAGTTAAATATGGCCTAATTTTAAAGCTCACTGAAAAACTTACAGCAAAGTTTGAGTTCATCCTCTAGGTGGTTGGTAAACATTAAAATTTGTAAATGTTACACTTAAATAATTAAGTAAAAGTTTTAAAAATATGAAATGGCAGTAATAACAGAAAGCATTAAAAGAGAGTAAGACTACAGAGGGAAGGTACATTTTGAAGACTATCACAGCGATCCCCAGAAAGTCATGGAAAGAGCAATAAATGCAAGACATATTGTAATAGATTCAGCAAGATGGAGTGACTCCGAATTTGGAAGATGAGGAAAAGGTGGGTAGATAAATTTTTTCATAACTTTCAAACTAGTTGATAAGGAAAATGGTGAAACCTATTTCAAAATGACAAGAGAAATGGCTTGATAGTCAGGGGAAATGAAGTATGTAATTAAAGTGTTAGGTTGAACTTAAAGTGATGATGAGGCATCGGAAATAATTATCCACCAACAAATGGAAAATGATGTGGAAAAAAGAGATGTGCATAGAGATAAAAGATCCTGAGGGAAGTAAGGCTAAAGAATTTCCAAATACATTGGATATTATAACAGTGATCAAATTACAAATATTCCAAACTGCTCATCTGAAGATGAGCTTCCTAAAAATTTATTTCAAAAGTTATTTTTTATGAAGAAAATCCTGAGGTTATTTTAAACTCTGTTTATGAGGATTTCTTAATGACATGGGAAAATTCAGATAACAATTAAAATTTTAGAACAGAAACTGAAAATCCACCTTCCTACCACCACGTCTTCTACCATCCCACCCAAATCATAACCATGCCCAGAAAGTTTTGTCAATACAGACCTTCAACTACATTGTTTATGCTTATTTCTCCCTCACACCACTTAGCACTGTGCATTTCATGTAATAGGTATTCAAATATTCTTGTGTATTGTTTTCGTGAGGAATAAAATAGAGAAATATAGAAAATAGATGTTGTAACGTAATAGATAGAGTATAATGGCATTGAGATAATTGCCTATCAAATAGGGGGAAGAGATTCCTAGCTTATACTGTACATGCTAAAACACTTAAGCACTGTTAAAAATTAAAGATGTGAAATTATTAGACTATTACAAGAATTACTTCTACATTGGTGTAATATAAGATTTTTAAATGGGACACAAAGCAAAAATATACTGAAAAAGATATGAACTATGTTACATTAAAATATAAAAACTTCTTGAGTGCAAAAGATATGTTACATCAATTTTAAAATATGCTACAAACTGGAAAAGGATGTTTGAATTTCAACAACAACAAAAAGGACTACTGGTATCTATAATATATAACAATGCTACTGTTTTAATTCTTAAAACAAGAAAACCAATAAGAACAAATCAAACAATTTGAAAGATAAAAATAGGAAAGCCTATCAACATAAAATTCACAGAAATATACAAACAACAGGCCTATGGAGCTGTTAAAATGTACTTGGTTACACTAATAATCGGAGAAATTCAAACCAGCAATCTTTTTTTTTTTTTCATTTGGGCATTTCTAAATTATCATATTGGCAAATATTAACATCTAACAGCACTGTTTCCAAAGGTTTGGGGCAAAAAGGACAGCTTACATATTCCTGGCAGAAGTGTAAATTGTTACAACCACATTGAGCATAAATTTCCTGTGTAAGTTTCTATCCTAGAGATACTCAAGCAAGTATCTCTAGGATAGAAATAATAATATTTCACTATTTTAAATATTAAACAACAACCCACCTAAAATGATCAAGGTGGGTTGTTGTTTAATATTTAAAATAGTGAAAAAATAGAAACAAATTCACTAAGGTAGTTGATATATTTTGTTCAAATAATGAGATATTTTTATAGATAGCTAAATTTACATATATTCATCTGAATAAAGTTAAAAAATACATAATGGAAAAGAAAACATTTTCAAAAGTATGTATGGTATGCAACCTTTCAAATAAAATGCAAAATAACACAATACATTGCTGTATGAATGCATAATTATGGGCTAATATATATTTTTTAAAATATTACACACAAATTTCAAACTTTGGGAGAGTGGTTATTTCTAAGAGGGAGAGAAAACAGATAGGGATGAGGCAATTATTTCTGAAGAAGAATGATATAATAAAGCAGAGAGCTAAGCCCATGTTTAGTTTGCTCAATCTCAGTAATGAATAGTTAAGTATCTACTATGTTCATATAAGCATAATGTTTCAAAATTAAAAGTAATCATTTCAAAATAAATAGTAAAGGTGAATAGTATCTTCTTCCTAATATTAGATTTGCTGAATTTAAACATCTATTCCTTGGAAGGGTTGTTCTTTCTGTGGAAAGTTCATAAAGTCAAGTTTTTCTGTGGATCCAAAGAGTGACTAGAGTTTTCAGTATGCAAAATGAGAGAAATGTTCTGTTTAAAACTAATAAAGTCTCTGAAGAGCAAGTACACATACAATTTCTTTTTGATTTGTCTTTGGCTCAATTAGAATAGGCTGTATTAAAATTTAAGTATGGCTTCTAAGCCATATACATACCATTAAATTTGCAGGAATAATGAAGCCAACCAATTTTATTCCTCTTTAATAATACATTCTTATATTTGCTCTTAAGGTAAGGTTAGCATTTATTTATTGATCATGATGCATTATCTACACAGTGGAAACTACTAAGCAGTTTTTATCTCCTGTGATATTTCTAAATAATTCAAAAACTAATTTCTGTTTTCTTTTTCTCATTAATGTTTGTCTCTTTAAAATGTAGAAAAGTTAAGTGACCTATGCCTTAGTTTGTTTCTACATTGCCCAGATGGCACAAAAACATAAAGTAGCCAGATAGAATTTGCAGACAAACATATCCCCTATAGCATCATCTTTTTCTCCATTAGAGCCTTTCCTCTCCAAGTATTTAGGAAAAAAAGCGAAATAATAAAAGAATATACTCTTTTTCAAGCCTGCCTCTCCATCTAAACACTAAAGTCTCTCTCATGCTTTCATAGCCAGATATTTTTAAATGTCTCAATTTTCTCACTTTTCATCAAATTCTGAAAATTAGAAATATGGCTTCAACCTCCATTCTAAATCTATTAGATTTTATCTTGCTAATATCTACAGTTCTCTTTTGATGTTTATCTTATTTGAACTCTATGTGGAGGATGATGATATGGACCATTCTCATTTCTCCATGGAAATGATACTTGAGGATGAATTGAGATTTCTAAAGATGGACATAAATTTTGCCTTGAGATAGAAAAATATCAGATCCGTGAGTGGTTGAAAGAACATTGAGTTTTCTGCTCTCTTAATTCCACACTTCACAGCTCATAGTGTATAAATTACTTTTCCTACTGAATTTGGTTTCCTTGAAGCCATTTCTTAAATATACTCTTTCCATTTCAACTCACATCTCAGCTTGTTTTTTTTTTTTTTTAATTTACTAGAGCTTAAATATTTGGATTTACCATTGACTAATTAATGTGACTTTAGTAAAGTATCTTAACATCTTGATGCCCCGATTTCCTCAACTATAATATGAAAGTACTAATAGTACCTATTTATTGTGTTGTTGTAGGATTAAACTACTTAATATCTGATAATAATTAAATAGTTAAAACAATGCATAGATAAACTGACCAATGGAATAGAAAGTCCAGAAATAAATTTATATATACATTATCAACTGATTTATTATGAAGGCAACAGTGAAGTTGTATATAAAAATTTTAATCTTTTCAACAAATGACTGGGCTAATTGAATAACCATATGCGTGAATATAGCTTGATCTAGACACATCTAACAAAATGAACACAAAACAATTGGAAATAAATAGGTCTAAATGTGAAAGGTAAAGCAAGAAAGCTTTTAAAAGAACACATTGTAGGACATCTTTATGACTTTAGAGTAGACAAAGATTTCTTAAACACAAACACATTGCAACCAAAAAACAAAAAAGAAAAAGTTAAATCAGGTATACTAAGATTTAGAAATTAGGGTCACCAAAAGTAGCCAGTAAGAAAATGAAAAGGCAACTCACAGAGTGAAAAAAGATACCCACAATACATACATCAAACAAAAAAATCTTGTATTCGGTATGTATAAAGGATTCACACAAATCCATAAAGCGGATAACTCAGTAGGAAAAAAATGGCAGCAAACTTTGACATATATTTTATAAACACAATAAGCAAGCAAAAACAAGTGAAACTAATTTACACTGTTATATAATAGTGGTTTTTCTTGGTGAAGATGGAAATGGGGTTAGGTGGCAAAAGAAAGAGAGGACAAGGCGGGCTTGTGGGGCCTGGCGGCAATGTCCTGTCTATCTGAACCCTGATTACGTGAGCATTTTAGTTTGTGAAAAATGATCAGACTCTAGACTAAAGATATGTATATGTGTGTGTGTGTGTGTGTGTGTGTGTGTGTATAAATACACACACACACACACACACACACACACACACACACACACACAAAGTGTTTTATATAACGAGCCTGACACATAGTAAATACTATCTAAATGTTAGCTCTTATTATTATTACTATTAGTAATACTAGTAGTATTTAGGTAGTGACCACATTTTCTTATATCTTGTTTTGAACATGACAGACCACTTTTCTGTTTGCTTCAGAAAGTAGTTTTTAGAAGTAGACTTTTCTTCCAATTCTTTTTCAGGGTAGTACTCTCCTGTTCCTTATGGTTCAGAATTTTTATAGACCTCATGTTGATTTTTTTTCCTGTTTGTTCATCCTTGAACAAAGGAACATCTGCTATTCTGGATTTTCGCCAACAGCAGGATATACCAATTGCACTTGACCCCCACTTACTGTCCCCATGAATGCTCGTAGATTCTCCCACATAGATTTAAAACAGAGAGCTGGTTGACATAGCTCCTAGTTTAATTTTGGGAGTCCAGCAGAGATTCATGTAGTGCCTTTCTATCAAATTGAAGGGCATCCTTCTCTGCCTTGCTACCCCATTCTCTGAAACACAAGAAAAAGAATGTATCAAAAGCTTTCTAAAGTGTGCTCTTCCAGGGCAAGCTGAAGTGTCAATTCAAAAGACTTCTTCAAAAATTCTATTGTGTAGATGGGAATTCTGCATATAATTGGATTTGAAAAGAACTAAATAATAAAATTCCTTTAAAAAAGGTTTCAAAAGGAATAATTTATGGATAATATAAATTCCCTTTGGCCAGTTTCAGTGCATGAACTCCTGCAAAACCTACCAACCCTACCTCCAAACACACTCATGCATGCACTGCTCAAAGGGCTATACCAATCATTTTAAAATTACTGTTTTGGTGAATAAATATGTTTCCAATTTTATACTTTAGTATCACCAGATACCCAGTAATCTGTGGCCTTGGAACAGTTATGACAGGAGAAATAATGATGCAGTCGAGGTGGAAGCTATTGCCTGGACAGCGCAGAATAATCTCATGGCATTAGACTGGTAGTTGGTGTAGATCCAGAGCCTCTGAAGTATGGTGGAGAGGTAGGAAGAAGAAGATGAGGCAGAAGGAGAGGGAAATGAGGAAAGAAGGAAGAAGAACTATTACCGATTTAAATATTCAGCATGGTTAATATGTATTAATTGGTTATTATGTGTCTGGCAGTACAATGAGTGCCTTATATACATTATCTCAATTATTTTTACAATATCCCTATGAGATAAGTGTGCTAATCTCCATTTTACATAAAAGGAAACAGAGAATTAGAACGATAAGTAATTTGCTCAAAACCATACACTAAGAAATTAGAGAGCTACAATTAAAATCCAGTCTTCATCCAACTGCTTATCTTTTTTTGTGCATGGCTGTCACCCTTTTAATAGAAAGTTTTAAAAGTATATAATAGATGTTCTGGTCTCATGATATTCTGATCAAATAAAGCAATATTAGAATTAATATGCCGTGGTTTGAAGATAGTCACCAAACAGTGAATCAATGTTATAAAAAATTAATTAAAATATGTATGACATAAAAGACATTTAGTCAGTAGTATTGCTAAAAGTGATAATAATAATCAATTTATATTACTAGGGAGAAATTTGAAGACAAAAATTAGAAATTAAACACATTCTACCTCTATTGACATGGTAAATACCACACATAGGAAAATAATCTGTTTAATGTAAGACAAATTAATGTGACATGTGAAGGACCATTTCTTACTCTATTTTATATATATATAGCACCTAGCACAGGATTTTATCCAAAAGATTACTTAATAGACACTCATTGAACAAATGCATCATTTTTATGAGTAGACAAAGATTTCTTAAACATACACTTAGAGTTTATAAAATATACATGTTGTATCAAATGGCCCTCACACAAACCTTATAAAGCATGTTTAGAAATGTCTTCCCAACTGTGAGTTCCTTTGGCTTCAAATTCTTCCATATTGAAATTTACTTCTCTCAACCTATTATTCAACCATTTGAATATTGCTGTCCCCAGAATGAGAGTATTCTTTTTATAGTTAATTAAAAACGAGAGCAAATCGCCATACATTTTGTAATGCATTTTAGACAATTCCACCAAAAAAGAACTCAACCAAGTCTAAATATATTATATAAATATAATAAAATCCTATAATAGGGTGTCACCTTCCATTTCAAATTTGTTCTTCGTTCCGTGTTATCTAATTGTGTAATATGAATGGTACTCTGTAAGATGTTGCAACATGAAGGCCCTGCCTCAGTCACATCTAGATATGTATCCAGAAGTTATCTTTATATATTACTTTTTTCACCTATGATTCAGTAGTCTAGTCATGACATTTTTACATCTGCTCCAGCTGTTTTCTGTCAAAATCACTCCATTGTCAGAATCATTCATTTAGATCAAGCTTTGTTACCACGTGACTGGATTGCATCTTTCTAGCCCAACTTAGAAAATTGCCATATGACAGCAAAGTGATTGTATCACTCATAAATCTTCAGTGCCATGATGGCCAGATAAGAAAACCTAGACTTCTCTTTTCTTATAGTCTGGAAGCCCTTAATCATCTAGTCTAACCAGTTTTACATCTCCTTTCTGCTCGCCATGCACTTTCTCCTCTAGTCAAATCTAACCAGTTTCATTCACTACATGCCACACTATTTCCCAGATGTGAGATTTTGAATCCATCTAAACTTTCTACCTGGAGAATCTTCTAGTTTTATTTTCTTTCATAAGCTCACTAGATTTTAGGGTATAGTTCTATCATCATCTATTCCAACGTTATGTTTCCTTCTTATGGATGTCCAGAGCTTTTTATTTGTCTTTTTTTTATGACACTTAAAACCATACATAATAGTTGTTTAGATACATGTCTTACTCCAAAGGCAGGATCAGCATCCAAAACAACTGTGCGTTATCTCTATCTCTTTTTAAACCACTATAGGTACTCAACGTCTTATAACATTATGTGCTTGAATAGTCACTACTGAATAAATTATCCATAAATATGCCAAGGCTGTTGACTCCTAGTCTTTACATTTGTAGGTGTGTAACCTTGGGTTATTTATTTAGTCTATCTGTGTTTCCTCACCAAAATATGGAAATAAATTATGTAATGTATCTACAATCTGATATGCAATAAACACTTATAAACCTTCTAAATTTAAAATCTCAATATAGATTTTAGTATACTAGAATATAATAGGACAGAATTCCTTCCCTTTCTTTTTCTATGTTGCCTAAATAACGTGCTTACTGCTTAGTAACTTACCTTCAAATTTTTCTCACATTCTAGCATTTGCCTCTATCAATCCCAGAAAATAAAAATTAGTCTCTGAAGTTTTTCTCTTTGGCCAATCTGACCAAAAAGCAAAGATAATTTTAACAAATTCGGGTCTATAATATTTTACTTTAATTCTTTTCTTCTATCAAATGGCAAATGCAGCTTTTAGAAAAGAAAAACCTCACAAATTTTCTGAGAGATCAAGAACATAAGGATGGCCTGATGAAAAGTTTTAAGAATATCTATAAACTTTTGTACATGGCTTTAGAAAGGTTATGAAAATGGCTCTTCTAAAAAAAAAAAGTTCTAATTATGCTCATGAAATATCTGTAAATTCCCTATAAATAGCATTACAGATA
>NW_011888793.1:8267199-8274169 GCF_000151845.1 Pteropus vampyrus | reverse complement strand
TCAATCTTACAAGTGTAAAGTGAAAGTAAAAATACTTTGTTATACCTATAGTATTTAAAAACATCTTATTGATTATACATTGTAATTTAGATGTGAGAATTTTGTTAATAAGCTATTTTATTTTCTTCTCTAAAAGAAAATATTTGCCATCTAAGATAGTTGAGATATCCAAACAAATAGATTTGTAGCTGTTAATATTCAGTGATCTTTTAGAAGGAGTCATGTCTTAAGCACACAATTGGACTGAGGTATTTTTACATTCTCTTCTAAATATAATATGTTATGATTCTGCCATGCTTCACTAATTGCTATAAGTTCTTCCTAAAAGAACTTGCCCTAGACTTAAATGAACATGTGCTATCATCCAATTGCGAGTGATAGGACCCAAAAATTAGTGATGAGCTCCCAACCGCCACCTCTACATTAACATAGAATAAGTTACTTACGAGATTTTCATTGGCCAATTCCAAAGTCCACCAATTAGAAATTTGTACTGATGAAAAATTTGTAAAGCTCTTTGAGCTTTTCTTTCCAGTACCAATTATAAGTTTGAAAACAAGTGGAAGGAAGAAAAGAGGGAAGAAAAAGGAAGAGAGGGAACGAGGAAGGGAGAAATTGACTCCAATATTTTGATTAACTTTAAAATCTTAGTTTAACAAACTGGCCAACAGGAAATTTTGCATTCTTTTTATAATCCTATCACTTCAAAAAATGCTGATGGCCAGACTCCTTTAAACTATTTTAGTCATATCTGCCTCATTCTTAAACTTAGCAGATATTTGAGATCCATCTATCATGTGCAATAAAACTTCATTTTTACATTTTAATTTCTGGAAGGCTTTCATATTTAACATCAAATCAGCAAAGTTGTTCACTCAGGCTCCTAGGCAAGCAAGTTACTCTAAAATATGGTTGTAATAATTAGACATGCTCTAGAGTAGCCTTAATCGTTTTGCTTCTCCCAACTATCATGTGCATAAGAATGTCATTGAAGTTTTCTCACGCTTATCAATAATGTAGCGGCAGGGTAATTAATAGTGATAATGCAACTAATGGTGGTAACGGACAACAGTGGCCTGGAGAAGTAGAACACCAATAGCCAAAAGACATATTTTTCAGTTCCATTAAAATTCTTGCTTTGTTATGCCCACTTCTTGGATGCAAAGTTTAAACCTGTAGGTTTCTGTTCATTGCTATGAATACCTCACAGCCTCAGAAAGCTTTTTAATATTTATAGTGCATAATTTTATTTTGTTTCTAATGCGTGTATAAATTACCTGTATACACATGCAGTTTGAACTTACATAATTCTCTTCTTTTTTATTCCCTCGATATTTTCAGCCTTATGAAGTAATCAATGTATAGGGAAGATATTCTATCAGCACTTGAATAGAAAATATACTGCAGACAATTGTCTTGTTTAATTTTCAAAAGGAGAGTGACTTATGGTTTCATGATAATCAATAGCAATGTTCATTGAATGGATTACTTGCCATTTTCGTTTTTTGACACTGCCTCTACATCAAAAAAAAAAAAATTGCTTAGAGAGATATATTAAGATATACTTGACATGAACTTATGAAAGAGAAGAAAATACAATTTAAAAATTGTTTAATAAGCAATGCTTATATAATGAATATCTTGTTCTTTTATAAACTCAGATCCTGGAGTTAAAGCCTAAATATACAACAGAATGCCCATAAGTTGTCATAAACATGCCTTTTCATTTGTATTATTTGTGCTCTGTGTGTTTACTTATTAAAAATACAATGTATTTTAAGTAAAAACATAAAAAGGTAGTGTGGTACTAGTCAAATAGTGGCCATCTCAGGTACACCGATTGTGCAAAGTATTCAATCATGTAAAAAAATCACTTAGAAAGAGACTGAATCTGGGCTATATTGTCTGTATCAGTTAACTCCATCCAGTATTTTTGAAACTGGAACATATCCTAGTACCCTAGAGCTGACAATCAGAGATGTGGCTAAAGACACCCCCAAATAGACACCCACTGAGGACTTTCTTGAATCTACAATTTCAGTCTGAAATTTCTGTTGCTCTTAGAACATCAATGCTGCCTGGAGTCCTGGTGCTTAAAATTACTATGTAGTTTCATGTTTAGAAATGCATCCTTGCTAGAAATGTTTTAGAATACCTTTGCTCCTGCCCCAGTGAACCTGATCCTCTTCCCACTCTCAGTGCCTACTGAATAATCACATCCATCCAAACTCTATGCTCTCTCAGCTCACTTCCTAAAACCAAAGTAGGGCACTTAATTCCAGGACAGCTCATCCACAAGACATTCAAATTCAATGCTGTGTAGAACTTGAGATAATAACATCCTCTCTGGGAAGATGGAAGTGGGAAACTGAAGGGCTAATACCCAAAAAGCTGAGCAGCTAAGCTGAAAAAAAAAAAAAAAAAAAAAAAAAAACCATGAAGGGTCCGGGGCTGAGGAACCCACTTTGAGCTGTCTGCAGAGGAAGCTGCTCAGTTAAAAGGAAAATGAAAGATTTTACATGTCCGGCATCCACTAAACATATGTAGATTAATGTTCATTAACAATGAGAGGGAAATAGTTAAAGACCATTTTATCACTCCATTACCACTATTATTTTAAGCCAGAAAGAGTGAGCCTTGAGATGCAAGTCCTCTGATTATCTCAGAAACCACAACTGGAATATGACTCCTTTTCCCATACATCATCTCTGAGATTGATGGCTTTAGAAATTAAGCAGGAGATGGGGTATTTAAGATAGAAAAAGGTCAGGTAATTCTCTTGCATCACTATTTCTATAGTAGAAAGACTAACAAGCTTGTAGCTCAATAACTATGAAGAGTCATCCAGCCTTAGAATCAAGAGAAGGTGAGGAAACAGGAAAGACCTATTTATGTTTTCTGCTCTGATCACCATACCCACATACATAGGCTTCTCTTTTAAGTGCATGGGTATCAATCATGCTTGCTTGAATTTGTACCATACAAGTTAGGAAGAAATTTAGGAAAGCTGATTCTCCTCAGAATCTCAGTCTTCCTTAAAGAGATGCTTGGCTGGGTTGTTGCAAGAATTAAAGCAGATACGTCTGGTCTATAACAAGTATCCAAAATGGTAGTTATTACATTATTATCATCTCTAATAACTATTCCTCTGTCTGACTCCAAGGTCCTTAAAGATAGAGCACATGCCTTGTTTCTCTTCGTATTTGCAGAATTTCACACAAGGCCTTGAACCAAGTAGATGCTGCCTAATTCTTTGCTGCTTTTAACAGGGCTGCTCCGGACAAAATGAGAACTTAACATTCGTGAAGTGAGAATAACAAGCCAGATGAGATCTATGAGACCATGCATGTTGGGAGAATACCAGCCACACATAAAGCGGCAGGCAAGTTCATGAAGTTCATACATCGGGCATGCTCTTTAGAGGGAGCTATTCACAGAAGATAGGAAGTAATAAACACATAAATTAGTGAGGACCAGAAAGGGGGCTCTACATAAGTCCATTTCAACAGGCTAGAAAGTCTTGAGCTCTGATAGCCATCAATATGAGACATACAAACAAGTAGTGACAGCATCGGAGAAATCTTTTAGAAGTTAGTGTAGAGTTGTCAGATAAAATACAGATTGGCCAATAAATTTCAATTTCAGATAAATGTCAAATAATTATTTCATCATATCTAATGCAAAACATCATCTCTCTTTATCCTTGCAACAATATTGCTAAGCCAATGTAACTAAGATTTTTTTAAAAGGAGAGGCAATTGAGATTCTGAGGTTATTCCTATATAATATTTGGGACATATACATACTAAAAAAAAAAAAAAAACCTATTTGTTGTTTATCTGAAACTAAGATTTAACTAGTGTCCTGGATTTTATTTGTTCATCTGGTAACTTTAATTTATACATAAAAATTATGATGCCAGACTAAAACAGGACCTGCATATAGCTAATAACAGTAAAACAAGAAACTGACCAAGATATAGGCCAAGATGCTCAAATTGAATCTCAGTCCAAAAAATAGCCAACTCTTCTGGAACTAACACTAAAAGTCTCTTCTGAGTTTCCAGTAACATAATAAAGCTGTGTCTGATGGTTGAGCATATATTACCTTCAAGAATCCAGGATTTCTTTATTTCCCTCTGAATAGGAACTGTGCTGGGAACAAACTTGAAACTGGAAATGAGAAGGAACAAGGTCAGGGATTTAAGCAGGTTTTCATTTTTTACATTTTCATGTTTCATATTGTATTTAATTCTATAAACTACCTCAAATTCCTTTAGGACATAAGCTCAGGTAAATCCTAAAAGAATTAATATATAAAAAAAGCAAAACTTTGCCTAGCCTAAGGCAATTATAGAAAAAACAAGATAAGGAACCCAGCCGTGACCCAAGGAGCTGCTTGATTTTTTTTTTTTTACCTCAGTTAGCAGCTTGAGCCCTTTTGCCCCTTGAAATTAACTGCTTGATATCCTTGGCAAATTAAATTAGCAGTTTCTCTGTGGAGCTCTGGGGGATAGGAATTCCAAAGACTAGTCTGAGTTATTGTAAACAAGTGTGATTTGGGGCAAAGATATTAATTGGAAGCTATTTTCAAGTCTTGTGGGTTTTGTTACTTAAGCCTCAATCTCCTGAGTTTTTCAGTCTTAAATGCTTGTCCATAAGAGATACTATGACTGAAATCCACAACATTTCTTTGGAGTGAGGTGGGGGGATCACTTTAATGGAATTTTATAAGCATCTCATTATTTTGTAAATTCCAGAACATTTTTTAAAGTGAGAAAAATACTATTATCCACTCTCTAAGTTCAGTACCATACAATTTAAGCTTATAACCAATGCTACTATACTTATTTAACTGATATGTAGTAAAAAGCTTGACGGAGTTCAATCCTTTATTACTCCCACCACCTACACTTTGGATCTGTTCCCCCAAAGCAAAATCTTTTACTTAAAATACTTTTTGAAGATGTCCATCACACAGTGAAACATTTCTATTTTTTTTTCTATTGTAATAGGTTGCTATGTATGTTGCCTGACTCCTATCCTAGGGGTCCATATAGATATTGGCCTTGGGAAACCAGAGGGAGGTAGAAAACGAGTGTGTATTAATAGCTGGCATTTGTTAGCACAACATTTTTTTTTGTCTTTAAAGAATGACAATAGCCTTAGAGATAAAAATGATGGCTATGAAAATTCAGAATCTTTTTATTACCTAGAGATATAAGTATTAAGCTGATTCAACACTAAAAGAATAAAAGAAATGGTCAATACTCTCTTCATTCCATGCTCCATATGCATTCTGTCTGATTCACTCATTCCTTTTGATTTTCTGTTTGAAACACATTGGAACTTTAGAAAAAGCTCAGATACCGTGATCCTTTTAAATAAGATAAAGTTGCCCAAATTTCTTGTCTTCCCAGAAAAATTATGGACTAGGAATCCCTGATTCTTCCTTTAGTATTAGAAGAGAACGGGCTTCCAAATACAATATCTCACACAACTACATCTAGTTAATGAAAATAAAGTGCATTCATCTAAGTATAAACAAACCAGGGAAATGCCGTTATTAGCCTTCCATACTTTACAGTATGTGGCACACAAGCAAGAAAGAAGGTAAGAATAAGAATCTGTTGTTTTTTATTTCCCATGAACAACTTCTCAAGTTACTATTAAGCAATTACTCAATAAATTATTATCTGCAAACCTAGAAAGATTTGGGGTACAATAGAGGCAGAGACGATTCTTAACTCTCCCAGACTGTAAATGGCTAAACACCAGATTAGAGACCTCCCATATTCATCTCTTTCTTCGGTGTCCCTCAACAGGTGTTGCCTGTGACAGAGTTCTTGTTCACATCAGATTCAAAAGTTTCCCATTTTCAAAAAGATAAAAATATAAAATACTTAAAATAAAAAGGTATTTTCTTATCTGATGTCTCTCTCCATTGCATAGATCAGTGTTCAGTTGCAAAAAAATGAAATTCATTCTGACTGGTTCAAGCACAAGGGATCTGCTACAGGTATTAAATTGCTTACAGAATGAATGTGGAGTTTGAAGGAAGACTGCAGAATAAGCTTTTAGTGATGACTTTAAAAGCCACATCGATAGAACTTGATTGCCAAAAGAACTATGAGTTTCTTCCACAATCAAAAAGAAGTCAGATCAGCAACTATCAAACATCAAAAATTTACCCCAGAAATGCAAACACTTTTAAGATTCGGCTTAGCAATATATGCTGCAGAAGTATCAGAAAACATGGCTTCCACATACAATATCTTACACAACCACATCTAGTTAATGATTATTATCCTAGGTATAAGCAAACCGGGGAAACTCAGTTTTAGCTTTCCTAACTTCACAGTGTGTGCAGTTCACTAGAAGGAATTGATGCTGAGTGAAATACATCTGACCATTATATAACCAGACACCTTCTATCCATGTTTAAACTTTCAAATAACAACACTAGCAACAGAAAAATGTTACTATTCAACATAATGCAGTTATGTCCCATTAAAACGAAGAACTCTCTAACTTAAAAGAGATGATTCAACATTCCAACAGTCTCTGTCCCCATGTGACATTTATCTCTTTTATAATTAAGTCAATATTTCCATCCTTACATCTGTAACCTATTAACTAAATTTAAAAATTATCCGCCACCAAAATTATATATTATATTAGATACAAAGATTAGATAGATGATAGGTAGATAGATAATAGATAGATAGATAGATGATAGATGATAGATAGATAGTAGATAGATAGATGATAGAAAGAAGATAAATAGAAGAAAGATAGTTGATAGATGACAGATTGAAGAATATAATATGAATAGCTAGAAAAATCCTTGCTTTTGCAACAGGCCAAAAGGTTGTAGTTAATATTTGTGATTTCTTTCTTTCACGGCACATTTCATGTGTCCTTTGCATTCAGAAAAACCTCATCTGGTTGAGATCCATCGAATGGGATGA
>NW_011888793.1:8242187-8264939 GCF_000151845.1 Pteropus vampyrus | reverse complement strand
TCTTCTTCCTTTTCTACTTTCAACACTCCCTAGATTCCCCCCTCCATAGAAACCCACATACCTGACTCATATTATCCTTTAAATTCTATCACTGAATGTAGTTTTCTCCAGGCAATCTTCAGCAACCTCCAACGTGTAGGAGAGGTGGTATCCCATTGGGTCCCACAGCATCTTGTCCCTCCACATTATATCTTCACATTGTAACAACCTCTTCGTTAAAATGTATGTCTCTTTATACTCTACCATAAGGTTGAGGGAATAGACATTAGTCATGTTTATAATTGTAAATTCCAACTTAATGCAACTATAT
This sequence comes from Pteropus vampyrus, assembly GCF_000151845.1. Lineage (NCBI taxonomy): Eukaryota > Metazoa > Chordata > Mammalia > Chiroptera > Pteropodidae > Pteropus > Pteropus vampyrus. The sequence goes on along the minus strand of NW_011888793.1, from coordinate 8,264,629 downwards.
AAAAATGAATATTTTTAAAATTAATTTCAGATTAGTATTAATGCCCATGAAGTGAGAGCAAACAATCATGATGTATGACAGTATTTGTCTTCAAGTAAAAAAATCTCAAAGATAGTATTTTATTAAAAATAACATTTTCAATATTCTGTGATTTTAATGGGATATTTCAGATAAAATTTGATTGACAGCTCAAGCAATCAGTATCAGAGAAAGTTGCATGTTTGAATAACAGTGTTTTAAGTTACAATAGACATATCCACATTAGAGTAGAATACCAATATAAAAATCAATGTCTCTTCTCTTTTCTGACAAAGTAGCTTCCAGTAAGTATCAGAATAAAATGAAACCTAAGAATCTTTAGTCATATCAAGTTGCAGTTCAAAACTAATATATTAAGGAAACTTTTATTTTAATTTATCATTTTCTTTACATCAAATGGTTTGGATTATGGAAAAAGTTTGGAAATAAATAATGCAAAACATGTAAAAAGCATGTTGTCCATGTTACATTGAAATTAAAAGATGAATAAAAAAATTATTCTTAGGTCTTGTTTTGATAACTTTCATAAGAGTTTTAGACAGTGTAAGCATAATTTGAGAAAAAGTAACAGTTTAAAAATACTAGAGGGATTTGATAAAAAATCTTCATCCATTTTTTAGAATTAAACCAGTGCTTAAGTTCTTTTTTCTTGATCTATAAATGAGAGTGAGTAAATGTTATCTAAGTGCTTGCATTTTAAAAAAAAGCATATTAGTGAAGCATTAAAATCAAAATCAATGTATGAAAAATGTGATGAGATTATTCAGTAAAACCAAATGAATTTTTCTATAAGATTCACATTGTAATTATGTATATAATTATTTTATTACTGTTCAAATTAATTTGTAACTATATTTTTAAATTTTGTAATAAAAGGACTTACTAATAATAGTGATGGAGATCAAGAGTACTATTTACCAATTTTTTTGACACTAGAATTTATCTTTTGCTTAAAAGCTATTTTCAAAGGACTGGTACATATTTGATATCATGAACATATATTAAATTAGCACCAAATCTAATGTGCTCTATTCAAGCATTCAAATATATTTTCAAATAGATATTAACATTTACTCTTCCATAACTTGAGCTTTTGATGCAGAATCAAGTATTGTGAGCAAGACTATGATAGTTAACATCAAAGTTAATATGCTATTTTGGCATTAAACAATTTATTGCTGGCAGGCAGTTCACATTAATAATGAATCATAATGTTATTTTTGCAACAAAACAATAAAAAAGAAAAAAGGCATCATTTTGTAGTATGTACTCATATTTATAGCTAAATTATATGTTGAGTTAATTTTGGAGGAATTATAAGCACTAAAGTAAAACTCCTCAATATATGTTTTATGTAATTCAGGGATCAATTGAAAATCAGTTGAATTCAGTTGAAAATCATCACTGTTATGGCCCATAGGCCTCTATAATAAAGTACTAAAAGGGATATTACAACCAAAACCAAGCAACTAACAAAAAAACAAAATCCAAGAAACAAATACTAACTTGGAGAAAATGAAGACAAAATGCAACAAAAGAAAAATATGGTGACTTTGTTAAAATAAACAAATATAAATTTACAATGAACTTTTTTCCCCCTAATCAGAGCTGTATATAAAGTACAGGTAGCTCTCTAAATATGTAGTTTGATTTGTGGTATTCTAAAAAGATTGCCCATGCCCCAAACATCTCCTTCTTTGAGTCAAACTACATCATTAAAGGCCTTAATTTTTTAAAGGAAAGGTTTCAATATTAAGCATGCAAATAAACTATATGGGATGCAGCATTAAATCAGCCTCACAAAAATTTTAAGTAACACATGTTGGGGACTGCTCTTACAAGCAGAAATAGAAGGTGTAATGGTAAATTTAAGAAGGGAGCTCTAATTGGGTGGTGCAGCTAGATTGCTTGGCAGGAGGCCTTGTGGCCAGAGACCAACAAAGTAACACCCTTTGGGCAAAAATTCCTCCACAAAAGCATACAGTCCAACTTTGCTTATTTAAGTATGTCCTAGATTTGACCTTTGACCTTTCCCCCTAATCTCCAATATATAAAGTCATATCGTACCACCAAGTCTACTTCTTCTGTGACAGTATGTTTGCCGAATGGTGGAGTCTATTCTCATCATGTATCAGAATCAAATACAAGTCAAAATATTTCTTAGTATTTAGTATACAAACCTTAGTATTTGGTGCACAAAACAGAGATACAAAACCAACTACAATGCCAAATAAATAAACTAGCTTCATATATTTAAATTGGGAAGAATCTTAGTTTAGTCAGTTGTAAACACATCTGAAATCTAGAAATATCGTATTTTTTTTTCAAATGGTTATCAAATAAGCGAGATTTGGAAGGGAAATTATTAGGAAAGTGTAGCAAGTTAAGACAATAAATAAAAAGGAAAAAAAAAGTAGCATACAAACAGAAGTGTTAATCATTTGGAGAAGTATTGCCATCTTAGTAATATGAAGTTTTTCAATCAATGAACATGGGATTTCTTTACATTTATTTAGATCTACTTATTTTTTTTTTAATTTTTTTTAGTTTTCTATAAATATAAATAAGTCTTGCACTTTTTTGTTAAATTTATTCCAGAGCACTTTATTCCTTTTGAGGTTATTTGAATAAAATTGTTTTCTGCATTTTATTTTTAGAGCATTTATTGCCAATTTTTAGAAATGCAATTTTTGTATACTGATTGTGTCCTATAATCTTGCTGAACTCCTTTCTTATTTCTAATAGTTTTTTAATAGATTCCTTCTGAGTTATTATGAACAAGGTCATGCCATCCACGAATAGAGTATTATTTCTTCCTTTCCAATGTAGATGCCATTTATTCATTTTTCTTGCCTTATTAGCCCCAAATAGAACCTCCAGTACGGTGTTGAACAGAATTGGTGAAAGTAGACATCTTTGTCTGATCTTAGAAGGAAAACATCAATTCTTTTACTATTAAGAATGATATTAATTGTCAACTTTCTGTAGACACACTTTATCATGTTGGGCAAGATCTTTTAAATTCCTAGGTTACTGAGTTTTTTTATTTTTATTTCCATTACATTTGGCAAATTTTCAAACATTAGTACTTTTGATATTAATCCTATAATATTCTTTATTTGGTGAGTAATTATCATTATATCATTCTTTAATTCTTTAAACATGATTTCCTTTAGTATTTGGACATATTTAAAATAGCTACTTGAAGTCTGTTCATGCAAAGACCAATTTCTGGGTCCCCTCAAAAACAGTTTATGTTGTTTGTTTGTGTTCCTCTGTGTGGATAACATTTTCCTGGTTCTTTTGTATGTTTCATATTTTTTTAGTTAAAAGTGGACATTTTTGATCATATATTGTAGCAACTCGACATACTGATCCTTCCCTCATGGCTTACAGCTTTAGTCAGTGATTATCTGCTTGTTTACTTGTTTAGTGACTTGGTTAGACTGATTCTGTGAAGTCTATTTCCTCTCTAGTGTGCAGCTTCTAATATTCCTGATGTGATTGCTTTTTTTTCCCCTTGATTTTTATCTTTAAGCCTGACTTTTCAAGATTCGATCCTGAGTCAGCACTGTTTTGTGGTCAGCTACTAATTGCTCAGAGTGTGCTTAAGATCCAGTGTTTGATTTATACTTAAGCTCCTTGAGTCAGTAACATTTTCGCCCTTTACTTTTGGAATCATGTGTGGCCAGGAGACTGCTTTTACAATTTTGGGGACTTGTAAATTATGGCTTCACTCAGTCAGGCCCTATTAGCTTATAAGCTTTCTTTCTGGTTAGTCTTAAGACTGCATGCTGAGAGCAAAGGCACAATTTTTCCAGACCACCAGAGATAGCTATGATTTTAGCAGGGTCCTCTCTGATGGTCTACTTCCCTGACCTCCCAGTTAAACTTCTTGCTGGTCTGCCTCTATTAGGATCATACCAAGCTCTTGGCCCCCACTGATTGCTAGCTAATCCCTCTATTGTTTTCATCAACAAACCTTGCATCATAACTTGTTCCAAATAGAGTAACTCCCATTAGTTAGATCATGGTATCATCAGTCTTTGGGGTTTGCTCCCTTAACATGTTCCCCACCTTCTCCCTTGCAGGATAGACAACTGCTCTACACAGCAGAAGTTGATGGTAGAATTTGCTTTTCACAGTGTGTTCCAAGAGGATACTACCTAGGGAGTGGATCTGTGACTGTGAGAAGAAGAACTGGTACTACCCCCTCAGCTATCCATCTCGTATCAGTAGAAACTGTCCTCAGCACAGGGGTGGAATCTACTGGGCTGGCTTAGAATAGCTTTTCCAGTCCAGAGACAGGAGATGCCACTTATGGCTGAGCCTTACAGAATAGCTTTTCCCCAACACTGAGCTGTGGAGACATGTAGGACTGCTATCTTCACCAGCTGCCTTACTAAACTTTCCCCAGAGAGTGGCAGTTGGGAGTGGGAGAATGAAACCATTACGAGGCTGCCACCATCCACCCAATATAGAGCTGTTGCAGAACAGAGCTCAGGAAGATGGGATCTACTACTTGTTTCTGAACTTGCTGGAATAGTTTTTTGACTTCAGGGATCTCAGTGGAAGTGGGTGCAGCAGGTGTCTTACCAAATAAAATCCTATTTGTTACTTCCACTCTTATTACTAAGTTTCCAGAGAGCTTGTTGAATAAATGCTTCTCGTTTTGTTGTGAGTCAATCTGCAGGTCAACCTCCAAAGATTACAAATGATTGTCTTTGCTAATGTTGACAAGTTTATAAATGTCTCTCTGGGTGAGGTTTTTGGCAAGCTGTTCACACTGTTGTTCCATAAGTCCTACATTGGGATTTCTTTCTAGTTCCAAATGCCAAGTTAGATTAAACTATAATGTTTTAAAATATCTATAATCAGCCATCAAGGAGAAAAATTTCCAAATAACTTTTAAATAATTATAAGGAGTGTGCAGGCAGGAGATTGTAAATAAAGTAAAAAAAAAAAAATATGACAACTTGTTTTCTTCAACAAAAAATCAGAATCATTCATGAGCTCTTTTTGTTGAAGGAATAGGGTGTCAATTACTCAAATTTCTTGCAGCAAAAATAAGATTTTTTATATTTCCAAATTAATTGATCCTTTCCTTAGTTCCTTAAACTTAAAATTAATGAAGTTTTATTTTACATTAATATAAAGTATATCTATATCACTTCTCCATGAAATATGCCCTTATTAGGATCATCTAGGGAATTCATTAGAAATTTGTTTCTTTTTTTAACTTACAAATATTCTTTTTATTTAGTCAAACTGAGTAAAAATATTAAACTCGAGTATATTATATCTTTATTAACATTTGAACTTTAAAATAATATCTTGTTTTTATTGATCATATGGCAGTATCTATATGGTTGAGAGTTAAAGCCCTTTTCATTGCTTTTATTCTAAATAATTCAGAAAATAATTCCACTTTTGCTCTCTCGTTAGTATATTTCCCTTTTAAAATGTGTGGTACATGCAAATTAGTAGTTGATAGATGGTCACGGAGATAGAGAACACAGCATAGGGAATGTAGTTAGCATTAATGTAATGGGTAGGTGGAGAGCCAGAGGAGAGAAGGAACAATTAGAGGGATCATTTTATAATCTATACTAATGTCTAACCAATGTACTGTATACTTGAAACTAATAATAAAATAAAATTTAAAAAATAAAAAATTAAAAAATATGTGGTACCATGTATGCACTCTAATTATAGCATTTTAATTATAAAAATTATCACCAAATGGCTACTATGTGTGAGATTCTAAGTTAATTAAAAAGGAATAAAGTATGGCTCTTGAACCAGTAATTTTCACTACCTAAGGGGAAGTACATAAATTAGTTTAAAATAAAATCAATATTGTAATGCCAATGGAGATTGAATACAAAGTACTATGACAATTTAAAATAGGAAAGGAGGAGGAGGAAATAGAAAAGGGTAAAAGAGGTCAATATGTGGTGACAAAATATTTGACCTTGAGCGGTGAACACTCAATGCAATATAGAGATGATATATACAGAATTATACACTTGAATAATAATTTTATTAACCAATATCACCCCAATAAATTTAATAATTTTTTTAAAAAATTAAAAAGATAAATTAAAAAAATTATATAGGGAAAGATTACATCAGATTAGAAGGATCAAGAGAAAAAAACTAACAGTGTATTTCATATATTTTTATTCATCCATCATTCACCTTCTGCTAAGCAGGAAGGTATAAAATGTACATATAGTGATAGAGATAAAGAGGGAAGCAGAGATAGAGATAGAGACAGAGATGATAGAGAGAGATAACAAGTGAGATCATACTTGGTTCTTTAGAGTAAGAACAGTGAGCATGTTTTTGTTAGGTTAGGTTGGAAGAGAAGAGCTTTGAAGAATGAAAATTCTAATAGCATAAACGCTGAGGCACTGAGTCCAAGGAGGAATTACAGACCATTGTACTCTTGAGACCCAACAGGTTAATATATTTAAAAGGAGTGAGCCACATATAACACAATAAGAAGGGGTAGGCATATGGGCCCTGCAAAGGATGTAGAATTTACCCTTCACTGGACAACATGTTCATGCAGCAAACATATATGATCAAAGTGTATATCATTTGCCTATCTTAGTTACTTCCCATTGATCATCCTCAAGAGTCAAGAGAATTTTCAGGATGATTCTCTTTAGTTGTTTCTATCCATTGAACTATATAGTCTTCTATATAAAAATCTATGGTTTTATATATCAGTGAGTGTCTTATTGTAAAAAATTTGAGAAAAATCTGTTTGCTCTTCAATTGAATAAAGGATATTCCTAACAAAATCTGTTCAAACATTTCAGAACTTAAGAAAGAAAATTCTCAAAGTAAAAACTAAATCTAATAATGAATAAGATAATTATGTGAATGCAGCCTTGTAATAATAGTTTATAAAGCACAAATCATTACATCTCAATATCATAGATATTCAATCTTGATTCTCAGTATTTTTAAGTTTCTAGGTGCAATTCTTATTCTTCCACTCCTGCCTCAAAACAAGAAAGAAAAAAATTCCATTGTGTCAAAGAAGATCCTCTGACCATATGTGAGATTAAATTATAAAGTGAATTCATGTTTTTGATGGTATTCCATTATAAAAAATATTTACCAATAATAAATTTATATTTCATGACTTTTTATATTAAAAATGTTAACAATGAAAATTATCTGAATCTTTATGGTATTAATATCTGAAAGCCTTCAGTTTGTAAAAAATAGTCAAGATTTGTACAATTAAATAAAAATTAGAATGTATTTAGTATCCTCATGGCAAATTCTCAATTAATATTACATTATCAATTAATGACTAAGTAAAAGAATATATTCAATATTTTATTTTGAGGATATCTTTTAAAATGTATCATACATAATTTAAAGTTCGATAAGACAATTAATCATACAGTTCTTTAATCTAGAAAGATTATTTCCATTATCTAATTACAGGATATTGTTATATATGGAGCATCTCAAAAATATGCATTAATTCTCAAAAAAATAATTTATTAAAACTTATAAAGTACATCATGAATATAGCCAATTTTATAGTGGCATGTATATATAATCACAGATTTGTTACAAAGGAAATTAAACAGATTTTGAAGATTTGACACTAATTGTGGTAATAGAAACCAAAGTACTTTATTTCTTAAGTCCCAGAAACCAGAATAATCAGAGAAATGTATTTTTTTAAAAAGGCATGTCATCATCTCAAATAGCATGCCTTATACTTGAATATCTCTAAAAAAAGTGATTCAAAACTGAGAATAATTGTGAGAATGAAGCATTAATACATTTAGTGGGGGATACTGATGAAAGGTGACATTTCTGTTTCACGTTTCTTCCAGTGATAACATGAATTCTTAGGCTAACTAATATCATCATGACCATAAAATCATTATGCCACTGATTGAAAAAAATCATTTTCTCACAGTAAATGTTCACTATAGGTGCAACTGCATTCTCATATCGATATTCTTGTAAGCACTTTCAGTTGTTTATTGTTGTTTTTTAACTTTCAAAGATAGTTTTATAGCTGCTATTTTGGAGAAATATAATTAAAAACAAAAATCTTCTTCCAACACAGGAAATCCTCTCCACAAAGGTAGTGGAAAAAGAAAAAAGTTTTATAATTGAATAAGCGTTAAATAAGAATGTACTGCAAATCACAGGTAATCTTCTAAGTGATTGCAAAGATAGAAAATAGTCACCTTTTTATACATCTAAGTGGATACAACCCATTACATACAGGTTCACAAGATAAACAATAACTAGTCCTTAAGTAAGAGAACTTGACAGAACCATTGGTCACTCATAATTCATCCCAAATTTACCTGGTAACTAAGGTTGACCATCCATGTTACCCAACTGGCTTTATTCAGAGAAGACAACTAACTTCTCATGTCTTTATGATAGAGGTAATTTTGCAGCTTGGAGCAAGGCACTCATCCTTACTCTCCCACAGAAATGGAGCTAGGGATGCTATTTCCTTTGTTTCCAGGTCTTTGAGAATGATATTTTTCTATTGTAAAGCTGATAAGAGGTCTAATTTTCAAAAGAGTTTATTTACATTTCTTAGAAACAAAAAAAAAATTACAAAAAAGAAGATTAAACCTCTTTTTAAAAATTGTCCTTACATTATATTATAAAAAAATGTTTTATAAATATTTCAAAGAATAATAAATATTTTTAAAATATTTGTTCTGTTTTTCAAAATCTGACATTTACCGATGTTCCAAAATTCTTTACAGTCCTTATGAAATATGTGTTAATTTTAAAATATGTGTTTACCAAATCACTACAACTAGTTTGATAATCCTAAGAATATAAAAGCCAAAGATATATTAAAAGTCATTTAAAAATCTGGCATTTAGGAAACAAATTATTTACCATTGAAATTGAAATTGAAATTATATAGTTTTTTTCTTTCTTTTTTCTGATACCCAATTGACAGTCAAACTTTAAGGATAAATGGGCTGTATTACGTGTTAAATAGATTCCCCCTTGAAAAAGCCATTGTAATATGGTTTCCAAAAGAAATGACATTTTTGGTACACAGTAACAATGACACAAATGTTAAAACAGATTGGCATCACATTTTTCTAATGCCAGCTCCTCTTTAGTAACTGATCTACAAGCATGTGAGTGAAGAATGTGGTATTACTGTACTATAAACAGCTATTTCCTTTTTCACACTTTCTTGGCTCTGGAGAAGTCTGTAATTTCAGCACTTGCTAGAAACATACACACATTACCTTTATTGTTGCAAATTTAATCTATTCTTTCTTTTCCAGATCTATTTATTATTATAAAAATCAGCACTTTAAAAAATAATTATTTTTCTAGCATTCATTTTAGAAAAGCAGACAATAAAAACTCTATTAACTTAGGGGTAGGAGCCAATCTCTTTAGATTGTCTAGCAAAGAGTCTGCGTTGTGACTGATCTAATTTGCTTCTTTTGTTTGATACTATTCCTATTCCGCTGTGGTATCATGGTATAAAATATTATATTTAATAGGTTCATGTGAGCTTAACTAAATTTTCCAAGTAAGTCAAATATTTGGTTTAATTTAATGTCATTATTAAATAATTTTTATTATGTGAAAATAAAATAATTGCCAATTTTAGAAAGGATCTTTAACTGTTACAGTACTTTAGTTTTCAATTCTTTGAGGCGACTAAATTGGTCAAATAAAATCAATATTGACAAATCTTACTGATCTTTAAGCTCTATAGATTATCCAAGAAGAAATGAACTTTAATCAAGAAAAATAGCCAATTAGTTGATACCTAGCTATAACATTTCTATTGTAAAAAATTAATTCAGATATCCAAAGGCTTACTGAATTAATTTTTTAATTAATTAATTAAAAAATTCTATCATTATGTTATTATGTTATTTTAAATTTATGTTATTTCTTGATTCTATTAGAGATAGAGAACTTGGCAATGTAGAAGGACAAAGAAGTATATTCCATGGAACTTAATCTTTTCTTGGCTCTATACTCTCACATTTGTGAAATGTATTTCAACAATAGCCATAGCAGTTTCTAAATGAAAGAATACATGATATCATGTTTGTCAATAATGAGTTAGCTATCTCACTCATATTTGCTGCACTAGGCATTTTCCACTAGGGGAATAATCTAAAAAGAATAGAAATATTAAACCCATTATAAAAATAAATATCTGTTGAATCAGTAGATAATAATTACAAAAGAAAATTTTGTAATCTATGTTTTCATAATTATGAAGTTTTTCACTGTGATATTTAACATTACATTCTATTAATTATACTTTTGATTCAATAGCAATCATAATTTCCATAAAATATTTTTATCCATGATACACTGAGTCATCATTGCCATGTGTACTATGAGAGAATCCAGAATGGAGTGGATTAAGGTTAATTCCTTATTGAATAGGATTTGAAGACTCTAATTAAGGTTTAGGGAGAGCAGCCAAAATTTCTGGCATGTAATCTACAGAAGTAGATGCGCATTATTGCTGAATAAAGGGGTATTAATTTTTGGACCTAATTATCATGAACATGAAAAGCAATTGAAAATAAAGCCAGTCATGTAGAGAGTATAATCTTACCAAATATTTCTTAGACATTTATATTTCATTAATGCCCTATTTCTCCAATTGCAATAGAAAATTAAATTCCTATTCATCTGCATTAATAATAACAGTTAAATTTGAGACCTAACGACTAACATGCTTAACCTTGAGTTTTATATGATAGACATTTTGTTTAAAGTCTATAGGTGAAAACATTAATGTGATATGAATATTAGGCTCATGAATTGGTGGAATTCAAATATTGTGCTAATTTGACATCAATGTCTTATCCAAATGTTTTGTTTTCTTATAACATAGAATTGAAGGTAAAAATTCGTCATTTTAAGAAAGGCTAAAAACTTCAAACACAGACAAGTAATCCATTTTTACCTTTTAAAATGTAGAAACAGTTGTCAAAATATATTTGAATGCTTTTGTTGTGGTTAATAGACAATTTATAATTTAAGAAGCTGGTGTCTCTATGCATCGTTTGTTTCAAATTAATGACTCAGATACATTTATTTTTCTGTAAAGAAGACTACATTAATTATAAAATGTGCACATTTGACATTTCAGATTTTGGAAATAATAGCAAACAGAAACTAATAACATTATTTTAATAAAAAATGAAAAGTATAACTCCAAAGTAGTGATTTTGTACTTTTTTTCCTCCCAATATTTGTCTAGTGTATCCTTCTATGATTTCTATACTGGCTCCTCTTCATTCTGATTCCTAAGGTCCTGTTCTCCCATGTTCCTCCCCTTACTCTTTCTCAGATCACACATTCATAGTTTTAACTATCATAGCCATCGAGAATGATCTCCAAGAAACTCAACTGCTCTAAGATGCCACTTGTATTGTTTACAGGAATTTCTAGAAGCCTTTAAAATCATCATTTGGGCTTCCTTCTATTTCAAAGACAGCATGAACAAAACTTAGAACTGCTTCTCAGCAAACTACTCTCTACTGTACAATTCTATGGTTCTGTAAATGGCATCACAATTCTTTATGTTTGCTCTTCCTTTTACAGCCTTTACTTTTAATATTTCATCAGATCTTGCTGATTCTTTCTAATGAGTTTATCATTTCATTTCTCTTTTTTTACTGCTGTCACCAATAGTCTAGGTCCTGTGCACCATATACTTTCCAAATTGCTTTTCACAATGATTCTTCTTTCCCTCTCTTAACTATTCCACGTAGATTAAAAAAAAAGAGGAAACTTTCATAGAACACTATTTTATTGGCTTGTTATTTTATTTTATAAGATAAAGAATAATATTAATAATAACAATAAAAATACCTTTTACTGATTCACTTTATTTCAGACACTGTGGTGGACACTGAAAGTACATTTTCATGTTTAAGTCCAGCCTTTTGAACTAAGTATCATTGCAATTTATGGAGATATGTTAGGAGCTTAGAGAAGCTAAGCAACCTACAAAGCATATAGTGGGACCCAGTTAGAGTTAGTAACATAGGTCTTCTGTTAATTACTCTCTCGTATTGTGCATAGTTAAGTTCACAACATCAACAAGTTCAGCTTCCTCTTATTAGTAAAGTATTATTTTCAAAAATAAACTTATGTCACTGAAGCAAATATCAAATATTTTAACTCATTAATTAATGCGGGAATCAGAAGGATATAACTGCCTCAAAGAGGATCTGATAGCTAAGGTATACAAAGTATACTTAACAAAAAAAAAATGTTCAAATGTAATTTCTGAGTTAAATATGAAACAGTTTAATATCTGCAAGGCCATATCTCTTTAGATTATCTGTTCACTGGATGGAAATTATCTGCATCTCTATTAGGCAAATATCTAGAAGTTAACAAGTAACTTAATAGTAATTAACAAAATGTACAAACTACATTCCCAATACATCCAAAATGTTGTCATTTCAAAATTTAATCAATGTAAAAATTTAAAAGATACTTTGAATTTTTTTCATACTGAGTCTTAGAAACTCGATGTATATTTTAATTTATAGAACCTCTTAATTCAGACAAGCCATAATTCAAGTACATAATAAGCATATATGATTACTGCTGTCTTATTGGACAGTGTGACCCAAAATAATCATTGGGTGGCCTCTGCCCCTGGTATGATATGCCATCCATCTTTTATGGCCTTATTTACAAGTATCATACAGTTGTTCTCACAGGGTTAACTTTCAGCATCTTTCATTAGTTCTAAAAATCATATCTCTTTGATAATTACCACCCTTAAAACTCAGGTCTACTCAACTCTGACCCATCACACAAGCCTGGCCGTTTCTCACTGAACCTTCATCATTCATATGGCTAATCCATTACAAGAGGTGATTTTTGTTCAATGCTAATTGTTTCATATTCATCTTCTCATTTAATCCTTTCAACCATTCCATAAGCTAGGTACAATATTATTCCTATTTTATAGATGAGAAACCAAGGAATGGAAGGCTAAAAAAACTTGACCAAAGTCACAAAAGTAGCATATGGCAGGGCTGGGATTTTAACCCAGGGACTGTTTGCAAGACTCTTCTCTCAATTTTTCTATTTCACTAAACTTTAATATACCAGTCCAGCCAATATTAATAGTTTCCTCATTCTCCATGTGTGTTTACAATGAGTGCTACATAGTTTAGTACTTAATTTTAGATCATTATTATATCTGAACTATTTATTTTCTCTGTTTTATTAGAAACTCTATAAAGACCAGAGTTAACATTTGTTTTCACCAATGGCCTTCATAGCACAGAGAATGTATGTAAGTGATGCATATTATGATTACAGGCCCTATCATCTTCATAGCACAGAGAATGTACGTAAGTGATGCATATTATGATTACAGAACTGACACTTATCTTGCCTACATTAAAATGCCAAATAATAACTTCACGCCAGGCTGAACTATGGTCAGGGAAAATATACCTTGCAAGCAAAATATCATGCAATGTTAATCAATGGTCATAAAGTTGTTCCAAAAAGTTTTCGGTAAAAAGAAATTTAGAATATTGAGAAAAACAGATCTAGTGGGAACATTTTTCTCCCTTTCTAGGCCTATACCTAAATGCTGATTGGCTAGTGATAAAAAATGGTTATCAAGTGTGGCATACTAGACAAGAGTGGTAAAGGAAATCAATGACTAGGTAAATAAAGGGACTAAACTTAAACACATTTTATCATTTAGCCATTAACTTTAAGCAACCAACTGTTACCCTCAGGTTCCACAATTTACTTAGTGCCTAAGGAACATTGATTATATTTTTATAGTGCCAATGGATTTACCAACAGAAGCAATTCTACTTTCCAACATCTATTCTCTTTAAGTAAATCGGTAGCAAAAGAAAAATTTTAATGTTAAGGGTTTCGGCAAATATATTTGAGCGAGTTATTCTATATAAACATAGAAGATATTTTGTTTAGTGATACATTCAGAAAAAAATAGAGCAATATACCATATGATTTATTCTTTGTTATTGTTAATACACATTAGATGGCCCAATCCACAAGGTCAATATTTCTAGAAATCATTATTCTTTTAGAAACTAAGGGAATCTGTTCTCAGAAATTTTAAATTTAAATATTTTTGTCCATAGGCTTGTATAGGTGTACTTGCCTCACTAGTCAACATTTTTATTAGATCGAAGATATTTTAAAAGTAAATTATTGAAGTAAATATATTTTCTTGAATGTTTTCACTAAAAATGAATTTGTTAAGGTTGTGGAAAGTAACATCTTGTTAAAAGGTAACTTCAAATTATTTTCAAATAATCTTTCCAATGGCAATTATGCCCTTCGATGCGCAAGAACAAGAACTATCGCTTTTCTGAGTCTGTGACATTTTAGCTGGCTTCTAAGACTAGCATATTAATTTTATATTTAAAAATTTTAGTTTACAGTGTGTTGTTTTAAATTAATAAAATATTCATTAAAACACTGAATACACCACATATTGTTTAACAGAAGTCTAAAAATTGTAGTTTTCATGAAGAACCATTCCCTTATTAAAAGTTGTTTTCTTTTATTTTCTCCAGCTAACAACTTTAGCTCTAGATGCTATAACCAAGATGATGATGCCAACTGTATTAATATTTGATCTTTCTATTATCTTACAAATCTTGGATCACAGATATTCTTACTTTTCTAGTTCTGAATACTTATTAAATCATGGTTTATACAATATCATTTGAAATGTTTAAGACCTAGATAAAGTAAAGGAATATAAGAGACCAAAAAATAAATTATATATAGAAACTGACTTATTGACTTGATTTTTATGAAGGTTTTCAATGTGACCTTGTAAAACTCTCACGAATCTGAAATAGTTTTTACCACAGAAAAACGTGTCAGAGAATACCAGGTGCAAAATTTAGCACGATTTTGAAAATCTTATAAAGTTTCAAAGTTACAGATTTTATCTCAAAGAATAATCCATTTTTGTCTGTTTTTCTTCAATCTGATGTATCCTATTTTTCAATACTGTACATAATATATGTCACATATCAGATTTTACCTTTATTAAGGTAAAATTCTTGACCATTTTGCTTTAATTGTTGAGAACACTTTATGAAAGTTTTACAAAAATAAATGGTTTTTCTTATATTTGCTTCTTTTTTTTTAATGAATATAGAATTCCTTATGATTCTTTACACCTTTTCTACTCCCCTATTCTCATTTTCCAAAGAAGTTGAGAATACAAGACATTAAAGGCTTACAGAAACTAGTCAATTAATGTTGCACTATAATTCTCCATTAAAAAAAAAGCTTACCATAACTTAATTTTATTTTATAATTAAGTTTGACTTTTGAGAACAATGCTTTTAAAATTATAAAAAATGTTATAATTTCATGGTTTTTTTTAATATAGAATTCTTTTGACAATTGCTGATGTTTATAAAATCTTCAATTTTGCAGACACATTCATGGGACTCAGGAATATAAAAGTGAGGAATGTTTTTGACAGATGGTTGGTACAACCTCTAATCTTTATTTAGAGTAACCTCTCTAATTTCACTATGCATCTGTTAAGAACGTGATCATTCACGTCCTTGCTTTGCTTATAAGAGAAAGTGTGGGGCACTGAAATGAGATGCATTAAAATTACAAAATTTACGACCTTTTGAAATTAAACAAATAAATGTATTCAGAGTGATTCATACCTATTTCATAGACTGAGTTATGTGTTAGAGAAGATTGTGAGTAATATTCCTGTGAAAGATCAAAGACATTCTGAAATGAGAAATAGATGTAGGAAGTTAGTTTATACTCAAGTATGCTATTTATATCGATCGATATGACTAGTTTCATTTTCATCATTTAAAAACAAACAAAAAACAAAACAGTAGAAAAGAACATTTGTACTTGTCTCAGAAGTTAAAATCTAAGAGTAATTTACTTCAAGAACTAAGCTGTAACATTGAAAATATTTAGAGAAACAATATAAAATAAATTCTGACTTAAAAAAAAACAATTCTAATAACATCACCCCTAATACAGTGGGATAATTATTATCTGAATAAGTTACATTAGGCTATTACAAAATTTGCAAAGGTTGAATAAACATGTTATTATGAATTTAAAAATAAAAACAAAAGCTAATCTTGGTTAAAATGCATAATTACTTTGTTACCTTGGTCAAATCACAAAACATCTTTCTTGTAAGGAGTATGACAGTAATGTTCCACTTATTTGTGATGCATATAAATGTACCTATCAAGCCAGGACCTCCTAGGGAGATCTAAAAGCCCTGTGGGTGCTCTTTACTTCTAATAATGATTATTTAGTACTATTTTTTAAATTAATTAATTAATTAATTTTTTATGGTGATATTGGTTAACGAAATCCAGTAAGTTTCAGCTGTACACTTTAACAGTAAGACATATATATATTTACACTGTGAGTTCACCTTCTATAGTTAGATTTATTTCTGTCACCCTTTTGACTCCCTTTACCCCATCTACCTCCCCCCTCTACCTTCTACCCTTTTGTAACCACTAGTCTATAGTCCATGTCCATGAGTCTCTGTTTGTTTGTCCTGCTCAGTTGTTGCTTTTAGGTTTATATCCCACATATAAGTGATATCATGTGGTTTTCAACTTTTTCTGTCTGACTTATTTTGCTTAGCATGATTATCTCTAGGTCCATCCATGTTGTGGCAAATGGCAGTATTTCATATCTTCTTATGGCTGAGTAATAGTCCATTGTATATATGTACCACAGCTATTAAGCAATATTATAGAATTACTTTCTGTGTGCTATGTATTATATATCGACTAATTTTATGATATAAGTTTTATTTGTATCATTTATATTTAACCAGGATTTCTCAATTGTGGCATTGTTGACATTTTAAATGGAATAATTTTTTGTTGTGCAAGCTATTCTGTGCAATGTAAGATGTTTAGTAGCATCCTTGGCATTTGCCAACTAGATGCCAACAGTATTCATTATGGTTAACAACCCCCATCCCTAGCCTTAGTTATGACAACCAAAACTGTCTCCAGATATTGCCAAACATCCTCTGGTAGCCAAAGTTGCTTTCGGTTGAGATCACTGAAGTAAACTACGATTCTAAAGTGTGCCAGAGATTTGCTGACTTTCAATGGCATTACATATTAACATTCAAAAATAGTGTTTGTTTTATTTCAATAGGATATAACAAGAACTAGCTTAACAATACCTTTCTTTAACTAAGATCTAAATTAGATTGAATAACAATTAGTTATCAGGAAACAAAATTTTAAAAAATTTTCAAAGAATTGGAGGTGGAGAGAAGAAACAGGTAAGTTGGCTAAATTGGCCCTTCAAAGCAATGTTTGATGAAACAGATCTGAAGCTCAGGGCAAAAATAAAGAAGTTACTTTAGAAGCCTAAGCAATTTTCTAAGACTGAGACCCTTAAACTTTCCTGGTCCTAAGAATTGCCTGCAAACCATTTTACATACATAAATTTCCAGGTGCCATTATTGGAGATTTGGAGTCAATAGATTTGAGGTGGGACCCAGAAATTTGGGTTTTGCTGGTAACCTAGAAAATTTTGATGCAGCTGAACAACCAACTTTAAGACTCTGGACTATCACATGAAAAAAAGCCTTGAATTACTTGGGAACATTCTATTAATACACCCCAAAGTTAAAGATTTACTGTATTCTTCAATATCAAAATGAAGCCTGATTAGGGTTTTGGTCATCAAAAAATTTAGCGAAAAAAAATGTGTGAATTTCTATGTGCTTATAGTTTTGTGAATGTTGTGATTCCATTTACTTAATTTTGTAAGAAAAAATCTCTTTTCAATAGAAAATTATTTTCTATAATATATGCTATGGATTATCAGATTCTAGCTTTATTCATTATCTTTGAAACTCTGTCCTGTGTCCTAACTTAACTGAATACACATCCTTCCTCCCCACCCCACTTCCCTGTGGCAAATCAGTCTTATCTCTATTTGCAATTAATCTAAAATTCTTTTATTTCATATAAATATGTGCTGTTTCAACTTCTCTTTTGAACTGGTGTATCGTCTTCCTGGTTCCCTCGTATCACATAAATTAAATAAATTCCTAATTATATGTTCATTATTCCATCTGTATAGGAATCATAATTTTACTTTTTTCTAAAAATTACCTTTTAACATTTTTGAAAACTTTATTTTGTGATACTATGAACTGAATAATTTTATTTTAATATTTGGGACTTCTTCAATTGTAAAAGATGGTTAACAAAAAAGTATAAATCTAAATAGAAGAATCATATCTGGCTGTGTCTATTAAATCATAATATTTATTTTTTAACCTGAGCCATAAATTATTTAATATTTTTTTATAAAATTTCAACTACTAAATTTTAGTGTCTATTACTTTAAATCAGTTGGTTTCACAAATCTATTATTGAAAAAACAAAAATCAACTGAATTTTTTTTGTAAAAACTTTATATAGATTAGAGATGTCCACTTAATAGTTTGTTTTAACTTTAAATTATGAGAATTTTATAGATAAAATAATTTTTTGTATGAAAATAGACAATATGGAAATATTTCCAATTAAATGTTTCCATAAAATGATCAAATAAAGTTACTACTTGCACTTCAGATAATGAAAGAAAAGTAATTTAGGCCAGCCATCTTGCTAAAGACAACCAGCAATACTGGAATAAAATTCTGTGTAAAGGCTTCAGAAAGTTAAAACAAAGATGCACTTTGAAGTCTATAAGAAGGGTAAGCACTGACAGAATGGTTAAGTATCAAACTAGTAGTGGATCAAAATGAATGAAATGGAATAAACTATACCCTTACAACCTAAAATCTAAAAGGAGGAAAATGAAACAAGGCCTCAAGACAATCAGCAATGCTAGAATGAAATCCTGTGTAAAGATTTCAGAGGGATGTTAGAACAGAAAGAGAAAGTGAAAAGAATAGAGTTGATGGAATCTGGTAGAGAAAAGTCATATTTTCTTAAAAACTTCATTAGTGTAATAAGTGTCTTTAAAGATCAATGGAAGAAATTATCTAAAAATGTGATTCCTCATAAAGAGATTTTCAGTTAGTTCCAAGTAGCAGATAACTAGATTATGCATGTAAACTGGCTAAGGCGTAGGTTTCTTTTTCTTCAAATGGATGAGAACATAGACCAAAATGTCCTTAGTATTGCACAATTTCCTCACATCCATTTCTACTTCCTGCTTATTTCTTAGATACTGCTCCATCCTTCCAGCCAGGCTATAGTGATTGTTACAAAAATGTTTATTTCTATTTTTGTACTGGCAGCTTTTTAACCCTAATGATATTCTTTTTTTCTCTTTTCTTTCCTAAAAATTCAACATGTAAAGAAGTAGATCTACAATGCTTATCTCATAGAATATGGACATCGAAGAACTGCAAAATAGTGAGTAAGCAGAATATATTGCCATTACTTACTCTGTAAGGGTAGAAGTTTATACTAATTTCAATCCACAATAGGAGCTATAAACTATTGCATTTTTTTTTCTTTGAGTTCTCTTTAATATTCCTCAAAAACAAATGTTGGTTGCCAATGAATACCCGTTTATAAACCATCAGTTTAATTTGGAAAAAAGTGTATCTGTGTGCCCAGTTAAAGAAAACATGTTTCCGTTTTTAATATAACTCTTAAAATTTTGAAAGCATCTGATACTATACCCAATTACTTGTAGAAATGAAAAAAAAATTTTGGACTTAGACATATCTAAAATTACTACTCAGATTGGATAGAAATTCGTTGGCAAAAAAAAAAATTCTGAAATAGCAAAGCTAAAACTTCATTTCATTTCTCTCAATATTCTATTTATTATTTGAACATAAATATTTAACAAGTATGCACACATAAAACTAATAGTTAATAAAAATTAAACGCTTATAATTTATGAGAAACAAAAGCTATAGAAGTCTATTATCATTTCTTTTATTACTATTATTATTATTATTATCAGTTAATAGTTATTTGTTCATGCTAAGCCTTATTATTGAAGGAACAACATAAAAGAATTGTCTGTTTTTCTAGCCCCATTAAAAAAAATCTTTTTTGCTTGTCGAAACCAACTAATAAATTAAATTATATGTTCACTAATTTTGACTTTTATATAATTTGTCAGAGGAAAAAGAGCAAAGGGATTGGAAGCCTGATAGCCTAGGTTTTGTGACGAACTTAGATCACACACTGTGCCATCATGGGCAAGGCATTTTAGAGTCTGTCACGGATAATATTATTATCGAAGATAATAATAAAGTTCTTATCTACTGAAAAGTTAGCATGAGGGCTTGATTACTAAACTATATGTAAAAACAAAAATATTTTACAAATAGAATATATGAGAAAATTAAAGTTCATTTTATTTTTCTAGTTAATTCTTGGTTTCTTTTCATTGAAAATAAATAGAGAAGTAAAATGCATTTACTGTTGAAGGCAGTAAGTTATTTTGTTGACTCTAAATGCTAGTAACCAGCATTAGATCTCATGAGTGATTTGATCATAAAGTCTTTCAGCTATTTACTTTATATTATTGTCATTACCCCATTGAACATATTAAAATAATGGAATATCTTAATGTGAAACTTTGTTTAAAAAAAATAATTTAATTACATGGTTACATATTTTTTTACCTCAAAAATAATGTGCTTTTTGTGAAGATTGCTAAAAGAAGCACTAAAATATTTTGAAGGTGGGTAATAATATGGTTGGCAATAAAACAAAAGACCAGGGACGGTGTTCTAGACAATCTGCAAGAAAACTATCCTGAATTATAGGTCTACATAATAAAGTTTTCCATAATTCATTAAAAATATCAAAGTTTGTACTAAATAAGTAGAGATTTTAGAGTGGTAGAAACTGGAGGATTTAATATGTAAAGATATACCTAAAGGATAACTATTAGGGCAAAATTTAGCAATATGGATGTAAGATTTTTTATTTTATTAAATTATAAATATTTGACATATAAATGCACTTAATGATTATGAGCATTCCAAAAAAACAATAGAAATTATATATACTTTTTTTAAAAAAAGAAAATAAAATTTCACACATTAATCATTTTTAAACCCACAAATTCCTCTATTTTAAAAGATCGGCATCTTATAATTCATTAAGGAAAATTCTCAGGAGAAATCTTTAATATTTTTTCTTCACTGAGTCTTATATCCTCTAAAACCTTCTCTAATCATTTGGGTAAAGATTTAGTATCTGGAGAAAATTAAATCTGAAAATCAAATTGCAGATTTGACTAAAAAAAATGAATGTAAGATAATTCATAGAATTCTATGTGCCATGAAAAATTAGATGGTCTTAGGGTATAAGTATAATTTTTCATGAGTAGTTAAAAACTGTTTGATTTTTATATTCATAGGTAAAGGGATAAAGATTAATAATCTCATTTAATTTAAAAGATCATGGAAGCATAATATAACTACAGAAGGAAGTATATATTAAAAGCTGTACTATGCTATCTAATCTCAAATCTCTTTAATTACATCTATATGTAGCTCTCTATATCCATATCTCCATATTAGCTTAGTTTTCAATGAATCCCTATGAGGCAGATGTTGTCATAGATTAAGAAACCGATGCTCAATAAGCTAGGAAACTTTTCTAAGGTCATACAGTATATAAAAGATGGAAGTATAATTCATATTCTAGACCTGTTTACTTTGGAAATTATTCATTCATTAGATACATATTTGTTGCATGTCTTCAATGTCCCAGGTGAATTTTGTTCTAGAGGTATACTGGAGAAGAGAAGTAATCTATCCTGCCCAGCCTTCATGCTCTTTCTCTACTTAGTATTTGAAAGACTGGTTAAAATGTGCTGTCCAGTCCACTTCCTCATTTGTTCCAGTGAGGGTACTCCCAGCTGCTGTGATAATGACATCTAGCCAGGCCCATCCTCCTGAGTCCCAGTTTAGAAGTCTTTTTACCACACCACAAACTGATAAAGGAGGAGTTGGTGTGTTTTTAACACTCTGTTAATTCACTGATTATGTAATGTAGGCTTCTAAACAGGTACATTTACTCTTTCAAGCCTCCAAGTCTAGGACATAGTTACGCTGCCTCTGTAATGTGGGGAGAAATAAAGTTTCTATCTCAGCACAGCTGCCTTCACAAAGGATACGAATCACTACTGTCAAATTGCCCTTGTGGCAGCTTTATCGATTTTTAAGACAATCAAAATAAAGAGATCACCATGCTGTGCTCAGTTAATTTGCATGTATAGACATGACGTTGTATAGAAAACAGTGATTAGTTTACAGCTGGTTTCATTATAGGACAACACATGTAGGAGCAGAGTTCCTACTTAATTCATATAAAAAAAAAGAAGACATACAG
>NW_011888793.1:8218701-8240527 GCF_000151845.1 Pteropus vampyrus | reverse complement strand
TTGACCTCTGAAGGGATTAAAAAAACAAGATACAAAGGAGTTTCACCAAAACTGATATTAAGGGCACAGTCCTTCACACTGCCAATCTGCCCAAGACTATTGACATAAGCGGTAAATTTGGGGTTTTTCCAAAACCACCTCAGGTTTAATAATTTGTTAGATTCACAGAACTCCTTGAACTCTAGTATATTCATAGTCTCATATTATTAGATGAGAAAAGATGAAATTAGAATTAATCAAAGGAAGAGATACAAATGGAGACATCTGGATGGTTACACAAATGAAGTTTCTACTGACCTCGGGCATGCAGTACCCCCTTAGTATCAATGTATGACCATACACATGAAGTATTGCCAACCCAGGAAGCTTACCCAAGCTTCATTATTCAGAGTTTTTATTGAGACTTTATTGCCTAGACATGATAGATTTATTGATTTGTTCATTGGGTTGAATTCATTCTAAAGCCCACCTGCCCCTGCCCCAAAGTCAAAGAGATATCACATAGCCAAGAGCCCCAGCCTCAAATAACATGATTTGTCATATTTGCCTGGCCAGCCCTCACTCTGATGCATTTTGTTAGCATATACTGTCAGGGGTCGTCCAAGGAGCTCATTATGAATAACAAAGACATTCCTAACACTCAGGAAGTTTCAAGGGTTTAGGGGTTATCTTTCAGAAAACTAGACACAGGCAATACCTCTCTTTAGAGGTTGGTGTCCTCATTATTCTTAAGATTAACCATGTGAGTGCACAGCCATGTGTAAGTTAGAACCGACTCCTAACAAAAAGCCTGGACCCCAAGGCTCAAGTAAGCTTTCCTGGTTAGCAGTGCTCTTTGCATGTTGCCAAACATGGCAGGGTGAGGAAGCACTGTCTGTATACTCCACTAGGAGAGAACAGCAGGTAACTCCATGCCCAGACTTCCTGAACATTGCCTTATGTATCATTTTCCTTTGATGAATTTATCTGTATTTTTTTCTTTAATAAAATATAATTTTGAATGCAATGGCTTTTCCCATTTCCATGAGTTCTTTTAGTAAATCATTGAACCTGAGGACCTCCCACACAGAGTAGTAGACACATATGATCTGAGGTATGTCTTCCCCATGGCACTATTTTGAGTATGGAAATGATACTGAGAACTATCATTATCATTGCTTCTTTTGGTTTGCCCAGGAGTCACAAGGAGTATAATTCCAGTAATTATCTTATTGTGTCACAATGACAGATAAAATAATTCAGAAGATTCTGAATCACAGTGCTAACTCTCATAATTCCCTTTTAGAAGGGATATACGAGAAGCAAATCAATCTGATAAACCTCTAAAGATTTAGTCTTGGCATACCATGCATGCTACTTGATTTCATCACTGGCCAGTTCAATTTAATGACAACAAATTTTCTACCATTCTTTAGTAACAACAATAATATCAGGATTTTTCTTTATAGATCTATCAAAGAATGTTTCCTAAACTACAAGCACCGGCTAAGTTCAAACTAAAAAATATGTTAGAAATGAAGACACAGAAGATGTTAATTTAACTTCAACATACACTAAGCCCAAAAAGCTATGCATATCTATAAATGTACATATAAGTATACATAAAATTGTGTTTTTGTATAAACACATATAAGTAAATACCTATACCTATACACACATGCCTTTTAAGCACTTTATGCATAGTAACTCATTTAATTCCACAATAATTCTATGAGTTATTTTATGGATAACAAGCATTAAGGTTAAGTGATTTGTCTGATTATTTCATGATAGACAGCTATCAGTAGTATAAGATTTAAAAACTTGCTTCACATTTTTTTCCTGTTTGATTTTGGACATGAGGGTAACCATGCTATGTCTCAATGTCCTCATTAATAAATTGACACAGTCATTGTAATCAACTCAGGGTATGATATAATGATTAAATGAGCAAATGCATGTTAAACACTTAAAACTCTTCCTGGAGCATAATAAATACTCAATGGTTATTATATTTACAGTTTTGTAGCACAAATTCAACAAATTAGACAATTTTGGACAATAATCCAGTATTGAAATTTCCTCATACAAATTTATTCAGGTTTTATACAATAGGAATAATTCAAATCAGAGTATTTGCAAGAGCCTCTCTGGTAACATTGTATTTAACTTAAAATTGAAATATAAGTGTGTTTATTAGGAAAGTGTCCAACACTTATATTATTTCCATATTATACAGATTACAAATTCTAAAAAATATATCAGAATCACCCGTCTCCAACTACTAACAAGTGTTCCTCTGAATTCAAATATAATTAGTTTTTGGTTCAGCTTTTCACAATAAATATTGCAAGCTCTATATAGAATTTGACATCCTTACATTTGCACAATTTGGCCAAAATATGCAGCAAAAAATCCAATTCATCCAAACAACTGTGGCCTCTGAAAGTAAGTGACCTTGGTTTAAACCTATGTTCTTCTCTCTTCAGGGAGTTGTGTTTTGGACTAGACAGCAGGTTTGACTGAGCAGTCCAGGAATCTGCATGGTGCTGATATGTCCCCTGGACTAGAACCTTATCCTAAGATAAAAATAAACCCAAATTTTAGACTTTGTTCAGTGATAAGGCTTTAATTATCAGGTGAAAGAATTTCTAAATTTATTGTTTATATAATATTCATTTCTCTAAAAAATTGTAAAGTGCCTTGAGCTTAGTAACATGTAAGGCATTTGTATATCTTAAAAAATGTCCTTGGAGTAGTAAAAGAGAAACTAGGATAAATTAGGACCTGTCTCTGTCAGCTTATGACTCTAATGAGGGAGGGGACATTTTCAGAGTAGTTTCATTCTGGAAGATGCTCTACTGACCAAAAATGTCAGTGATTTTATCAAGTTAGAAGACCACGCTTTGGAGGGACACACGATTTAAAGAGAGAAACAGAAGCACAATGCAGTGACAATAGAGAGGCAGTAGCATTAACATTTTCCTGAAGATAATGGGTCACAAAATCATGACAGGACAAATAATAAAGTGTCTGTTTGTAAAATATGAGCTATAAAGAGCAAAGGCATGAGAGTAGATTGCATTTTAAATTAAAAATGCTGATTCATGGAGGACAGCATTCCAAGGAGAGCCAGTATATGGCTCAAGAAGTAAATGAAAACAAAAAACAAATGGGTAGGATAAAAAACTTTCGTGTGGGCGTTTATAGTTGAGAGTATCTCAAGTTGTCCATGGGCGAGATATTGGAAGTTAGAAGTAGGCCTATATAAAACACTAAGTTCAGTCAATTGTGTTTTAATTTATTATTACTCTGTAATAAGATGTATATTCTTTTATTTGAAAGGATAAAATTTTGATGCCCATGGTCATATGGAGGTTATGAAGCATGTTAATATGAATGAGAATTTTAATATTGAACTATTCTACTTTTCAAAAAGGCTTGGTTTTCCCTTAATTAATAGAATTACAATCAAGGAAATTTTTTTATACTTCACAGAGACACTGAGTGACATTTTTGCTCAAAAATGATCCACCTTATATATTTCCAGACTTCAGAGATTCTACTGTTGGTATTTCCTAAAGTGAAACAACTTTGCTCCATTGCTGTTATTTGCCTTTTCCTGTATCCTTATAATACTACACCACACAAGAGATTACTTAGGAATACTGCTTTCACTTGTCATTGATGTGAATTTGCCCCAAGTAAACATTTGCTAGAAGTGCAACTCCACTGCCAAGAGTATAGCTGTATTCTCAGAGGTGGCATGATGTAATGAAAGTCAGTCACGCAGGACTCGAAGTGGGCTCTCTACCTCTGTTAAGGTTAAGACTCTTAACTTGGCAAGTTAATTTCATAGTTTTAACTTTTGTGAGCTGTCCTCTTCCAATTTCAAAAGCACAAATTTAAAAAGTGCTTTAATTGACCATACGTGGAATCTGCAGTAAAGAAGTTTTCTGGCTTTGCTAACACTTCTCTGAAGAAGTGTATATATAATATTAGTACATTTCTGTTGTACTTTAAGCAAGTACATTTTGATGCTGAAGTTTATCTATAAAGTGTGTATTGATTGACAGCCTTCTATAAAGATGTATACCAAATTACTGCTACATATTAATAGTAATATAATAATCCTGTCAGATACAGGCATAAATGATGGACTGTTATTGACTTTAACGATATGGTTGGCAGAAACTGTCAACATTTTATTCAGATATATGAGCAAGTAATGTGGCTATGTCTAATTGTTAAGCATTTATGAAGCAATAAGACTGTGTCTGTATACTGCACTAAATCAAGGTTTATACCATGAATAACTACAATGTATTAAACAAATGAGCATGTGGAAGCTCCAAAATGCTCTAATTATTATTGCTAGGTTTTTATCATGCTGCTGAATTTTGCACCCATGCAAAAGAGAACTCAATAGTATTCATATGGGAGCTGTTACTCTGTTTAGACAGTATAAAAAAAATACTCTGATTTCTCATCAAACCATATAAAACTTTTGCCTTAGATAGTGCAAAAAGGTTTAGTGTGTATTTTATTGGTGCTTTCATAGGTCAAGGGTGAAATGCCAAATTTTTCCAAAGTGGAAATCCACTTGGAGGCAATACTTTATCTTGCAATCTCTAGTTCAGGAATGAAAAGATATTTTTTTCTCTTGATTCTTCATTTCCATGGAATCCACTTACATGTCAACTCTTTGTTTTTTTCCTCCTTGGTTACTTTATGAAGTAATTGTGTATTAATATAATATTCAAAATTGCTATATTCCATTGTTTTATAATTTTGTTTCTTTTAGGGAAAAATGAATCCTTATATTCAGAAACATTTAACCTTCAATTTCTATACTATGAGGGCCTCAATGGAAATAATATAAAGCATGTAGATTGAGGCAAATATTAATAGCAAATAGATTAAGACATATATTATTCCTAAAAATTCATATTTTTCAACTAGTCTCTAATGAAAATATACAGAGATAATGATTGTAGAGCCCATATAGTAAAGAAATATTTATATAAAACTGAAAGCAACAAACAAACAGGGACTCATGGACAATAGCTTAGTGGTTCCCAGAGGAAATGGGGAGGGAGGAGGTCAATAAGGGTAAAAAGGGCCAAATATATGGTGATGAAAGGAAATTTGACTTTGAGTGGTGAACATACAATACAATATACATATGACGTGTTATTGAATTATATACTTAAAACCTATATGATTTTATTAACCAATGTCACTGCAATAAATTTAATTTAAAAAAGATAGCCACAAGAAGAATAAAGAGCAGTTTCTGTACAATAACATTCCTCGGGAAAGTTTTACAATTTGAAAATAAAGGTTTTTTGTTGTTGTTGCTGTTGTTGTTTAGCTTTGCATCTATATTCAGAACAACTTGCCTTTTTTAACATATATATTTTTATTGCTATTTTTACACTGGTTTTACTGCATACATCTTATATTAAGTATTTTTACCTTTTCTTCTGTGATGTTTCTTTTCAGACTATCATCCATAAATAGAAGTTTTATGAGGAAAACAAGTGTTAAGAACTTCTGAAGGTATGGCAAATAAAATCTCCAATATATAGAAATTAGAAGACGTTTTAAAAAATGAGAAAATTTATAATTAAAGTAAACTGAAAGTTCTCCATCTTTCTATCCAATAAGGTCTTTGCTAAGAGAAGTTTTTAGCAACAGATTAACTCATTTTTGAAAATGAACTTGTAGTGATGGCCAGCATGTTACCAATTACTCGATAGTAGAATTTGACTTCTAGTATGAATTGATAATTCAGAAAATAAAGATTATAGTGTGTGTATAATATATATCTTATAACTCAAAGATATACGTAGATGCATATATTTATATATCTTACCTCAAAAAATATACACATAATGTTCTCAATGATGAGGAAATAATTATTTCTATTTTTTTAATTGTCAGAACAGGGATTTAATAAGACTAATACCAATAAATTAACAGCAATTATTGTCAGTGATTGACTAACTTTCTGGATATACTTGGCATTTTACAGAATCAATGAAAACCTCTAGGTAGAAAGTAAAACCTCAAATATTTTGACCATAGCACCATTAAACTTCTTTTATTTCTAACTATCTTGGGTAGAATTCATATCTGCTTGATACAATGCAAGTCCTAATCACAAAATAACATGACCCAAGAGCCTATTTCTTTAGTGACAAATAAATATTGCCTTATGAGTTTGTAAAGTATAAATGAAAAGATTTACCAAAGTATACATATTATATTAAAGCAATGCAATGCTATTAGCATGTCATACCTTCACCTTTTTAAGATAAGATCAAGTACAAGAAATTGAGCAGCAGTCATTTCAATTGAACAAATAAAACTTTGTTCACAGAAAAGACTAATAATAGATGTAGGGAGTTATCAATTTTTTTTAATAAGAAGAAATGGAAATTATCAATACAAGGCAACTTATTGAAAAATTTTGTAAATTAATCTTAGAAATAAATATTTTCATTTTCACAATTAATTCTCCATTGCTTCTTTCTCTACGCATAAACAGCAAGTTTATATATATTGCAAGTACAGAAGTCATTACCGAATTACATTAAAACAATTGCTCTGTTATGCCAAACAATTTTAATTGATGACAAATTATCTTTAGGAGGGCTAGGGGAGGGAGACTGTATTCTTGGAATAAATCAAAAACAATTCTGTAATGTTTCATTGGCATATTCTCCTCATATTGGGCAGTTTTTCCAGATTTTACATAATAAATAAATTTTTGTTAACTTTCTGCTCACTAACTGATTGACAAGCTTATTACTTTCAATGGACTTCTCAAGGAAAATAATTCTTTGCAGACATTCTAGTAGTCTAGGCCTTTAGGTTACATATTTTTATTAACTTAAACACATAGCAATAAATCATAAAGAATTCTTTCTAGTTCCTTACTTAACACAGAGTGAAAAGAATGACTTTAATTTCTAACAAGCTTGACATTCAATGCTACCATATATTTGCATTTACCAAAATAAATGCATTGCTAATAGTTAAAATCACCACGTAAATAAACAGTAGCTAAGTTTGTCCATATACATACATGTTCAATTTATTTTACACACAAATGCACACATGCTGATTATCTAAGTATGCAAATTTAAGTGTTCCGAAAGAATTACAAAATGTAGTTATTACTCTTAAATTGGTTTATAAAGTTATTAATAGTGAAATCGTCATAAAGAGAATATATAATTAAATTAGCAAATATAGAGACACATTTACTGTGTACTATATTATGTCTGTTTTGAAGAGAGATTAAAAAATGAATTAGGTGCTAAATACTTTGAAATATTCAAAGAAGTTAAAACTTGAAAATTTGAAATCATCAAAGATTTCTCAACCAAGATTCCTCTATATGTGTGGTCTTACTACACATTATTTTAGTGACATATGTGCCTATTACTCTAGTCAGATGTTGAGTTACTTAAAATCTAGAAATAAATTTATCATTGTATCTGTTATCTAAAATAACAGATAGTAGACATTGATCAAAACCAATAATGATAATTCCTCTTTAGGAATTCGTCATCTAATCCACAGGTGTGACTCTCCCTTAGCCATATTCATATTGTCTAACCCCCAACCCTGAGCATAGCTAATGGATTTGGGATTATACTCTTTACTTAAGCTAGACCAATCAGAACTGTTCTGTCTAAAATTTTTAATTAGAATTCTCCGATTGAGTTTCTGGCTCATGGAGGGATTGAGAATTAAAAAAAAACAAAAAACAAAAAACAAACAAAAAAAAAACTAAGGAGCTATGAGATAGTCATATTCCTCTATTAATTCAGGGAGGCAGAGAAAGCAAGTAGAGAGAGAAACAATAAGTAGATGGTCAGAGAGAAATTTTCAGTTCTTAATTTCAGTCTCTTCCTGGCATCTGGCTGCCCTGGAGAACGTGGGGTCTGAGAATAACACAGGCATTTTTATATCCAGTTCTTCCTTTCCTTTACCTACTTGGATGGCTACAATTTTTGCAAACAACAACAATAAAAAAAATCCTGACTAATGTAAGATTATTCAACTGAATAATGAAAATCGTGACTTAGGTACAAAAATCTAGAGGCTTATGTAGGAGTAGGTTGGAGGGAAGAAAAAGGATTAAGGATTAAGACTAATTAAAATCAGATAAGAAACTAAGGAGTCTCTATTACAAAATCCCTAGTCTCTTTTTGTAGGTTCCCACCCCCAGTAGGAGTCTATGATTATACTCAATATGAGTATGGCAGATGCTTATATTTTCTTAAACTATTTTTAATTGTAAATGATAAAAGAACATCCTTATGTCAACAAAGCAAATAAGACTAGGTTCAATAGTTCTTCTTTCTATTACTTGTAAGCTTTATAAATGGGAAACTATTTAACTAATCCAGATATCAATTCCCCTAACTCTAAAATAAAACATTTGTTTAAAATGATATGAGTGACTTAGAAAATGCAGAATTAACATTGGCTAATTAGAATAAAATCAAAGCTAAACACCAGTATGATATTTTAGAAAATCCTTTTTCAACATTTTAAAAACCTAATTAACTTTTCTTTGAGAGTTTTTGGTTTACAGAAAACTCGAACAGAAAAGACAGAGATTTCTCATATTTCTCCTCTCCTTCCTGCATATATTTTTCTATTAACATCTTACATTAATTTATGACATGTGTTAGAATTGAAGGACCAATAATGATACATTATTATTAACTAAAACTCAAAATTTACATTAGGACTCTCTCTGTGTTATACGATTCAATGGTTTTTGAAACTTCTTAAATTCCAACTTTGGCCCAAGGTAAATTCTTAATAGTCCAATCTTATTAAAAAAAATAAATAAATAACATTCTTTGAAAATTTCAATTGCCTTTCTCATTTACTATAGGCTGAATTGTTCATAGTGGAAAATATTTATAATGAGTATCAAAAGGCCCTTGAGATGTATGTGATTGTGTGTGTGTGTGTGTGTGTGTGTGTGTGTGTGTGTAATTTGTTATGGGGGAAAAACCTTCCTTAACTACACTGAACTTTGTCTCACATGATTTCAATAAATATGATTTCTTCTCTCTGTTTATTCTTGACCGATAGAGATATCTTAAAAACTGATACTTTTCTTTAATTCCAATGAGTAAGAAAATAATATATTAAGCTCTTGAAAATGAAAAATTATAATGGTAGCAAAATCTCATTGGACTCTCCCAATGTCCTCACTTCTTTTCAGCTCAGATAACATAACTGTTCAGAACATAGCAAAAATATCTTTAGTATTTTGGAATTCAGTTATTTTCTGTTACCTTGGGACTTTCTAATGACCTTTGATATTTTAGCTTAAAATTCTAAATAACATCATTATTGAATCTTTTGTGAACTATTTAATCTGTTTGAAAGCTGAGACAGATGAGGCTATCAATACTTAAATGATTTCTATTCCACATGGTGATTTCAAAATGAACTGAGCTTAAATCTGAAGATCTAAATAAACATTTGTCATCGCAGGCTAAGCATATCAACAGGAAAGAATATATTGTTGCATTTGAGATGTATTTAAATATATTTGAAATGAGAAACATATAATAGTGACTGACAGAGAAAAGGGAAACAACTTTTGAAAAGAGGTGATTGTTCTGGGTAATTTTGATTAACAGAAGTGGAAAGTACCTTGGCAATCCAATTTACTGTAATTAAGGGAAAGTGCTTTCAAGATGTGCTTTCATTTTCAGTGCTAGCCTATTTCTAAAAACTGTGTGCCTTGAAAGGTAGAAATATCCTTCTCTGTACTCCTCCCAATATTTGTCATTGGTAATATTATTATTTCTTCAATTAGAAATTATTAACAATATACTTCTGAGATGGGACATCACTTGTAAAATTCTTAACCTTTTAGCAGGAAGTGAAATAAGACATCTCTTGCAGAGTTAATTTTTTTAATAAACCTAGTTAAGTTTTCTTTCCTCCTTTCTTAGGGGGAAAAAAAAACCTCTCCCTCAAATCCTGATAATTGCCTTGGTGACTCAGATCCTCTGGCTATTGATAAGGGTCATCAGCCCATTGTTAGCAGAAATGGTGTTAAGTCAGACAGGGCCCTTAGAGTCTGAGGGGGAGGGGACTTTAGGCCAAAGGTCTTTTTTAACTCTTTAAGAAATATATTAACCAAACCTGTTTCCCTTTACTCACTTAATAGGCAAATCAATAATAGAAATTAGTAGATATGTGATTTAAATAATAAGTTTGTATCTTCTTTTCCTTGTCTAGGGACTGAGGTGACACTTCAGCAGGAAACCGAAGACCCCACTTTGACTGAGGCAGAAAGGGAAAGAGCTCCATGAAACCCCTGTAGGCAAGGACTACAGCCATTCTCAGCATGAAGAAGATACTGAAGAAGACACCTCCTGTCCTTCAACATCCATACTAATAATAAGGGTGTTCATGGCTCTTAGGAAAGAGCTAGGCAAGAAAGTTAGGAGGTTTTGGGTCTGCCTGCAAAGACACTGAGGTCATCCTATCCTAGAAGGGGTCCGCCCTAATCCACCCACAACTAAGCAAGCCAGAAGGCATTTTTAGACTAAAAGTAACTGTCACAATGAAACAAGTAAGCAGAGAATTAGGTATCATTTTAAGCCAGTCACTCCCACCTGTACACAATGAAGACCCCAATGACCTTCAACTCACCTGAGCCTCATTATACCATCATGGCACAGAATTCTTATTTTAAGCATATCTTCTCAGCATTTTGGGTAAATTTATTAAAGTATTTTTAAGTTATTTGCTCAATTATCTTTTATTATACTATTTTTTTCTGATAATTTGCCTTAGCTTTTTTCTTACATATCATTTTGTTCATATGTTTTTGATCATTGTTCTTTCAAAGTTAAGAAGTAAGAGCAAAAGAGCTAGTAGCTTTCCTGTGGCATATTGTAAGCAGGACTTTTCCACTAAATATTGTAGGCATGAAAAATTTTTTCCTTCTTCCCTTCTAGATTTTTTGGCTTGTCTAACGATTAAATTGACATAAGACAGATTAAGAGAAGAAAAACAAATTTAATTCTGTATATATGTGATCCCCATAAAAATATGAAACTCAAAGACAGTCCGGCAATATATAAGTGAGGCTTATATATTTTCTGAGCTCAGTAAAGGAATGGGGGTCTGGTGCTTCAAAGGGAAGGAGAGCATTCACAGGAAGATGAAAACAGATGTTCGGTAATCAGATATTTGCCCTTTCATACAGACAAGTCTTTCAAATAAAAAAGTTATCTCTGCTAATAGCTTTTTTTTCCTGGTACAGAAATAATACCATGAGAATGGCCTTTATATTGCATTTTAGATCTCATGCATCTCATCCCATCTACAATCTAAAATCATGAAAGTGTCAGAAAGCAGATTGAGAATTGACAATAACTTTTCTCTCTAAGTAAAATGGTGCCTGAAAATTAAATTCAGAGAATGTAAAAGGACAAGATGGCATTTAACCTTGAAAATGATATATTGTTGCCTAATTACATGTATTTCATTATTTCACTGCAATTAGGTACAAGGTTAATAGAATTATAAAAATTCTTTATAAAGATTTTAATGAGGATAATGTTTCTTTGAAAAAATAGCAAAAATACTCTGCAATACTTTAATTTCTGATGTAGTTTTATAAGATTTTGCTCATAGTGAAGTGCCCTTTATTACCATGCTATCATTTAAACTTAAGATGACACATACACATTAATTTATTTTTGTTAAAAGAAAACATTTGTAGTGAAATGTTAAGGTTATATTTAAGTTCTTAACTGTGACATCATATATTTATATGTTTTGAAGAGCTAACATCTGAAATAATAGAAAGGAGGACAAAACAACAGTTTCGAGTTTCAAGGCATTAAGGATATGGATTCAAGGGCAAACAAATCTTTGGATACATAAGAATAAACCAAAGCTGGAGACTCAGGCTTTTAAGAGTCATTAAGTATTTAACAGTTATTAGCCAAAGCCTCTGGCAATTTTGTTAGCTACAAAGAACTTTGTTTCAGTGGCTCCATATAAAAACATCTTAGGAGTTTTGATTGATTTATTTAGGGTGACTTTGGTTTGTTTAGGAAAAATGGTAACATAATATCTCTGTCTAGGTTATTGTTTGAATTTGATGATACAGTGACATCGCTTTCAGCAGTAGAAAATATATAAATAAACACAGCTTAAGGACATTATATAGGGTAGAAATTATTTTATTATATTGTTTTTCCATGTAGCTCATCACTATATTATAAATTTGATGTCAAAATAAATTAAAATTATATATTTAAATTGGTCTTATGGGTGTAGCACGAAAAATGAACAAGGGTCAGGATAATCATACATATGAAACACAGTTCATCTCAAGTTGAATGAATTGTAATTCCCCCAAATCCTACTGTGTTTTGAGTCTTTGCTCAAATGCTCTGGAATCACCATTTGACAGAATTTTCTGATTTCTTCCAACAGATAAGAACTCTGTGGACCTGCCAGAGAAAATGAGGGCTGAACAATAGTTAAAGTGGTAAAAGCAAGTTTTACTCAGAAACCTGCAATAGGGAAAAAAATACCTCAGTATAAACTGGGTTCATTTCTGAATACAAGAAGACAAAGTGGGGATTTACAGCCAAGGAGACAGTTGGGTTCAGTGGATGAAAATTTTCTAGCTAAACTAATGTCACAGGATTCATTCTGAAGAGAGGCCATGGTGATCAGATATCATCTGGGGGAAGGTAAAAAATGAAGAATTTAATTAAATATTGAGGCAATCAGATGTCAAGGTAGGGGATTTTGGCAAAACCAATTTAGCAGCGTTTTTCTCTAAAATTGAGTACTGTAAACATAAATGTGGAAGTCTGAAGGCCATAGCCTAGCTGGGGAGAGGATTCAGAGGAAGCTAACTAGAGTTTGGTCAAGGGGAGAATTTTTGTCAGACTCATGCACTTTATGAATACTGCTCTCATAGTATTGGTCTCAATGTTTTTATTATATGGTGTCTTCCTCATCACGGTTTAAGGTTACTTTAGGTCAGTGGTTCTCAATGGGGGACAATTTTGCCCCCCAGTGGACATTTGGCAATATCTAGATTATTTTTGATTGTCACAAATTGGGGAGTACTACTGGCATCTAGTAGGTAGAGGCCAAGGATGCCACTAAACATCCTACAATGCACAAGACAGACTCAAACAATAAAAAATTATCCTTTTCAAAATGTCAATAGTGCTGAAATTGAAAAACTCTACAATAGATGGAGAACTGTTTACACTGTCATAACTTGAAGCTCTTCTGTGCTTATGTTTCAAATGAACACTTTCCAAATTTTACACATCAGTGCTTAAGGAAACTGTAAGTTCAACAGTTACTCGAGTAACTAATGGCTTCTACATATTATAGTGTATTTTATACAAGAAAGTAGTTTTTTACTCACTTAACTTACTTGTTTTTTTAATCATAAAAATTTACTTATAAAAACACTATATGTATTTATTAATTATGACACATGCTATAATAGAAAGGCTCAAAATCTAGAAGCTTTAACAAGATAGATATTTATTTTCTGTCTTTGACAGTCCAGAGGTAAGCGATCTAATAAATAGGGTGGTTTAAATCCTTAGTCCATTTCTTAAATCTAAGGTGGCTGCTCTAGACCTTTTCACTTCTAGCCAGTTAGAAGGGAGAATGGTGTGGTGAGTGCACATGAATTTTCAATTAGAAACATGGCCTAACAACTTATTAGACGGAATCTGGGGCAATTGTTCACATTAAAGGTGGGAAATATTGTCTTTTGATGGAAGGACATGTGCAAAGCTAAAATTCAAGAGTTATAACGAAAGGTAAAATGGATATAAGTTGGATTAAGCAATCTTTGCCAAGTAAATTAAGGTAAAAGTTTTTTAAAATACAAAAATGACTACTCTTAATTTTCAGAGTTTTGATTCTAGCCTTTTTCCTCCTATTTCAACAAACTACATTAGTATTACATCCAGATATTGTTTAATATTTTATCATGGGTAACTGTTTATGTAAGTGAATGTTCTTCAAAAAAAAAATAAAGATTTTAATGACTATGAAAGGTTTCACTATAAAGTTATGGTATTATTTTCTCAATCATTAGTTCTTTGTAGATATATTAATAGTTTCTTATGATTCACTGCTACACAAATCACTAATGAACATCTTACACAGATGTGTTCTCCTCTATGATTATTTCCTTAATGGCAATTCTTAGAAATAGAATTTGCGAATAAAATGGTATGAGTAAGCATTTAATAAAAACCTTAAGTGCACAATGCCAAATTGCCTTTCAGGATGGTTATACTAATTTACACACCATCAACAATGAGAAAGATTGTATATTTGACTAAATCTTTGCCAATAATTGTATCACTGCTAAAATAAAATAATTGTCAATGCGATAGGAGAAAATAAATTGCTTTGCTTCTTTTTAAATTATCCTTTAAATTTTATAGTTATATATTTATTAGTCTTAACAGTTGTGCTTTTAAATGATTATTTTTATCGTTACAGGTAATATTTTTCTCACCATATGAGTAAAAATATTTTCTTGCTTATAAAGATTACATTTTTCTTTAAGACAAGCAGTAGACCTCAAGACTAAGAACATATCTCTAACTAGTTGCCACTTCCATTTTTTTCATTTTTTTCTTTTTTCCCCCTAAACCTCACACATTTCCAATAAATGAAGAACTAAAAGTTGATAGTGTTTGATCTGATTTTACTACTCTCTCATTAGGGCTTCTTTTAACACCTTCTCCCTGTTCCCCACAAGAGATTACCCAAGCTGATCTAAAACAAGGGAAGTCTCTGGAGAAGCCAATAGTTAAGAGACAGAAACTAAATTAATTCAGCACAAGAATGATTAATGACTGAGTGACAGGACTAAAATTGTGGAACCAAATCAAAATAAGATCAAAGCAGCATGAGTTTGAGAACGAATTACTAAAAACCCTCATGGATATGCTCAGTTTGCATTCCTGAGATGTTAGGAGGATGAGATTTGAATGCAATAAACCAGCTTCAAAATTTTCAGAATAGAAAGAGAAAGTGATGTTTGTCAGTTATAACTATCAGAAAATCAATGTGTCACAGTTTGGATTAGAATCATGTATGCTTACTGTTTCTGCAAAATTTTTCATTGCTAATATATAAGATAAACTGATTTAATGTTTTTGTTTTTTTATAATAATGCATCCTGTATGCATACTACATGTGACAATAGAGTCACATGCTCATAATAGGAACAATTCCAAAGCTGACTATATACCACCCTACTATTGTATCATTTATGCTCATTCATCATATTTGGCTTTTTAAGAAGTAATCTTTGCTGGAACTCTAATAGTAATCTCCTGATCGTGACATTTGTAGAAACTTTACATAAATTCTGATTCAGTGCAAGCACTTTCAGAATTTAAATAGTCACATTTAGCACATTACTTACCAAAAATGTTATAAAAATAATATTTAAAAGCAAGTTAACAATCCTTTCTATTTAGCATATTAGGAAAATAATAGAATTCATTAAAATACATATACACTTCAGGTCACTTTCTCTCTTGAGAGTGAGAAACTGACTTCCCAGTATTCATTTATTTGCATTGGTACCTCTGTGGAAAATCAGCTTTATATGTATGTGTGGGGTGTTTTCTAGATTCTCTATTCTCTTCCTTAGATTTATTTATCTATCTTTTGCCAATATCTCAGCTATTATAGCAAGCATACCAGTAAGTCCTGAAGTCACATCATATACTTTCTCCAATTTCATTCTTATTTTTCAAAGAAGTTTGGGCGACTATTTTAGGTCATTTGCATTCCCATATACATTTTTAAATTAGCTTGTCAACTTCTACAAAAAAAGCCTGACAGAATTTTGACTGAGGTTGAGTTTCTTCTGTAGATTACTTTGAAGTGAACTGACATTTTAAGATACTGAGTCTGTTAAGTTTTATAGGAGACATAGCACATAATTTATTAAATTTATTTCTAAGTGTTTTGTGGATTTTGATCTTATTATGCTTTTTAATTTCATTTAGATTTTTTGTTTTTATTTAGAAATAGAATCGATTCATATTTTAAATATTTATTTTTTATAATTTTAAATTTACAGAAAAGTTGCAAGAATCATACAAAGAATCATTTATCCAGATTCACCAATTCTTTTCATTTTTCTCCCATGTGTTTTATACATACTTTTTTACAATCATTTGTGATAACTTGCCAATTTACCCTGAAATAATTCAGTGTGTAGTTCCATAGAACAAGGATGTTGCTTTGCATGAGCACAGAGCAATTATCAAAATTAGGAATTACACCATAAACACAATGCTATTATCCAAAATCAGTCCATTTTCATGTTTTGTTAATTGTCCCATAATTGTCTTGAATGGCTATTTGTTTTCCTAGTCTAGGATCACATATTACATTTAGTTGCTATTTATTTTTAGTCTCATTTAACCTGGAATATTATGCTTTTCTTGACTTTAACATTTTAACAGTATAGCCTATTTATTTTTTGTAGAATGGCTTTCAATTCTGTTATCTCTGATAATTTCTTATGGTTGAATTTAGGTTACATTTTTGGCAGAAATATTACATAAATTATATTATGTTCTTCTCAGAGCATGATATCAAGAAACCCATGATATTGGTTTGTCCCTATAAAGGTATGAGTAAATTAGATCATTTGTTTAAGATGGTGCTTGCTAAGTCTCTTCAATATAAAGTTAATATTATTTTCTCTGGTGATTGATATATTTTGTTGAAAGATATTTCAAGACTGTATGAGATATTTTGAGAGTACATAAACATTTTGTTGTTCATCAAATATTCACTAACTAGTTTTAGTTTCCACTGATAATGTTCTAACTACATTATTCTTTCCACCATAATAAGTTGAAATTCTAATTTCAGTATTTTTTTCTTTTCCCGTATTTATTCACATATTATATTAATTCATATGCAAATGAACTCTTGGATTCTTTATGTACTAGATTGTAATTCATTATGATCATTATTTATTTTCATGTCTAAATGCCCTAGATTTGACCAGTAGGAATCCTTGAAGCTGATTCTCATATAATTTTGATATGATATGAGTTTGAGTGGCTTCACAATTTTATATTTTAAATTCAGGCCATAATAAATCTTAAATTAATGTTTGTAGAGTGAAGTTAAGAGTTGAGGGTTTTTTTCCTCCTATAGACATCTTATTAATACTAAAATATTTGCTGAAAAAAACAACACTTTTCTACTGTATTGCTTTGGACTCAATTAACTATATAAGTATGGAGGTATTTCTGATCTCTCAATTTCATTCCATTGACATACGTATATCTTCTTATGCTAATACCTCACTGACTTGGTTACTGTATCGTGATATTGAGGCCTTGGGACTTGTAGTGTATACCGGTTTTCTTTTTTAAGTTTATTGTTGTTGCTTTAGGTCCTTGCATATTTATAGTCATTTTAGAATTAACTCGCTAATTTTCATTTTTTAAAAACCTACTTTCATTGGAATTGCACTGAATCTACAGTTACATTAGCATAAAATAATGAAATTTTCAATTCACTAGCATGGTGTATTTCTCCATATATTAATGGAATTCCTTAATATATCACAGAAACGTTTTGAAATTTTTAGAGAACAGGCCATACACATGTTCAGTTAAAATCATCCTTGATTTTACTTGATTTCTTCATGTGTTTTTAACACAAATTTAAAAGTTTTATTTTCTAATTTTTCCTGCTTATCTATCATCTATATATCTATTGATATATTCGATTTTTGTCTGTTCACTATATATGTTCAGATTCACTAAATTAACTTATTATTTTTAGTGTTTTTTTGTGAATTTAGTAGAATATTTTTGTATAAATAATCATGGTATCTATGAATAGAAAGAGTATTAACTAATCCTTTTCTATCTTACAAGATGTGATTTATGTTTTTTTCTTAGCGTATTGCACTGTCTAGACCTCCTTTAAAATTTTAAATGACATGGTGAGGGCAGATATGCTTGACTTCTTGGCCTTAGGAAAAACTTTTCAATATTTTATTATTAATTATTATATCTGCTGTAAGTTTTTGGTCAATGTTCATTTTGAAATGCAGGCCGTTACTTTATTCATTGGTTTTTTTTTCAGAAGTTTTAAAAAGAATGATTGTTACAATTTATATTTTTAAAAGTCTATTAAGATGTCAAGTTTTGATTTGATTTTTCTCCTTTACATGGTGAAGTGTACTGACTGATTTTCAAATAATTATCCAAACTTGCATTCTGATATACCATAATTAATCATGTTGTACTATATACTTTACATTATTGGATTACATTAGCTAATATTTTGTTAGAATTTTTGCTCTTATGTTCATGTGAGCTATTTATGATTTATTTTCTGCTAATGCCATTGTCATGTTTTATTGTATAGATAATTTGGCTTCATGAACTGGGTAGTGTTTTTTCTTCATCTATTTTCTGAAATAATTTTATCAAAATTTATATATTTTTTTTAATGTTTGATAGCATTAATCACATAAGTATGTGAATCTTAATTTTCTGTGTGGGATCCTTTATGATAATAATTTTTGTTAATATTTTAGATATAGTTATCTTCTATACGATATAATAAGTAGTATTTTTAAGCAATTGGTCTATTTTACACGTTATTTAGTTTATTGATATAAATCATTTAATTTAACACTTTATTGGTATAATATCACTTAACTATCCTTTTAAATTGCAGTGGAATACTCTTTTCATTTATGATATTGATAATTCATATTTTCTTTCTTTTTTCTGATCTGGTCTCATCAGATATTTAAATATTTTAGTGATCTTTTCCAAGAAACTACTTTTGGCTTTGTTAATTTTCTCTACAGTTGATTTTTTTTTTTTTATTTCGTTCACTTTTACTCTTATCTTTACTATTTTCTACATTCAACTTGCTTTGGGTTTAAATTGTTTGTGTTTTGTTTTGCTGTTTTGTTTTGTTTTCTACGATAAAGCTTGGTACAGCATCATTTGTGAGTCTTAACTACTAGTTGGCATCTTTCCTCTTCTTGTTTGGATACATTTTCTTGCTTTCACATATTTCATGATCTTTTATTGTTTTCCAATTAGTGTGGAAAAGAACAGTGGCATCCAAAGTAAAATTGCTTTTGTTCTTTCCATATAGTGTAATGTCTTTTATTGTGGGGGTAGTTGATACAAGCAAGAGTCCAGCTGATTCTGTCTTGTTCGTTTGTTGCTTTTATAAATCTGCAACTTATTTTTATTTAAAAATATACATTGGACATCTTTAAATAATGTATACATGAGTCTAGTCATTTCTTTTACATGTTTAGTTTGTTTGCACATGTTTTACAGAGATAATATTTGTCAACATACTCATTTAATCATAAACATATACTAAAGATTCCATATAAATCTGTGTATATACATACACATATATACAAAATTTGGTTTAGTACTCAGAAATTCTCTTGATCTTTCTTTTATGTACCTTGTATTACAGTCTCAAGATGGTAGCTAAAGTTCCAGGCTTAATATTGCATTTCGAAAACAGAATGAGAAGGCAAAGTACAAGCATATTTGTTCTTTTTATGAGGGAAGAAAATAATAAATAAATAAATAAATAAATGCAGCATACTTCTGATTTCCTTCCCTTAGAACTGTAAATGGTGACCTACACAGGCAAGAGAGGCAGAGAAAGTAAGCTTTTGCATTTTCTAACCTTCGTTATAGACACAGTGAGAGAAAAAGATAGTGGGTGTATATATTTGTTTGGCCAAAGAAAATTGTCTCCCTCATTATCTTCATATTTTGGAAAATTTAGATAGCACTCACTTGTTAGCATTCTCTAGTGTCTCTTTCAGCTTTCATAATTTCTCATGATTCATGATGATGATGATGATGATGATGAATGTTTGTTTTAGGCCATCATGTGCTTAGAACAGTTTATATATCATTTAAACTACAGATTATTCTTATTAATCAAATATTTGCATTCCAGTTTTGGAGATGACATATATGAGGTTCAGACATTGTAAACTCCTCAGTTAATACACAGAATTAATAAATGAGAATATTATTAATCTTATTTATTTAACTACCAGTTCACACTTAAGTTTTCAAAGACAAAAGTACTAATTTTATGGTAGTATAAAATATTTTAAAACCATAGTATTTGAGACCCAGACATTTTAAATACCTCGTCCTCTCCACAGAGTAACTGCAATTCATATATTCCACAGAGTAACTGCAATTCATATATAATTGAACATTTTACAGTTCACCATTGACTTAAGGTATACAATTTGATCATTTATATCACCTTTATCAGATATTGATGTGCATTGGTTGTAATAATTCTAACTGCATGTTTGAATACTGATGTAAAATAAAGTTGCTGAGACATTATTCTTTGATGTTAAAGGAAAAGCTATGTTCAAGTTTGGATTGACTTTGACCTCTTAAAATGTAAATTTATTTTAGTAATATCAGAAACTACCACCAATGGCAATGAATTGCACATCAGATCTGACATCAAAAACGAATAGCAATTAGAATTTGGTTAAATAACGACCTTCAACATGTCTACCCTTTCCATTTATAATATTAATCACAATACTACTACTACTAATATTGACTTTATCTGTTTGCTTTGATAATGATTTTAGTTTAAAATATAAATGACAAAGAGTTCCAACTTTAACACTTTTAAAGATCATCATCTCTTTTTCGTTATTGAAAAGATTCTGAATTTAAGACCCATCTTTATATGTATTTGCATTAAATATCCTCTCTAGGGGCTCTCTAATGTACAGTGTAAGTGAATTTGACTTACACAATTTAATCAAAACTGTATGGTGATAAGGCTTTCATTGTTACCCTGCCATAAATGAACATTTCCAAGGCAAAATATTTGTACTATCTCAAGTCTTCCTCTGGAATGATTCTAATTAGGTGGAATATTTTTGTTGAGGTAACCACATTCTGTTAAGAGATGTTCTCTTTGCTTATAAAAACAACAAATGGAAAAAAGGGAAAATTATTTTCTTAAAAATATTACCTTTCAAAAGTAAGTTTATAAGATTAAAAATAATTTCAAGAAGACAATAATTATGTGCTTTCACATTGACAGTATTATGAACTTTAATAGGTAGGGAGTCAGAGCAAATGAACAGCCTAACACTATATACATGCTTCACAAGTAGCTATCTACAGCAGTGTTGGCAAACTTTCTCTGT
Source organism: Pteropus vampyrus (assembly GCF_000151845.1). Taxonomy (NCBI): domain Eukaryota; kingdom Metazoa; phylum Chordata; class Mammalia; order Chiroptera; family Pteropodidae; genus Pteropus; species Pteropus vampyrus. Next base: position 8,219,241 of record NW_011888793.1, on the reverse strand, counting down.
AAGTGTCCAGATAATAAATATTTTCTTTAATGTCAGCTCTATGATGTCTGCCTTAATTACTCAAATTTGCTTTTATGATGCAAAAGTGGCCATTGACAGTAGTTATAATTGTGTTCCAGTAAAACTTTATTTACAAAAACAGGCTTAGCACATGATTTGGCCCCATGGGCCGTAGTTTGCCAACTCTTGATGTAAATGACCTGTTTCCACCTACCTTCCATAAGAAGGTACATGTGTTGTTTGTTGGTTGCACAGCAAAACAGAGCAGAACATTGAGTCACTATGTACCCTGGAATGAACCGTGGTTGTATAAATGTTTATTGATTAATTTAAAACATTTGGCTTCACTTAACTGCCTGAACTCATCTGTGTGTCCGTTTCTCTTCAATAGTGGTTTTCTAGTTGCCTTTTCATTGGAAAATTTTCACTAAAAGAGAAAGAGATATAAAGGAAGTGTAAAAGTCACACTTCCTATATATTATTACATAGAACATCTACATGGGCTCATATTCGAGCATATCTCTTTCTTGTCTAAAACTG
>NW_011888793.1:8184009-8218651 GCF_000151845.1 Pteropus vampyrus | reverse complement strand
AAGATTAAAAATAATTTCAAGAAGACAATAATTATGTGCTTTCACATTGACAGTATTATGAACTTTAATAGGTAGGGAGTCAGAGCAAATGAACAGCCTAACACTATATACATGCTTCACAAGTAGCTATCTACAGCAGTGTTGGCAAACTTTCTCTGTAAGTGTCCAGATAATAAATATTTTCTTTAATGTCAGCTCTATGATGTCTGCCTTAATTACTCAAATTTGCTTTTATGATGCAAAAGTGGCCATTGACAGTAGTTATAATTGTGTTCCAGTAAAACTTTATTTACAAAAACAGGCTTAGCACATGATTTGGCCCCATGGGCCGTAGTTTGCCAACTCTTGATGTAAATGACCTGTTTCCACCTACCTTCCATAAGAAGGTACATGTGTTGTTTGTTGGTTGCACAGCAAAACAGAGCAGAACATTGAGTCACTATGTACCCTGGAATGAACCGTGGTTGTATAAATGTTTATTGATTAATTTAAAACATTTGGCTTCACTTAACTGCCTGAACTCATCTGTGTGTCCGTTTCTCTTCAATAGTGGTTTTCTAGTTGCCTTTTCATTGGAAAATTTCACTAAAAGAGAAAGAGATATAAAGGAAGTGTAAAAGTCACACTTCCTATATATTATTACATAGAACATCTACATGGGCTCATATTCGAGCATATCTCTTTCTTGTCTAAAACTGTTCTGAACAAATCTAAAAAGCCCTTTATATTGTCCAATTCTCAGATTCCCTTGAGTGAAATGGTGAGATTAATAAGGACTTTAAAGTATTTTTGAATGAAATGGTGTCACTGATGTGCACTTTAAAGTATTTTTATGAGGATTAAATGAGATAACATCTAAAAGCTTCAAGCACAGTATTTTTCAGTCTGCCCCCATTACACATAAATTTTTATTTTCCATCTCTTTCCTGATTTCCCCATCTTAAACACATTTCTTTCCCCATAATTTTAAAGATCTTTTAAATTTGGTCTACTTGAACGTGTTTGCATTTTCTATTTTACATTATCTTATTCTTTATGCATTCATTTAGATAAATTCAATGTGTACTATGCTCAAATACATAACAATAGTTTATACTAATCTTCAATCATGTGTCATATCAGATTTTTCACATTAATGGGTTAAATTAATATCCTTTCTTCAATTAATTCCATTCTTTGACATGATTTTGGAAAAATATTCTCTTTTGGATTTTAGTTATCAGTTGTATCAGGAAATAATATATATGAGTACATATAGTTTAAATTCAAGGAATGCAGATGGTAAAATATCTTAAAATTCATTTTTTTCACATTCCTAATTTCTTTTAAAAAAGTAACAAAACTCAGTGAATTGTTTCCATCAATGAAGCAGATGGAGTTAAAATTATAGCTCAATATGTTGTCTGTGAGGCAGTAATGTTTTCATGTTTGCAATATGGTGATTATTTTTGCTATTTTAAAAATATGATTTCTCTTACTTAAATATCTAAAACAACAGGCATTAATGCAGAAAAGAATGTATATTAAAATACAGCTCAGTTTCTATTTACATTAGCAATGGATATGTCTTTCTTATCCAATATGCATGTAATTTCCTAAATTTTATCTGATTGTTCTCAAGACTAATACAGTTTGTGAGTTGTTGGTGATAATAGAGGTTAACTATGTATGACCTCTTGTTTCTAAGCCTTAATTTCTCATTTCAAAATCACTTCCTCAGAGGTTTCCATTTTAAAGGAATGCAGAAATTTATTATCACAGAACAGACATTTTCAATGTCCTTAATCCTCGGTATGACACATAACTTTGTTGATCCTGAAGGATTTTTTTCTGAGAAATTACTTTTTTTTTTTAGGTAAGGAGTCAGACACAGTTAAAAAGTATCGAAGTCCTCCTTGAGGCTTGAAGGATGCATGCAATTATGCTAATGGAACAGCAAGTCCCTGTTGCTAAGAAAAAGCTTGAGAGATATCTCAAGCTGGAATAAGTTGACCTCTCCAGAATAAAAAATGAGGATTTTTTCTCATATTTCCCAAAGTAATTAGCAAGGTTGGCAGATCTCATGAATTTGATTTAAACTAAATGATACAGTAAATTCTACTCCAATAAATCTTCATAAATTCTTTAACAAGATGGAATATATTGCTTGTATGCTCTAGTGTGTAATATAAAGGAGAGCAGCATATGGTGCCTTGCTAGAAATATTCCTTGGTGAGCTCCAATAATAGCCAACAGAGTGGGCAGAGGTAATTTATTGCAATAGCCAACATTTAGGAACTTTCTTTTCCAGTTGTAGGGTGGCATATAGAAGATTTGAAATCTATTGTTTCATTTTAGTTTCCTTATAAAATATTGTCAGTTTATTATGATAAAAATGTTTATTTGTTGTTGCTGTTGTTGTTTTGTTTCCAAATGAGAAGAATTAAGATAAAGTCATTTCGTAAATTGCTGATTGATGGTGGAAAATGTACAAAATGAAAGCTGTTTCTTTTATTACACTCCACCTCAGTGTCCTTATAAACATAAAGACAAGTAATCAGAGAACAGAATTTGAGTGAATTAAGAGAAAGTATCTATGATTTAATTTCAAATCTATTCTATCAATAGATACTCTATTTATATACTCTTTCAACCAACTACATTTTCCATACCTTACATGTAAGACAAAGTAGAAGTTACCAGAGTAGGCAGTCATCTCACTGGTGGAGAACAGGCCCTTCCTTAAGGACTTAAAGCCTTGTCCTGGGAAAATAAACACGTTAATCACACTGGTGTGCCTAAATTGTCATGGAAACTCAAAGGTAAGAAAGAGTATTTTATTTGGAAATAGATTGAGAGGCCTTCGAGCTTGGCTTATAAATATATTCTAAAGACAGTCACAGACCAAAACCAAATTTGTCAGCTTTGAAAGAATAGGAGCTTACTGTAAAGGACCAATATCAATATCTTTTATCCACATCATCTTCAATTTATTTAATAGTTTCAATAGTGGAACAAAGGCCAAATGATGTCAAATCTTAGATCCACTGTAATTAAATTTACATTAAGGAGATTATATTTAGGTAAGTTCATACATTGTTAATTTATGAGGTCTTAATATCCATAGCTATCTCTGTTATTACCTTAGAAAGAAGCAATGTAAAGGTGAAAGATACTTTAGCTAATATTTCTCAATAACCAGGATAATAAAGAATGTGTTAACTACATAAATTAATAAACCTAAATGCACAATACCATAGATATTTCAAGACTAGTTAAAATAAGCCATGCAACTTACTGTATTTATTATTGATTTTTATTGTAATAGTTAATATTATGCTCTAGTTATAATCCCTTCATGAAACGGTGGTGCTGATTACGATTTTTTTTTAATGTTCTGAAAAAGGCTATTTTTTAAAGTTGCAAAAGTTTATATTTATAGGTTATTTTGAAATAGGAAATAAAACAAATTCAAACCAACATATTGATTAATACACAATTTTTGTAAAAAGACTTGATGATTTAGAAAAAAATCACACTTTCTATCAATAGCAAATGTTTCCATTTTCTTTTAAAAGTATTCATTTAATTAAACCTTACATCTTGGCAACAACTTGCAGAAATATCTATTTTCCCAATTTTGTAAGTAGAAAAATTGAGGCACAGCAAAATTAAAAAACTCAGACATCCTTTCTGCAAGATTCAAAAACAGAAACTTTTTATTCTAATTTAGGGCTCAAAATCAACAGTATTTTGTTATGTGAATCCTAAACTTGAGTCTGTGTTCATAAAAGTTGTCCATTTAAAAAAATAACACAATTTTTCCCCTTATTTATTCATTGCTAGTCATTCCTGACTTTTTCCTTATAATCAACTATTGAATCAACCTAGATTTATTTTAATGTTTAACTTTAATTTTTTTGTTCAAATCATCAGCTAATAGTCACAAGATCAATTAATTACTGCATAGTCAGTCCTTTATCCACTGATAAAAAGTTGTTTTGTTTTTAAATGTACTATATTTGAGTTCAACTGTTGACTGTATAATACCTTCCATTAATTTATATCTTTACTCTCCTAGATCTTTTAATTACTGTAGCCCTATAATACAATTTAAAATCCAGGAATGATTTTAACTTAAATCCAGAAGATCCTTGATCTTCTTGCCAAGATTCTTGGCAACTTTTTTTCTCAAGACTTTTCTCACCTTTATAAAGGAAATTACATTAAATTCTTAAATTGTTTTGCCGAGAATTTATTTTTAACTTAATACTCAAAATTTTAGGCAAGAACATCATACTTCTCCTCACTTACTCCAATATTTTATGTACATTTTAGACGTTTATTTTTTCTTAAGAAATCTCTAAAAGACTATGTATTTTAGGTTACATAAAAACGTGCTCTAGAATTTCTGCTGAATGGTAGTCAGCTATTCTAAAGTGAAGATATTTCTAAGTAAAGTAATAGTATTCATTCCGAAAATTGTAACACATTGTTTTATTTAATTTATGAATTACGCATTTTTACTGCATTGACTAATTTTTTTTAAATTAACAATTTCAAGTTGTAGTAGTTTTCTAAGCTGTAAAAATTTATCAAAAACTTAGTGAGTCAAGACAACACAAATTCATTATCTTACAATGTTGAATCAGAATTCTAAAATAGGTCCCTTTGTGATCAAATCAAGGTATCATCATGGCTGCATTTCTTCCAGAGTCTTTAGGAAAAATTTGGTTTTCTTGTTTTTGTTTTTGCTGTTTTTTTATTTTTTTTTCATTTTCTAAAGGCCACCCACATTCCTTGCCTCATGGTCCCATTCCTCCACTTTCAAAACAACAATGTTGGGTCAAGTCTTTTGCTGCAGGCACTACAGTTCTCTCTCTTGTGCCTCCCTCTTCTGCTTATAAGGATTCTTGTGATTACATTAGGCCTACTTGGATGATCCGGAAATACCTCCCCATCTCCTTCCAGGTCAGTTGACTAACAACTTAATTTCATCTTTCCATCTCCAAACTTAGTTTGCCTTTGCCATGTCATCTAATTTAGTTATAGTTTTGGGGGATTGGAGTAGAAACATCTTTGGGAGTCCATTATCTTGACTATCTTATACATTCACCTCATTCTGAAAAACAAGACAGATTGTTGGAAAATGAGTTCATACATGAGCAATAACAGGTAATTCATATAACACAACAGTACTATAACAAACAAAAATACATCAAATAATCTACTAAATCATAACTCCACACATAGTCATCAGACAGTTGAAATCAAGATATTAATTGTAATGTTTATATTTTCATCCACTGTTATTTCTCAAATTACCATTTAAAATAATATAAGAATAAAAATGCTATGTATTTTTTATTTTTTGTATCTTTTTAAGTAACGTGGCCTCTCAGATTTACAGGGGAAAAAAACCCCAATTATTGTTTTAAGGCATTGGATTTTTTTTTTTGGAATTTATTGCCAGTTAAGGGGGCTTTTGAAAAAAATGAATATGCATTTAGGAAAGAGAAGTTATGAGTTTAAAGAAAATGCAACAGATATATGTTAGGGAAAATAAGAAAAGAGTTAAATAGAAAATTATTCTATCTCCCTATATATCATCTATCATTATCAACATCCATCTATATCACCAATGTGCTCTACCTTACGCATCATAAGATTATGAAATACATTCACACTATTTATATCTAACTTCATTTTAATATCTTCAGTCTCATGACCCTTGATCAAACCGGGGTTTAGAGTTTCACAAGATGTTCCTACAAGTCGAAAAGAAATCATAAACTGTATCTTTTTTATTCTTCCCTTTCTAATTTCTACCCCTTGAAAATAACACATAAGACTTGGATCATAAACAAGCCAATAATGAGAATACCAATATCTGTACCAAAAGGATCTCTCTAGAATATTCCAAAACTTTCATTGTTCTCACAGCTTGAGAGAATTTTCACCCACAAAGGGAGTAATACCTTCCTCTGGAATTGTGCAACAATTTGCCTATAATCTCAGAGAACGTTGAAATATTTCTCCACATTCAGGACCCTATTCACTCACTCAGTGTTTCATCATATATTTTCTTGAAAAAGAGTTACTAAGTTTTTATCTCTCATAATTTTAATATGCAGACAAAAGTTCAGTCAAAGATTCTAGTCAGGGAAGGGATTCCAACATCTCAGTGTCTCCTTTCTCATCTATGTTCCTAGTAAATACGTCTCCCTTTGTCCCTAGTGCGCGTTCATTAGTGGTGGCACTGCATGCCGAAGAGGTTTTATATCTCATCCCAGTTTAGGCAGCAATTTCCTGGTACATGTCTCCATCTCTTTCCAACCGCCAATATTCAAGGGGGGAAAAAGTCTAAACTTATTACCAGTTGTTAAATCTGGATATTGGCATTAAGACCACATGTTTTTTTTGTTATTTGTGTGTTTTTAGACGATTTCCAAAATTACATGTATTACTTCTAATTAGTAACACAAGCATACAATACATATTATAAAAATCATTTAGAATGAAATCATATCTTAGAGAATTTTCACAAATTATTCAGAATGGAAGACACAGAATTTTGAAATCTGTCAGCTGTTTAAAATCTAAAACAATAATAACAAAATATTTGTGTTCTTGCTTTTTCACATCTTCCAACTACAGTACCATTTGTTCACGTGAAGACTTATGCTCATACATCTCCTTATTTATACTTATTTGTCATTGCTTGGTAAGCATACACAATGGACACTCAAACTTGATGGTGTTTCAGAGACAGTCATGCAATGACTTGACAGTGGCATCACAGTTCCAATGGAAGCCTCCTCGAAGTTCTGTTTCAAATCACCTTTCTTACAAAATCCTGAAAGCTTCTCAGGTTTCTCTGCTTATTTTCCATTTTCCAATTGACTGAAAAGTGAATGTCTGGCAAGCTCAGGATGTATTTAATCTGGGATTGAGGATCCATTTCATCAATGTTGACAGAGTCAGCCTAGCCTTACTGAAGTGCCAAATCTATGTTCCACAAACTGCTTAAAATATTCTTGATATAGACAAGGCACATTTCTAAGTCCATTAGCTCTTAAGAGAGCTTTGTCTTCCATATAGATGATGTATACCTATATATAACCATGAAGATTTAGTTTTCAGATACTTCCCTTGTAATCTTTTCCTTACCTTTTATCTTTTTCCCTAATTAGCAAGTATAAATAAATTCAATATATCCAGTGATATTCAACTTTATTAATATTTTCTAAAGGCCTTTCAGAGTTTAATTCTCTAATGAATTATTATTACAGTCACTGTTGGATTTAGTTATTAAATATATTATCAACTATTGCTGTAATAATTGGTTCAATATGGAATGTAGAAGAGAAGGAAAGAAGGAATAGAAACAATATAGATTTGAAGAGACAAGGGGTACTCTGTTTATACCTAAAACTGCGAATTTATTTCAAATTGCTGTTATTTTAGATATTGGATAAGGAAAATAAAAGAAACATGTGATGATATATGAGAGGAACTAGAAATGTGTGTATTTTTTTTTAATTTTTAAATGGGTGATATTGCTGTAGAGTGGTTTTTAGTCTATAACTATGTACTGACATGTTAGCACTTTCTCTAACCAACTGAACTCTTTATATCATTTCGAAAATAGGTATGAGCTGTTTAAAGAGATATTAGAACAAGAAGATATTAACCAAAGTAAGAATCCACATTTTAGGAGCTGAAAATATACTTGGGAGTTAATTGTACTCAGAGATTTCATAATAAACTATTACTTTAACATTTTTGTTGTAGAAATAATTATAGTAACAACCTCCATATCTTAGTTTATTTGACTATAAGTTAAGAATAATAATATTGTATTGTGAAGTTTTTAAATGATTAAATAAAATAGCACATTGGCACATGTTAAGCATTCAACAAATATTAGCTCTTATTATTTCAGTTACACAGGTCAAAATGGTGATAGGGCTCCAATTAGTTTATGAAATCATAAGCATTATAAAAAGAAAGCAGGGAAGAATTTTCAGGAAAAAGTTGTTTTATGAAATGTATAGTAATATGTGTGACTATGACTATTTTAATAGATGAATATGCTAGATTAGTATTTCTAAAACTCCTCATGATATGCAAATTAAATGGCATTTTAGTATCTCATTTTAGACATATGTCATTCACCTGTTCAATAAAAAATTTATAACTGTAGAACTTAATACTCAAATATTATAGATATGCATAATTGAACACATATTTTAAACTCTCTGTAATAATATGTCAAGGACAATTATTGTGTCAGATACTGTTCTTAAGTCAAGGCACGGTTCTCTCGCACTTTGGTCTGGTTTTTGAGAGCAATTCATTTCCCCCGTGACATGACTGATGAAATCACCAGACAAAAGGAAGAAGTAGAGGAGGTCGTGCCAAGTTTAATACAATGCAGTCAAATATTCATTCTTGCTATTTCCTTCAACTAATCTTGACTCAGGAGAGGTGATTTGGGAGGAGGTGCCACTTCTAACCCCAGAACTGATTTTGGACCACCTGTCACTTTTCTAATAGCAGTCATAATAATGATGATGATTACAACAGAACAGTTACCATTTACTACTTGCAGTGCTAATCTCTTCTACATACTTTTCATTTAATCCTCACAGTATGTTGAGTTAGATATGATTACTACTATTTTACTAATGAGGACTCTAAGGCTTATAAAGATTAAGCAACTCACCCAAGGTCCCATAGCAAGTAATTTGTAGAGTCAGAATTTAAATTCAAGTTTGTCCATCAATAAAGCCTGTGTTCTTCCCACTGCGTTATGCTACAGTGGCAGCAAATGCACTAAGTCGTGGGAACTATGACGATATCACTTCCTCTCATCTCTTAATAGTAAGAAGAAAATCAAAGATATTTTTCAAAATAAGAACAAGCTTAGTGTAGGAAGTTCCATGCTGGTTATTCTCTTTTATTTCATTTCACTGAAAAATTTCAGATCAATGTTAAGAAATAAAATGGTCAGTATCTTTCATCCTCATAGTTTCTATTCATGAAGGTTACTTTTGTAATCTTGAAAATGGAATTGTAGGGATGAAAAATTATAGAAAGGGTTACTAAGTTTTTAATGTCATAAATTAATGATAATAAGTATTGGATAATAAGTTTTCATCTTCTATCATTTACTTAAAAAAAACTTTTTAGTATCTACCTACCCAATATATTTTAAACCAAAAATAATCAACACATTTATAAACTTTTGTTGATTGTTTTTAATAATATATGGCAAAATAATATTTTTGTTTCTAATCATATGTTCAAAGTCTTTTTTTATATTTCAGATATATTTGAATCAATTTTTTTCTGCTCTTATCCAGGACAGAGAAACATAAGAGTTTAAATTTTTTTTTTTTTTCCTGGCAGGGGAAGGGAGTGAGAGAATAGAAAAATCGTTATTTAGTGTATTTAGTTACTTTAAAATTATTTTTCTTAATTAAAAAAAAGGATATATGGCTAAAAAATTATTCTTAATAACCCCAGAATAAAGTGAATGCTACCAACTTATTTTATGTAAATAAAGAAGTTAAGTTCTAAAGTTTATAGTTTTTCTTAGTGTCCTCGATATTTTTAAAGCTTTTATTATAAAACAAAACAATAATTATCCTATTTGTATTATGTAACCTCATTTACTTTCATTTTATTTTTATTTCTTCATTTCATTTTTTTAATTAACCTCGACAGAAATGTAATACAATTTAAGTTATTTAAACCAAAATGTCAGAGTTTGATTATATATATCACAGATACAGATTTCATGTGTGTGTGTGTATATTAGAATTCTTATATAATTCTACGTAAAAGAGAAAAAAATGGGTATTATGAAATATGGAATATTTCATACTTGGGTTGGACTTTCCATATTAGGCATTATAGAGATAAATTTTACTATGATCATGGTCCTAATTTTAACCTAACCTGTGAATTCTTATTCATGGTGAGTCAAGATGGTCAATTCATATGAAACATTAGTCTCTTTTTCAAACATTTTTTAGTATAGCTAAATATTATTAGTGGGAAACAGAATAGATAATAACTATTTGATAATTTTCCTAAGAAATATTTTGTATGTGTTTATATGATTGAAAATGAAACATTAAATTTGTGCCTTAAATTTTTAATTAATTAACATTTAGAAAATGATTCTTAATTATATACTATGAAAGATGACATATCCAGATCATTTACATGGCCTTTTATTTCCAATTGTTTAGGGACAATTCTGAGCACAGAATGTTGTTTTACCATGCAGATATGAGTTATAAATCCTCTAAAGGGTGAGTGGTAGTGAAAAGGAAAGTGTCAGTGAAAATAGATACAATCGAATTACTGAAAGTGAAGAGCATGGGAAAATACACATGTTTCCAATACTGCAAAGCAATTGACACAGCTTTGGAATATAGGGATGTTCACAGATCATTTAGCCTGCAGAATAGAAGCTGTGTTATTGGAGGTGCATTCCTAGATATTCTGGAGTTAAATGACTTGATGAAATTTATTGTAAATGATGATGCAGCAAATTAGATATGACTGAGTCTAGTGGGATTGGAAGTAGTGCTCCATGCTTATTAGTAAGTGAGATAATTTTGTTAAAAAATGCCATTACCAATTTGAATATGGCAAGGTATGATAAGAGTTTATGTGCCTGGATGATGCAATGTTACCCACTGGAGAAGGAGACGTTTCCCAAGGGATGTAGCAGTGCAAAATAGAAGCAGAAACATCTGGTGGCAATGACAACAGTGCCTGTGGGCATTAGCAGCACTCCTAGCTTTCACTGAGTAATGTGATATGTGTTACTCCTAAAATCTCAGTGGGTTCACAATAAACATTTACTTCTTGTCGACACATAGGCTGTAAGTTGACTAGGGCTCTGCTCCAGACTGTAAATCCTCATTCTGAGACCCTGATTTAAAAAGTACTGCCTTTGAGCCATGTTATTACAGTGACAGGTGAAAGAAGCATAAGAGACTGATTTGACCCATGCAGTCCTTATAAAGCTTCTTCTCAGACCCGGCAAAAGTGACATCCAGAAAAAAGCAAGTCAAAGACCAAGCCTGCTAATGGTGTTGGGAAAGTATAGATAGATGTATATCAAGAAAGGGAGAGTATAATCCTCTCACAATAGAGGAGAAGAATAATTGTTAACAATAGTACAATTTACCACAGAAATCTTTCTTTTCTCTCTCTCTCTCTCTCTTTCTGTGTGTGTGTTTGTGTGTGTGTGTGTGTGTGTGTGTGTGTGTGTGTCTTCATACATATCTTCTAAAATTGTATCTCCAAATTTATGCCTTGTATTTAGGTCAACATCTAAAATGTATTTATTGTAAAATCTTAAATAATTACTCAAATAAATTATTAAATTTAATTCAGTATAAAGTTAGCATTTTCAAACTAAACTTATACAGTTATCAAGCATTATAGATCTTTAACACAGATAGAGGTCAAAATTCAACTCTGGATTCCTGATTTCAGAGACAGTAAAAACTTTCGCAAGCAGTGATATACAAGTATTAGGCAAAACTTCAATGATAGAGTGCCTCTGAAAGAAATAAAAAAAATCTTGCTAAAATCATATACTCAAGTGTTATTGGATCACGAATAATGGAATTGCTGAAAGGCTAAAAAGGCCTATTTTGTATTTCTGAGATTCTCAATGTAAAAGAGAAGCACATTAGAGTGAACACTTTTTTAACTGTATAATAATAATGTATGCAAGAAATAATATTCACATATGAGGAACAATATGAAACAACTATAACGTCTACTTTATTAACTTTGAAATCAATTATGTTAAATATATTTCCGTATAAATATCATGTTTATTTAATGAAAAACACTTTTTCCCTGAAAGAATATAGCTATGTAAATGCCTATATTTAGTGTTTAATGTTAAAAGACATGGACCTATATAAAATATATTAAAGATACTTTATGTATAAAAGAAACCTAATATGTGTTGCTACATGATATGAACAATTCATCCATAATCTATTAAAGATTCGGTTTCCTTATTTATTTATTTATTTTGCATAAACATACATAATAATGTATTTATTTGCCAACATTTTGCCATAGGCCAAATGGATAAGGCTATTTAATTATATATGGGTTCATTCTAGTGTTAAAACACCAACTTCTTTTCAAATGTTATAAGGTTTTCTTAAAGTAGGTTGAAATTTATGAACTTGCAGAGTAATGTGAGTGATGGAGACTTCTATACCTAAATGATTTTTTTCTAATCTATTTTCCAAATATATTACATAAAATGTCAAAATTTAAAAAAGTAAAAAACAATATGCACCTCTGTAAATGTACCATATTCTGAAAATATTTAAATTGTTAAGATTTTGCCACATTTGCTCTAGGTGATTCAGCTATGCTTCTAGTCATATCGTAAGCAATTACTAAATGTTCCAGTAAATAAACTTGGGTAAGTTTTGGTTTTCCAAAGAGAAATGTGAGAATATCCTTTAATAAAACTTGAGTCTCAGTTTTCCTAAATCCAGAAGTAATAAATTACAAGGGGACTTATCAAGGGAATATTTACCAAAAATAGGTCATGAGAACATACTTCTAAGAATTGGTATAGTAAGCTTCTTTATAAAAATTTAAAAAGCTCACTTTTAACATATTGTAGAAGACTGCTATGTTTATCAACAATTAAAATAGAAATATATTTGCTAAATATTTTCTATATTTATGTTTATATTATTATGAATAAATATTACTGTAGTTGCTGAAAGTCAGAGAAAATATCACTTAAAATAAAACCCTCACAGAGATTTATCTTTTATAGGAGTCAACATTTGTGACCAGCAACCTATGATTTACAAATTAATTGCAGATTGGTTTGGCCTTACAAGTAGCAGAGAGACTAATAACAGATAAAGCTAAAACATAAATGTTAAATCAAACCTTAAAAATCTACAACCAAATACCTTCCAGGTTTCATTTATTAATTTTTGGACATTTGACAAACATTTATGTTTTATTTGTTCAATAAGGAAAAATTAATAAAATGTTGTGCTTTTACCTAACTATACTTTCTGAATTATTTTCTTCAATGCATTTTTGGCATATTCAAAAACCCATGTACAATTATGGGAGTTTTAGTGATAATAGCAATGAAATATATTAACTGCACTGTTCACTAAAATATATATTTTCATTCTTTATAGATTTCTTTTATTTCTCTTTCATGTATATTTGTCAAATTCAAACTGTCATTTTGCATACATTGTAGATAAAGATGCTGAATCCAAAAAAGTGGTATTTATGCATCTAAACACATATTTCTAGAGATATTTTTGGTTAAAATTCCTTCTCAAAGAAGGGATTATAATAAAGAACACCTTTATCATAAAACATTTCTATTATAAGTATAATGCATGTTTAATTACTCTTACCATAAAGCATCTATATTATAACTGACAACATGTTTAGCTACTATTTTATTGTGATTTGTGATATTTTTGTCTTTTTATATGGTCATATTTGTTGACCAGGTTTATAGCAGTATTTCTTCTCTAGGAATCCTATTTCAGATAACCTTTAACTGTAAAATCTGAGGAGTATCTAGCTTGCGATGTTTTCCTTTTTCTTTGCATAGACTTTTTTTTTGGCAATTATGTTGGCTGCAGGAATTAATTGATACTGAATTTCAAATTCCAGTCAGTTTACAAATGTGTGAGAGCTTCATGTACTCAATGAGATAATTTTTTGTGTAAAATATTTACTTTAAACATGAGTCATATATATGTTTAGGGCATGGGTTTTTAGTAAACACCTATTATTTTCCCAGAATAACCTTACATATTAATTATGTAATACTTCAATCTTAAAAAAATCTCTAACTTAAATTGTGTATGCCTCACTTTTACTTCTCAGATAGTAAATTTGTTTTGATGTGGTACTATTTTTGTAGCTCAAGAAGTCATTCAAGTAAATATAAAACTATTTTTAAGAATATTTCTTAGGAATTATTCTTAGGAATAAACCATTAACATGACAAGACTTACATTTCACATAGAAATTCATAAATTATGAAATCATTTTATTTTTTCTCATGAAAACTGCAATTATTATTGGGGTAGTTTTAGCAATTGAACTCATCCACCTATTTATAAAATTATCCCTGTAACTAAATAACATATATATTTGATAACATTTATAGATATCTAAAATAAATATGACATGTAAATGTTTCTATAATTTCATAGATTTTAATACTCAAAACATTTTCCTGAAAGCAATAGTGAAAACTACTTATGGAGACAGTTATCAGTACTTTCACAGTCAAGAACAACCTTCATGGGATAGCAGAGCAGCATAAATTCAAAACAAAAATGTAAGAAATGAAAATGTTCTTATCATTGTGAGAGAAAATAATAAAATTCTAGTCCCAGGAAGAACATGGTTACACATAAAATTTCCTTTTTATATTTCCTCTCTGGAGAGACAAGTGTCTTTTTGATAGTGTTCTCTCTGAGAGTGAAGCTTAAAGTTCCTAAAAAAGTCAAGTACAACAATGAAAAGATTTTCTACTCTTATCATATCTTGCATTTTACATAAATAAATTGTGTGTGATGGCTCTATTTTTCTTTGATTTTTTTTTTTTGTGCTTTTTAGGCTTTCACATTCTTTTGATGAAATGCCATATATCTTTCAGAACCATCATAAATATATTTCAATTTATGTTGAAGATTACAACAGTTATTCATTATTTTATAAATCTTAAAATGAAGACAGTATATGAGATCAATAGAGTAGAATCCTGTACATAATGATCATTTATTTACCTTTATTTGATCAATTTTTTGACCATTACTATCAATGGAAAGGTTCAGTAAAAATGTGCCATTTACTACTTGCATCTACATAACTGCTTTTATTATTCACTATCAAACTAAATTGTTTGATATGTAATTAAAATAGATCAAATACATAATTTATAAATAATATTTTTAGCAGATTTGTTGATCAGTTTTTCAAAAACTCACAATGGCAAAAATTGAGCCACTCAATTTCTAAAAAAAAAAAAAAAGGAAGAAAGGCTAGAGAAAGAGAACGGGGGATAAAGCTTCCAAAGAGAATTTCTGTAAAAAGAAGCAACTTTGGAAGCTTAACAATAACGGTTATTGAGCTCTTAATATATGCCAGACACTTTACAGTGAGCTTTACATATATTTCTCAGTTTTACAATTTATAAAATGTTTCATTTAATCTTCTCAAGAAAAACCTATGAGACAGATAATATTATCTCTGTTTTTCAGATGAACAAAATGAAAAACTTATGCATCTTGCCTAAGATCACATAGAGCAACTGTGAAAGACAGAATCTATCCAAGTCTGTCTGATAGCAGAACCAATGCTTTTATTCAACATTTGTGCACTACTGGATGTTTAATTACTTATTTATCAGAATTTTCCAATAGAACCAATAGGAAACACACACACACAAACATACACTCACACTCACAGTCACACACACACACACGATGAGAAAGAGAGAGATTTATTATGAGGAACTGGCTCATTTGATTGTGGAGGCTGAAGATTCCATAATCTACCATTTGCAAGCCAGAAACCTAAGAGACCTGTGGTGTACTTCCAATCTTAGTCCAAAGGCCTGAGAGCTAGGAGAGCTGATATTCTAAGTCCTTCCAAGGACTGTAGAAGATCACTATCTCAGCTCCTCTGTCAGGCAGAGAGAGTGAATTTTCCCTTCCCCAGCCTTCTTGTTCTATTCAGGCCCCCACCAGATTGTCCACCCACATGGGAGAGGGCTATTGGCTTCACTTTCTACTGATTCAAGTGCTAATCTCACTCAGAAACACTCTTACAGTATATTCTGAAATAATATTTGACTGAATACCCAGTCAATACACAAAATTAACCATCACAATGGCCAACTGGTAAACCATGTGGAAATAAAGTTACTTGTTTTTCATTCCTTAGAAAGTATAACAATTGTGAGTGTCAGGAAAAACAAAAAAACAAAATCATTGACCAGAAAAATGCTACATCAGTATGTTCTCAGATATAGATTCTAGAGAACTCCTGCAGCTAGAAACACCAGTTTAAGCATTAGTAATGGGAATCTGGGTATTAATCTCTCCATGCCTTTTATAGTCTCATTGTGAAAGAAGAAAGCTCAAAAAACAACACCTTTGTGAGGTTGTGTATTATATTCCAGTCAACTTTTAAAATCTAATCTCTTAAATCACATGAATAAACTTAAGACACGAAGATATCCAATTAATTTTAAGCTGTGTAGATTTTTCAGCTTAAACAATACTAATATATGAATTCCATTAAGACTATCTGATTACATAAATGAGATGTGTAACTGAGGAAAAGTCATATTTAAAAAAATATTATAAATGAATATTGACAGATTCCTATATCTGAATCTGAACCTCAGGTTTCTTAAAGGTAAAAGTACTGGGGAAGTCGTGATAGAGAGCTGTGATCCTCAGGTGGCAGTTTTACAGTCTAATCACAATGTGTTGATACCCTCATGTAACTTCATAGTTGACAGGATCTTGCCAACAATATCACATCTGGCCAGAGATGGTCATTAAAAAAAATATTCAGTAGAGAACTTAAAATCTATTCAGCATAGACTTTAATTTTTTGGGTGTTTTTTTCTCTCTTTAAAGTAAAATATACTTCATAATCTATGAAAAGTATTTTAACATCTTATTTTCCTATATATATTTTAGAAACTTTAAGAATAAAATGAAGACACCCCAACTATTTATATCTGAAAAACTCCATTTCTATCATTGTAGTAAAAAACATTCTTTGACTGTTCTCAACGTAAGAGCAAAAACATTAGTGAATTTACCATCTTTGGAGTAGCATTCTTCTTCTGCTTTAAGAAACATACTTTTACATCATGAGTTTTAAAAATGTCATTTTATTGATGAGCTTCTGCCATTCACCTATTCAATGATTACAAGCTAGTATTACCTTCATAGTCTTGGAAGTTAACAATGTCATTTTAATTGTCATTATCCTTTCCTGAGATGAACAGAATGGTGATTAAAATTAAAAGAATAAAACATGTCATATTATTTATGCCCAGGTTAAAATGTATTATATATGTAATGACATAAATTTGAAACTCAGGTGATAGCTTCTTCTAACATGCCTACATATAGAGGCTATAAAGAAGTACTGGACTGTAAACTGAAGACCCAAGAAAGCCAGTGGTGTTAATCCAGTCTGAGTCCAAATTCCTGAGAACCAGGGCAGATGATGGTGTAAATTTGTCTAAGGGCAGAAGACCAAGGTTCCAGTTCAAGTAGGTAGGCAGGAAGGGAATGAATCTTCTCTTCCTCTGCTTTTTGTTCTATTTACGCTATCAAGGAAATGGATAATGCCCGGTCAGTTTGGGGAAGGCAATCTACTTTCCTGAGTCCACCAATTCAAATGCTAATCTCATCTGGAAATCCCCTCACAGACACACACAGATATAATGTTTAACTTTAACACTCTGTGGTCCAGTCAAAATGACCCGTAAAATTAACCACCGCAATTCCACCTCTTGGCACACACATATATCTCTTTAAACCATACCTAATTTTCAAATAAAGAGAATAACAAGGTCATAATTTCACCTAACGTAATACTACTATCCTGCATATAATCAAAAATGCTCTAATACCCTCCCCCAAAAAGTAAGTAAAGTTCATATTTTAAACATTATTTTGCTTAATACACTTAAATTATTGTTTCTTTAGAGGTAAAGTTTTTTTTAAAAAAATTTATGTGTTCATAGATGTTCTAACTATAGCATTTTGCAAAAAAAAATACATGATTTTATTTCAAATTATTAGGTGGTTAAAGTGGAGTACACTGAAGTGAAATAAAAAACTTTCTTGCAACTTTTGAGACTTGCAGAAATTGTTAAAAATGGAGGTAATACATTGATTCTTTTTTTTTTTAGACCACTCTTTAGAAAATACTTTGTAATCCACATAGGAATGGTAAATCTCTTTATAGATGTTTCTCTCAGCGAATGAAGTTAAAGTATCCATTTTTCAATTTTATGGTCTCTTGCATCCAATAAAATATGATTTGTATGATTGCACTAGGGTATTTTATCTATACATGTAATTCTGTTCAATCTACTAATTTCTAAACTATAGTCCAAGCAAAGTATTTTATTTGACTTTTCGACTGTGTGAATTTAATCCCTGGTATTAAACTAAAGGAAAAATGTGAAAGAAATAAAGTTCCAATGGATTTTACTTTGAAGATTGTTCTTCATATGGTAAAAATTCTAACTTTGTGAATCAAAAACATTTCTTTGATTGTAGTATCAACACCATCTGTGTACAAATTAAAAATAAATACTGTAACTCTTATAAATGTAATTTCGTACATCCTTACAAATATACATATCCAAGCCAATGAATGTACCATAAAATCTCAATGTGTTAAAATTAACAATTTCTACAACATCCCAAGAACAAGGCTACTGTTTGTTTAAACCTAAATATTTGGTTAAATCTGATGCTTTAAGATAAATATTTTTACACAATTAAAATATCTAATTTCTTGATAGGATCAGGTTTTACATATGAAAATAAAGAGTTTAATTTTTAATATTTTCAGTCAGTTTTTAATTCTTTATCTTAGAAAATAAATAGTATTAGAATCCTCATTGAAAAATAAAGCTTCTTCGAAGATCAATTATGAATATCCATATTTATATCAACTAAGTGTAACTTCACAATGATAACTCTTTCCCTAATAATACTTGTTTAGATATACTTTAGAATTACTTTATTTCTTAAAAGCATATCTATTAGCAGTGTCTCAGTAGAAAAAATGTCAGTCCATTTTAGACTTTTCTTTCAAAACACCTCCATTAACTTTTCATTTTGATTGTTTTTAAACCAAGTTTCTACCCTGATTCACTATTAAACTATCAGCAAAACTAACTTAATATTCAGAATAAAGGAGAGAAACATATTCTGAGTCTGATTTTTGGAAACATCTCCTTAAATCAAAACAACCTTAGATTTTATAAGGCTTGATGATACATTTAATTACATTGCAGGCTGATATGGTTCTTAATTTCATGAACTCATGAAAGAACATCTGGTTTGCTATACTAAAATCATATTTTTATTTCTCATTTCTTTTGTAATGGAGTTAATTTAATGATGGCAGTCTTTACTTTTATACTGATGGATTCTTTTACCATGTCATCTGATACACCATATGGTGCTTAGGTGACAATGACACAATATTTAAAAAATGAATTGTGACAACCACATTGATTTTATATCAGGCATCTTAAATTAGGTTAGTTGGCACTAAAGCTTTCCTAGAGCTCACCTTTTTGTAAACTTGATTTCTATTGCCATCGTTATTCTCTTATTTCATTTATCTAAAAATCTCTTCATCCTCCAATGTGGTAGAAGACCATGTGATTTAGTGATAGCTTCCAACTTATTTTGTTTATAAATATAAGTAGTACAGACATTATATTTATATATTTTTGAAAGTTTTAAAACAAAAAATTGAATTAAAAGGAAAATTTTCAAACTCTTTATAACAATAATTCTTATTTTTTATTATCTGGTATTTCATAACCTCTTAAACTTGCTGAAAATTCTGTTCCATATAGAGTAGTGTTTTAGCTTTGATCCAGAATATTGATTCATTATTTCAACAATAGATGACACATTTTGATTTCCAATTTGTTTAGAATATGTAATCTTATAAACCTAAATTGCGAAATAAGTTTTAGTTATTGTTGCAACATAATTGTACATTACGTTAGTTTCACTTTTTTTAAACTAGTAATAATGCCATACCAATTTATATTCCTACAGCAATGTACAAGGGAGTCCCTTTTCTCCATTTCCTCATCAACACTTGTTATCTTTTGTCTTACTAATAATTGGCATTCTAACAGGTAAAAGGTAATATTTCATTATGATTTTGATTTGCCTTTCTCTGCTGATATGGTGAAGTTGACCACTTTTTCATATACCCGTTAGCCATTCGTATGTCTTCTTTTGAGAAATGCCTGTTCAGGTCCTTTGCTGTTTTAAATTAGGTTATTTGGTACACCCACATGAAAAACAGTATGGAGGTTCCTCAAAAAATAAAAAATAGAATACCATATGATCAAGTAATTCCACTTCTGGGTATACATTCGAAATCATTAAAAACAGGATCTCAAAGAGATATCTGCACTCCCATATACATTTTAGCATTATTCACAATCACCAGTATATGGAAACAAACTGATTGT
The DNA here is from genome assembly GCF_000151845.1 of Pteropus vampyrus. Taxonomy (NCBI): domain Eukaryota; kingdom Metazoa; phylum Chordata; class Mammalia; order Chiroptera; family Pteropodidae; genus Pteropus; species Pteropus vampyrus. The sequence goes on along the minus strand of NW_011888793.1, from coordinate 8,198,343 downwards.
CCATTGACAGATGAATGGATAAAGAGAATGGGGTGTGTATATGCAATGAAATATTATTCAGTCTTAACAAAGAAGAAAATACTACCATTTTCTACAACATGGATAAACCTGGAGGACATCATGCTAAGCTAAAGAAGTCAAGTATTATATGATCTCACTTATATATGGAATCTGAAAGAATCATATCATAGAATTAGGAAGTAGAACCCATAGTGGTTACCAGGGGTTTTGAAGAGGGGATATTGGGGAGATGTTGGTACAAAGCTTGTTAAGCAAGATAAATATGTTCTGGAGTCTAATGTACAGCAATGTGACTGTAGTTAACAATTCTGTATTGTATACCTGAAATTTGCTAAGAAGATAGTCTTAAGTGTTCCCCTTCCCCCCATACACACAAAAGAAAACAAAACAAAAGAGAACATAGTAACTATGTGAGGTAATGGATAAGTTAAGTAGATTGAATGTGGTGATTATTTCACAATGTATATGAATATTAAATCCTCAAGTTGAGGACCTTAAATATATACAGTTTAAAATTTTTGTAGACCTAAATAAAGCTGAAAAGTAAAATAAAGTAGCAATAAAGCAAGTTTAATTTCCAAAATCTAAACATCTCATTTACAAATATAATGTGAATCACATCAGTATAAATTGTTTTTAGGTATTATGATAATTTGAAATAATTGCCTGTGATTTGTGTAATTTGTTAATTTACTAAAAAACTTAATTTCTGATTTACTCAGGTTTATGAATCATGTCTATTGTTTTTATATTCTCTATCTCCTTAATTTATGCTTGTATCTTTATCATTTCTTCCTAGTGATTTTCTTAGCTTACTCTTTGTCTTCTTGGGAATTAAATTGTTCTTTTAATTCATATAATTTGAAATGGTTAATTTTATGTGTCAACTTGGCTATGCCATGGTATCCATATATTGGTCACACACTATTCAAGATATTTCCATGGAGGTGCTTTTTAATGAGATTAACATTTAAATCAGTAGATTTTGAATAAAGCAGATTACCCACCATAATGTGGTCTGGTCTTATTCTATCAGTTGAAGGTCTTAATGGAAAAAAAACAAAAACAAAAAATCGACCTCTCTGGAAGAAGAGGGAAATCTGCCAGCTGACTCTCTTGAGACTCACCTACAATATGGATTCTTCTCTGGATCTCCAGTCTGCTGGCTACCCTGCAGATTTTAGATTTACTAACTTCCATAATTGCATGAGCCAAATCCTTAAAATAAATATTCTCCCTCTTCCTATTCATATATATGCATATCCTCTTGGTTCTGTTTCTCTTTAAGGCTGTACCTTTCTTCCTGGTCACTCTTTAAATGCGTGCCATAGGAAGGTGATATGTGATGTTTGCATTATCTTTTCTTTTTAAAGAATTTCTGTAATGTCCATTTGCATTTCCCATTTATTCAAGACTTTTTTTCTAAATAGAGGAATTGTTTTTAAATTTTCAAATGGAAGGAATATTGTCGTTATCAAAGTAATATCAATCTACAAAATGTAATACATGTAAATTACACATATATTTAATGCTGCACCACCACTGGGAACATCACTGCTGCCTCAAGAAGCTAGACACAAAGACTGTATACTGTATTATTGCAAATCTGCAGTGACATAAAACAGATCAGTGGTTTACCAGGACCAGTGGTAGGAAATGGGATTGGCTGCAAAATAGCATAAAGGAACTTTTTGGAGTGATGAAAATGTTCTATATAATGATTATGGTGGTAGTTATACTACATATGTTCAAACTAATTATTCACTTAAAATTCGTGAATTTTATTCAATTATTTTCTCCAACTTTATTTAATATAAAACTTTCCCCAGAAAAAGAGAATAATTGCTTGAGGACTATTTTAATACTATGGCAATGCTCTCTTCTCATTTTTATTCATTCAAGAAACTGAGTGCTAAGTCAATCAATAATTTTGCTAAGTCCCAGGACATATAATTAAATAAAATAAGGTAAATCCTAACAAGAACTTAAAAATCTTATCCCTTGCCATCAAACTTCAATGGCTATAGGAAAAAAAGGCTTTAGTCTCAGAAACTAAACTCTTTTTCCAGTAAAGTATTTAACTTTTACTTTCATACATGACAAGTTGATCAAAGAAGAATAAAATTGTAGAGGAAAGGAATTTGTGAATAAAAAGAAAAAAGAAAACACAAACAAAGAAAAGAAAAGAAAGAATGTTTGTGTGTCTGTATGTATGTGCGGGTATGAGTGGGAGGATTAAAGACTTAAGAGACAAGTTTGAGATGATTGAGCAAAAAAGAAAAAAAAAAACTAATTGTTAATGGCATCCTTGTGACTTGCGATCACATCTCTATGTTTCCAAAACATAATGTAAAACCAAAAGATCACGTTCAACTAAATCCCAGTGGGAGCCATTGGAAATGTGGTCTAAAACAGGAGCATCAGTAGAGACTCAAACGGTGACTTCATAAAGTCAGTCTCACACTGTAGAAATGTGGAAGGAGAGATTCTGTTCAGGTGTATTTGAGAAGATTTCTTATAGGAAGTGTCATGTGAGGAAAACTTTTAATATGAATTTGAAGGATGTGTATCTATATGAATATAAGATGCTTTAAAATTTTTAAAAGGAAGTATAATGGAGAAATAATGCTTTCCATAGAAAAGAAAATATGGCTGTAATAAAATACATACAAAGAGTATAATGTATAACTGAATCTCAATTAGATTATTTTGAAAAGTACTAGAAACTTTTGTTTGGTAAGAAACAGCAAATATGCTGCTGTCACTGCTTCAGAGATGTACAGGTTGGCTTTGGCATTGGGTAAGTAAAAGTGAAATGAGACATGGGCGGCAAGGAGAAACATTTAATTTTGGCTAACACATTGGCTCATAATGCCAAACCAATTAATAGGTGTCTATTTTTCTCGGATTATTTCAATATAATCTATCTTTTGGTTTATTTTCTTTTTGAACTTGATCAGAGGTTTCTTGACATCAAGACCCACAATGACAACACTACAATTATTTTCCTTACCAGAGTCCAGCAGCATTAGTCTTTAAATCCACATGTGGTCACTTTACAGGAAAATCCTCCTGAGACCCATTATTATTAGATATGTATTGTTAAAAATTAAACCAAATTCTCATAAGGCAGAAAGTCTAATGACTTATTTTTTATACAGTTTCAAACAGCCTGGATTCCCTATTCTGGATAACTCTGTGAGAAGGAAAATATTTCCTAGAATTCAACAGAAGTACTCAGAATTAACATGTGAAAGTCAACAGAGGTACTCAGAGTGAATATGGGAAATATTCCATCCAGGCCTCTTAGAAGTGAGTCAAAATCATCTTTTTCCTTCCTACCCTCTTTATTGACTCTGTACCTCCTGGAGCTAATGGGCCTTCTCTGGGTCTCAAGGTCCCCCCTGAGGTACAGAACAACACTCTAATTTCCCTCGGTAGCTTTAATTACATTGCATAATAAGATTAGTTGGGATGCTCCTCAAATTCACTGAATCTTGAAAGCTTTTGCTGGTAAGACTGGGGTATCTGTATTTATGAAAACATAGGTTATTGGAAATTGATGCCTTTAGTGAAGACTCTTCAATTTAGAATATTTTCCTGCTTATTTCTAACTGAACATGTATTCATTTACTATTTTATTACTTCTGGATCCTGCTATTTGCCTATGCCACATCTCAATAAAGATAAATCTGGACCAATGTGCTTACCCCTAAGGTAATGTATCAAAAGTTCGTTTTCTTGGAAACACTCTCAATGAGTGACATTAATGGACAGAAATTCAGTCAATGTGGAAATATAATAAGACAGATTATTTAGAACAAGTGATTTTTTTGAAGTTCCTGAAAATATAGCACATGGACAGCTATCATTCTGCCTTATATAGAGTCTATACTCTAAACATCATCCATGTAGAATGAATTAAATAGTTATCTCTCTGTCAGTGGCATTCAGAAGAAACTTTTATATTAAAAATATAGTTATAATGATGTAAATAACTTCCAATATTACCTTTCAATTTCAAATGCCTATCAGAGTAAAGGTAAGTGACTGAGCATGTTTTCAAACAAAATCATGTTGCAAAGTGATTTTCCTGCATGATACTCACTTATAAAATATTGATAAGATGAAATTATACCTGATAGAAAGTTTCTGATAGAAGGATGGCTTGCACAGCTTAATGAATTTTTTATAAAAAGTCCTTACTAGGCAAAATTAAATAACTTGATAAAGTTTTAAAATGAGAAACTCTGAGTAAAATAAATATCTAAAATCATATTTAAACTTATAATATATTTATGTCAAATATTTACAAAAAAATTTATATTATAGACAAAATTAATTGCTCTATTATGCCTATCTATTTTGTAAATAGTAAAGGCTTCATGTAATTTGATTTCTTGTGTTACACTTTTACAAGGTTACTGCTGTGTTCAGAGTAAACTAGAGTAAATATCTTTCTTCGAGTATAAGAATTTGCTAATTCTCAAGAGAAACACAATTTTAAAAATAAAGATGATTTATGTATATGCGTATTATTAACCATATTGTAACTTTTCAATCATGTGTTAAGAGTCAAGATTTTGTTTAGGGGAGACAAATATGCATAAAAATATTGTGGTAATTATCATAATAATGATATAAATAACATGATTTGAAATTTCCAGGAATGAATCTAAAAAGAAATCTTGGAGGAGCAAATTTTTATCTAAGCATCAAATTAAGAATGGTGTATATATTGGTAGAATATGACATCTGAAGATGGAGGGAAAACATTGCAGAGATAAATAAATGAACTATCATGTCACTGCTTCAGAGATGTACAGGTTGGCTTTGGCATTGGGTAAGTAAAAGTGAAATGAGACATGGGCGGCAAGGAGAAACATTTAATTTTGGCTAAGACATTGGCTCATAATGCCAAAACAATTATGGAACATTTAAAATTCTACTTGTCAGGATCATACAAATTCATAATGCAGTTCAATCATATATTTGGAAAATAACTTCGGTTCCTTAAGGTTGAGTTTTATTTCTGCTACTTACTATACATGTAAGGTGACCATATATATTGGTTTATCTGGGACAATTCTGATTTACGCCTATAGAGTCAGACAGACAATTGTTAATGGCTTCTCTTTCTCTTTCAAAAATATGCAGGCTTGGATGATATGCTCACCACAAGGTTTGTTTAATTTCTTTAAGTTTCTTTCAGTTTCCTTAGCTAAATATAGATAACTGACATAACTACTACATAGTATTGTTGTGAATACTAAATATATAGTTTCTGTACAGTACTTAATTCAGTACCTAGCACAGAGCAAACAATCAATAACTGCTAGTTTTTATAATTTAATAATTACTCAGAAAAATAATGCCATATGTTCAGTTGACTCACAAATCAGTTGGAACACCAATCATTTCGATGATTTGTAAACTTCTAATTAACTAGAATATTGAGCAATTGTTATATATAAACCAGTAGTTGTAAAAATTTCTTTTTTTCTCTTTTCTCTCTCATACACACACACACACACACACAAAATCTATGAGAAATTATCTCCTAGCGATATTGTGTATTGAATGTTATTCTAATAAATAGAAAAGTTTAATCTTAACTTACAGTCAATTACTCAAATATAGATCGTTCTTTGGAAGAATATAATTCAAGAAATATAAACAGGTAACCAAGATGACAGTAATGCAGCATTTCTAATCTATGTTCTCAGATGTAAACTAAACTCTTTGATAAAAACAATGTATACCTTTTTTAAAGGTATATAATGAATCTTTTTAGTCCTCTTATAAGTGATATCATGCAAATATTTCATGAACTTAAACCCGTAATAATGTTAGCTTTAGCATGATACTTCATGTTTCCATACAAAAATGCTTTTTAGATTTGTGAAGACATTAACATATATGTAATTAAGAAATAAAGCTCTCTACTAGCTAATAAAAACATAAAAGAGCAATAATATTTTGAAATGTCTTTATATAAAATGTTTAAATATCATTTTAATATTCTAATTCTATTTGTTCTGAACTGTTCTAACTAAATTTAACATTTCTCACAAAACATCAGAATATTCCAGAATATTTTGATTTCTGTAGCAACCAGAATCCATGTCACCCACAATTGTTCGTAGGTTCTGTAGAATTGTAATGTTTCTGAAAAGATTCAGATCATAGTCTCAACAGATAGATGATGGACAATTTTTTTGTTCTATTTTTAAAATCACTCCATTGACATTGCTCTTATAAGATTTCCCAAAATACAGAGGATAAATCAATGTTCTTTTTTTAGGAGTCAGCAGAGGTCATGACCAAGACATAAATGAAGTGCCTCCTAATTTGGGGGAAGTTCCCTAGTACCTCATATGCAGCAGTCGACTCATAGATCTTTCAAGGTCAAATTTGATAACAGCTTCACTGGGTAGCATTATAGGCACACCATCAATCAGAGCATAAGTAGAAATGTGTAGCTTGAGTCTAGAGTTCTTCAGAAGAATTTTAGTTTCCTTTTCTCCATCTAATTTGCCTAAGTTAGTAAAATAAAGTGAGACTTTCAGAAATGTAACCAGAGATAGCTCTAGGGATAATAAAACAAAGAAGACTGAAAAAGATATGCGAAATAAAATTTCCTTTTATTAGAGCTGTTTTGTGGTCAAGGGAAAGAGTGTAAAAATAAAGACCAAGCAGGATTAGGAGGGAGTATTGATTTATTCCAACTAACTTTAGTTGTGTCAGATTTGAATCCATTTAAAATTATGATGCCCTTTGGCTATTTTTTAAGCACAAAAACAGATTCATGAAAAGAATTTAGGTTTTTATAGAATAGATTATGAGTGTGAGTTGGAGTTAAGAGGAAAGAGACTTAAATATAAAGGAACAATGTGGAAGCTTTTTTGAGTATGTTCATTAGTTGCAACTGGTTTGATGGTGACATTTTGAAACTTGGAATTGACTTTCTTTATTTTGGGATCTCTATTCTAACCCTAGAAATTCGTCTTACTTTAATAGGTTCATTGTTACTACTCAACTCATGATGATGATTAAAGGAAGAATCATCATATGCTACAGAATTACAAATCCTTATTTGATGAACTTTGTCAGAAAATTTGAATTGTTGCCATTTTACTTTCTTATTGCTGCTGTGACAAATCACCATAAATTTAGTACCTAAAAAAATTATCTTACAGTTCTGGAGGTCAGAATTCTAACAAGTCTCACGTGGCTGACATCAAGGTGTGAGCAAGGCTGTATTCCTTCTGGATGCCTTCCTTTTCTTCCTTATCCTGCCTCCTTCCTTCTCTCTCCGAGAAGAATGCACATCCTTGCCTTTCTCAGCTTCCAGAGGCTGCCTGAATTTCTTGGCATATTACCACTTCCTCCATCTTCGAAGCCACCAATTACCAAGTGAGACTTTCTCACATCACTTCACTCTGACTTAGACCCTCTGCATCCCTCTTCCACATTTAAATGACCCTTGCAATCACACTATGCCAACCTGAATCATCCAGGGTACTCTCCTTATTGTAAGGTTATCTGATCAGTAAACTAATCAATTCCTTTGCCAAGTAACATAACATATTCAAAGGTTTCTAAGGTATAAATATGGACATAGTTGGAGATCATTATTTTGCCTACCAGGATTGTAAGTTAAATAATTCTCCAAGAGGTGTTTCATTTTGTTTATTCTGCTTTCTATCATGACGTGGCCAAGTTGAAAACCCAAGCGAGTGTTTTGTCTCACCCTGCTAAGGCCTCTATACAACTTGGGAGAGACTAACCTGATTCTCTTCCCTAGCAGGCCTTTGGTCCACATATATTTCTTATGAAAATGCATCCATGACCTAGTGAGATTTGGAATGTAATAATCATTATTCATTCTATAATATTGCTTTAATACAACTTAGTACACACAGATTAAGCATTTCCAGGTTAGGGATGGGAATGTCTTGTAGAGAAACGAGTAGAAAATAGTCACGCACTAAGGCTAGGCATGAACCAGTAAATTATAGGAAGATCTGGTAGGAAAAACAAGATGCTGTATAACAAGAGATTGCTGGTATGTCTAGTGTAGCAGGCAATGTTAGAATGTACAACTGAGGGAAACTGAGTGTCTCTACAAAACATTATAGCATGGAATTCAGAAGTCAAGACCAAAAACATTAAGATATTTAAACAGGACAGATAGGCAGCTGCATTAGAGATGTTTATTTCCTCTGAGCAGGGTCCATGGATCACAGTCTTGTCTACAGTTAGGGAAATTGTTTAGAGGAAGTTGTAAGTTCTAGAGGCAACCAAAATAAGAGCTGTAGTAGAGGACCTTGTATTTTCTAGAAGTGGAAGTAAATTTTGGGAAAATAATAAAAATAAAAACTCAAATATTGAAAGTGAAACCCTAAGTCCGAACAATTCTGACAACATACACTGCTACTGGGTACATCCTTAGTGCTGGCTACGAGTTAATTAACTTCATCCTACTTAAGTCAAATACATTTGAGAAACAGAAGTCAAACCACAGCTGATTCTAGCAGCCTGAGTGGTGGATGGAGAATATTTAAAAGAGGATCTTCTAGGAATGAAAGGCAGTAACTAATATCCCAACTAATAATTTCATATTGAACACAGTATATCTTACTTTATTGTTGTTTTGTTTATTTATTTTGTTTACAAATTATAACTTTCAGAGCAGTAGCCAGGTCCTTTTAATCTTAATTTTTTCTTATAGTACCTAGAAAAATGTTTATTCATGTGAAACAGATGTTTGCAATCTTTCATTTCAGCTTGTTCACTGTGGGAATTTTACCTCTCCTGATTGCTTTTTTTTTTTTTTGCTTGGTTTTTGCTATATTAGGTAGTTTCTAAAAATATATTGGCCTTTCTTTTAACCATGGATTTCTGAAGACAATTATTGACCTCTAACTATAAGAATTCTAAGACAGAAAGGAGAGGCTGTGGCAAAACTTAAAAGACATTATTTGAAGATAAAAAGAACTTTGAGCTTTTGCTTATTCATAATTATTAGGTTACCTCGTATTTCACTATTCCTCATGTTTATTCTCTGTTAACTAGAGTCTTCAAATTTCAAAAACCATGTATTTACTATCCGCTGCATTCCAGTACTATGCTAGTTAATTGCTCTAACTTGGGAGCAGTTTATTATTATTGTGTCTCCTTACATAATCTTGTATTATCAATTTAACTTTTTTCTTTCTTAAACAAGTAAAATTTTACTTGCTCTACTGGATATTTTCCTTCACTAAGAATTTGATACATATTAAATATTTTATTGAGGTATAATTGATATGTAACATTGTATTAGTTTTAGGTGTATAACATACTAATTTGATATGTTTATATATTATGAAATGATCACCAGACATAGTTACAAAATTTTTCTCTCATGATGAGAACTTTTAAGATCTACTGTCTAAGTATTTTAAATATTTTAATTTGTCAAAATAAGTTCAATTATTCAATTATTTTACCTTTGCACTCGTCTCTAGAATATCCTGGGCTTTTTATCCATTGTGATCCCAAAATAAATGATAGATAGTTAAGTACATAGATAGACAGACAGACAGACAGATAAAATAAATGTATCAAAAATCTCTAAAATGCAAAACAACATCTGTGCATATAGATAATCCAAACCCTGCTCTCAGGGATTTATAATGTACACAATATTCGAAGGCATATAGACATAATACAGTTATATAAAAAAAAAGCACACGATGAAATCGAAATATATTTTAAAATATAAAAGCTTTTTTTGTTTACTGCGTTTCCTTTTGCTGTAAGATATTTGATCCTCATCATCTCTTAGCGTACCATTATTATTTCTTTTTAAGGTGAGATAATGACATTGGCTAGTAAACGGCAGAGATAAAATTCAGACTGTTATCTAATACAAAGTGTGTGCTTGTTCCTAAATATCACTTAAGTAACTGAGTAGTAGGGAAAAATAGTAGAGGAGGCTCAGATGAAAGTAAACTTATTTATTTACTGATGTGGCAGAGAAGACTTCAAAGAAGACGTGCATCTTGACTTAGACTTTCAAAAAATTGAATGTAATCTAGGTACTGGGAATTAGAAAGATAAGCATTCTAGGTACAGACCAGTATAAGCAATGGCGTGGAGATAAAAAAAAACCACTGTTACTGAAACAGTAAAAAACAAGTGAAAATGTCTGATTGAATCCTTACACCCCTCAAATTCTATGCTAAACTTTTAACCATTGGACTTTCAGTTCTGGAATTACTTTCAGAATAGACAAATTACTTTTACCTAGCATATAGTTTCAGAATCTAATGTAAGCTGGTTTGTTTTTTTCTCATTTGTAAACAATACTGTGTCCTGAGGAAGGAATATTGAATCCACACTTTATATAAGAATATATTAGATTTTTAAATTATGTGGTGTTGTATATGTCACACTCCAGCAGGCTCATTCCTGAAAGGATAAAGTTAGTAATGGAGAGAACACTTGCACTAGAAACACAAATGCCCAATAAGTATACAAAGGTAAATAAGTGATACATGTATTGCTGAAATGAAGACCAAGTTGAGACTAGACAGCCTACCAAGGAGACAGAAAAGGCTTCTAAAAATGCATGAACTTTATAAAGTATCATCTTTAATTGTATAGTCTAGCTTTTCATTTCATTTGCCACAAAGGTGGCCATTAGACAAAATGTCTGTTTTGACATATACTACTCAAGTGTGAAAGTAATCTTTTGCTTTAATACTTTATTCAAGAGCTAGCCTGATGTTTTTAATTGTCTAATGCTGCCCTAAACTCTGCAGTCTCCTGAGGAATATATTACTTCTCCCCCAAAAAATCTGTTTTAATTTCTTCCATTTTCATGTAGCTTAATATGAAATCTGTTTTACATCCCAGTTGTAATTAGCAAATATAATCGGTGTAAAAATTTGAATGGTAGCTGCAGCTGCAGTATGCTAGGTCATGAACATTTTCAATATTATAAAAATATTATTCCTAAATTAAAAAGAAGATGTATGTGTCAACTACAGTTCATATAGAGAAGCTGATTTTTGAAAATATTTCTGGTAACTATAGTTATTCTAATATGTAGCTAATTTTTATTATCCTTCACTCTGTAATTTCTTCATTCAATTTCTAAGAATATAATCAGGTACAGGCATTATTATTTTTTTTTTTTTGTCTTTCTGTTCAAACTTCAAATAAAAAGAGTCATGGTAATGAAAGAACAAATAATTTAGACATTTAAAGAATTTACATTCTAACCATTTTTTAAATTAGTAATATGAACTATAGATTATTTTTAAATTTCAGTTAAGTTTAAAGATGAATTTCAGTTGAACATTGAGAAAGATGAGGGGAATAGTAACAAATATTCTCAATAACTGATTTTGAGAGATAAAATTTAATTTTAGGAAATTCTATTTGTCATGCCCAGCTATTGTGGATATTGTAGGAAATTATGTATAGTTTTTCCTAACTTTGAAATATTGACAAGTTATCATACTTTAGAATCACTTCTACATAGGAAAGAATGTTCAATATTTTCAAATTAACAACTTAAAAATGATTAGAGAATGTTGTATATAAAACTGTGAACATCGTATCGGTACCAAAGGCACTTACATAAAATTTGAACATTGAGCATTGTAAAATATTGACAACTTTCAAATCCCCCAACCATTCACAGCTTTCAATTACCTTTGCTTTTTGAAAGAGTACACTAGCCTCCTCCTGTAGCTACATGAATTACTAAGATTGCATTTATCATTTGCAATCTTTTTTTTACATTCAACTTTCATATTTTGGTGTAGTTTGACAACAGTGAAAATACTTAGCCTAGGGCTGTCATCTCCCACAAAACTGCACATTTCCATCTTTATTTTGCATTCCCACCAAAAGACACTCAATGAGAAAGTAAAACCACCACTACAGGTGTAAATAAGTCATTCCCAGTAAAAGGTGCTCTTAGACTTTTTAGATATTAGATTATCCTTTGTGCTCTAATGCCATCTCTGATCATATGCATGGTAATAGGGACCAGATTCCAAATGAGAGCTACAATATATATCATGATTCAAATCATTTGTAACAGGTATGTCTTGTTTGCTGTTAAATATATTGATATTTTGGGTGAAACTAGAAAATCCACCTTTATTTTTGAGCTATTAGGAATCAAATAAAGAAGTCTCAAATTTCTGTCGCTCCACATCGAGTATTAGTTTATAATAGTTATTCAATTTGTATTTGTAGAATGTCTAATTGTTATAACAATACATTATATATTACTAAGGCAGTTATTTCATATAAAAACATCATTATATAATTCTTGAATAAGTTCATGTTCATAAAAACAATATCTTGAAAATATTTCATCCTGTATAATATTAAAATCTTGTTGGAATTTGTTTGCTTTGACTGTTACTTTGCATATTGTTAAGGACTGAAAACTGGTGTCACCTCAAAATTCAAATGCTGAAATTCTAATCCTCAATGTGATGGTATTAGGAGATGGGGCCTTTTTAAGAGATATTTAGGTCAAAAGAGTGAAGACCTCATGATTAGGATCAGTGACCCTATAAAAGGGATTCCAGAAAGATCTCTTTGCTCTCTGCCATGTGAGGATAAAATGAGAGGTGGCCATGTGTAAACCTTCAAAAAGGCCTTAATCAGACACCAGGTTTGGCAGCTTGTCTTGAATTTCTCAGCCTCCAGATCTGTGAAATATAAACATTTGTTGTGTAAACATCCAGTCTACAATAATTTGTTTTAGCAGCCTGAACTAAGAGACATATCTTTGGAAATTTTTATTAAGTTTAGTGTAAGAATAACTTATTAATATTTTTATTAAGATTATAGCAATATATAAAACATTCCTAAAGTAGAACAATATAGAAAACTGCATTAAATTAATACAGTCTGTTAAATATGTTTAAAGTTTTCATTTTTAAGGTTATACTGGTATTTTTCCAAGTTTCATTAGAATATTTGTAAAATTTTATGCAGTTCCTTTTATTCTACTTATTAGATTCTGAGTATTTTTAAAAAATCAATATTCTGTGAAAAGGTAATTTTCATGGGAATATTATATTAATGAAAATAAAAATACTACATATTATAAAAAATAGAAAAATATAAAGACAAAACAAAATTTCTAGCAAACTCTAAATTTAGGTATATTATTAAATCTGATATATGAATACAAACAATAAAATTTAATAAACATCAAATAACATTCTTTTGTAATCTGCCTAATTATTCAATTCTATATCATGAGCCTATTATCATGATGTTCAATTATCTTTTAAAACCATATTTTAATGATCAAAGAGTATTTCTTTATTAAAATGTACAATATTTTTAACATACCTACATTGCTGAAATTTTAATATTTTTCTGATTTTTTATCATGAATAATGCTGAGATTAACATTTATACATGTAAACTTTTGCCTGCAATTCTAATTATTTCATTGTAATAAATTTAAAAAGAAATAATTGATCAAAATATATAAATTAAGGCTGTAGCCATATCATACCAATTTGCCTTTCAAATAAACTTTACCTAATTACATCTTTACAGACATGTACTAGGACAATAACATGCTGAACTATTTCAAATTAATTTTTTCAGTGCCTTAGGTATAAATAGCTTCTTTTGTGTTAATGTAATTTTTTACTCTGAGAGTTGTTGAAATTTATCAACTAATTTTTTCCCCCACTTTAATGCTCTTCCACCCCTACTTCCACTCCTGACCTACAGATGTTGCCATCTCCCCTTAAGAACTGGATCTCTGAAGGCGGAGCATCTCCTCCCACATGTTGGCTGTGCACTCCCAGGGTATGGTCCATGGCTCCACCTGGGGCGCCAACCTAGGACCTTTTGCATGCAAAGCAGACGTGCTAACCACTACACTATGAAGTCATACCCTCAACTAATTTATTTTGAGATTTAGATACATCTAATCAAATCTTTTACATAGGGTCTATAGTATTTTCAAATCATCATTCATAAATTTGATATAAAATAAAAACGTCAATCCCCTATTCTCTGCAATTTGTCTCCATACTTATTTGGCATTTTATTATATTATTTTAACTTACAGAAACTTTTCACTTTTATTCAGTAAAATTTTGTATATTTTTACTCTATTTGAATTGTTTCAATATTTAAATTTTATCTTTGTCTTTTGTTTTTTAAGGATTGTATATTTTATTAAGCTGTTTTAATGGTGTATGTAACATGAAGTAAAGATATTGTTTTCAAAATTGATAATCAGTACTCTTAAATCGATTTTAAAAATTA
>NW_011888793.1:8178230-8183959 GCF_000151845.1 Pteropus vampyrus | reverse complement strand
ATTTTATTAAGCTGTTTTAATGGTGTATGTAACATGAAGTAAAGATATTGTTTTCAAAATTGATAATCAGTACTCTTAAATCGATTTTAAAAATTACTTCTTAATGCATTATATTTGAGTAACCAAAAAAAATAGACTTTCTCACCCTTAGCGACAATTATTATAAATTACTTTAATTTTCATGGGATTTCAATTCCAAAAATGACAAGGGAACAAAAATAAGAGTTTTATTTGCATAGAATTATAATATATTTACGGATAATTTATATTTAGTTTATATCTAATGACTGCTTTATCTTATTTTCTTGCACAGCTCTAATCAGAAAAATTTGGAATTAACAATGTGTTTCATAATAATTTATGTAAATCAGTAACTCTTTCTGACATTATAAAACAAAGATATAGTGGTATGCAACATTATAATTGAGTTTTTATTTCAAAGCTAGTTGGAGTACAGAAAATATTTTGTTCCTCTATTCTAGTCATTGAAGATCATTATATATCATGACATAATCTTCAGAGTAGATCAAGGCAGTATGACAAACTGTGAAATCAGAAAAAGGTTTTCATTTTTAACCTTCACTACATCTAAATTTTTTAATATTAAGTAAGTTATTTAATCTTTTAACACTCAGTTCTGTCAACTCAACATTACTACAGTAATATGATATATACAAAGTGCTTAACATGGTGTATGCATGCTAATAGCAGTGATGATGATAATGATGATATTAAGGTATTTAAGAGTGAGTTGAAATTTCTTATAGATAGTAATAAAAGATAGGATTGGCTTTGAAAAATAAAGGTATTACAGAAAGAATGAGAAGGGCACATCTAGTCAACAGAACGAAGTTAAGTCAAGGGTTATATGCTTATGTAGACTGTAAGAGGAGATATTGGGTAGATATGAGATGGCAATTTGCTCAGTGACCAAATGATGGCATGCAGGCAAAGGATGTGGAAATCTCATATTATTTTGGGGGAAAGATAAGTATCATGGCTGTATGGACTGTGGATTTAAGAGAAGTAAGATTTCAGGTAGTTTTGTTAGGAGACTACAATATTGCAGTAATCCACAAAAGAAGTAATAATGGTCTGAACTGGAGTGCTGGCAGTTAAAATAGAGAGGATAGATGGAATTTAGATCAGTTTAGGAGGATGAATTCCAAAAATTAAGAGATTGGGGAGAGTAGATTTGAGATTTATTGCTAACATTATTATGGTAAATAGGTAGAAATTGGTGCATTCAAACAAGAAAAAAAAAAAGGGAAGCACTGACTTAGTGAGAGAAAATGATTTCTGTTTCAGATATGCTGAGCTTCAAAATGTTTATTTAACATTAAGATGGAGTTATCTATTAAGCAACTGGATCTCAGGAAGAAAGTCATTAGGATAATAATAGAAAGATGGGAGTTATTAGTACATAGGTGATATCTAAAAATGAATAGAAAAACAATTAAGGAAAATTTTAGAGATATACTTCCCCCCCCAATTTATTGAGGTTACTATATAATTGACCAATAAATTAGGCAAGAAAAAAATAAAAGGCATACACATTGGAAAGAAGTAAAATTGTCTTTGTACATACATATCTATTTATAAGATGTAATCTTATATATAGAAAACCCCAAAGATTTCATCAAAAAACTGTTAGAACTAATAAATAAATTCAGTAAAGTTGATGAATACAAAATCAATATTAAAAAAACAGTTATGTTTCTATACAAATGAACTATCAGAAAGAAAACTTAAGAAAACAATTCCATTTACAATAGCATCAAAAAGATAAAATACCTAAGAATAAATTTTAACCCAAGGAGGTGAAAGATTTGTATGCAGAAAACTATAAAACATTGATGAAATAGAGTTGTGAGGAATGTGGACAGATACTAATATGGCAAGTAATTAATGTGAGGTAATGATGAGGAAAGAAAATGAAGACAAATTTTTTTTAAAATTTTGGCTGTAAAAAAAATTGATGGAATCCTTTATAATTTGGGAGAATTTTAAGCATGTTTTAAGAAACCTGAAAGGAAGGTGGTAAAAGAAAGAGAAGAAAGAGGAGAGAAAGATAGGTATTGAAAATACTACACTGGAAATTATCAGTAACTTACTTAAAATGCCAGTTCCCAATAACAGAAATTCTGCTTTACAACTTCTAGATTGTACCTACATTGTAATTAAGGAATCTGCATTTTAACATTAAATGGATAGATAGATAGATAGATAGATATAGATATAGATATACACTGGTGTTATGTATGCATGCTAATAGCAGTGATGATGATGATAATGATGATATATATATCACAATGCATTTATCAAATGTATATCAGAATATATAAATATATATCAGAATACATAAATATGTATATAGGAGAATATCCTGATATATATGTATATATTATATATATTCAGTGAGATTGCTGTATGTGGAGAGAGATGGGGCAAATGTTTAGGGCACACAGAGAACACTTCACTCCCTTGTAATATATATTTTTTTAATTTCATAAGCTGGATGATGGTATATGTGTTTGGTTTGCTCCTTTAAAAAAAAACTCTACCCCTATTTTATATGCTTTTGTGTATAATTATAGTAACTAAAAATTTAAAGGAAAAACTAAATTGAATATATAGTCAGAAGATATAAATATCAAAATAACCATTGAGCAAGAGCAAAACATACTTTCTTATCAGAGTTTTTTGTTTTAAATCAACTGAACCCCAACTGGCTGAATAAAATGGAATACAAATTTATTAAAAGATACTGGGCAATTCTCATAATTGCTGGATGGGCCATCAAGTTGTGCATCCAGGAACCACCTCCTAAATCACACTGTAGAGTCGGTTTGGTGATGAAAATCTTGCAGCTGCCAAGCATCAAATAGCACTTTTAACTGCCAACACAACCAGCCCTTATCACTACTGCTCCATTGTTCCAGGAAGTTGGCCTTCCTGTGGATTTTGCCAGGGGTAAATTTTGGCGATCATTACTTGCTTGCATCACCAATTACTAATTAAAGGTCTGGGTGAGTTATTTTATTATCATTGAGCCCATGCCACGTGACTATGTACTAGTTACAAGAAAACTGTAATAGCTAACATTTTTAAGGTCCTACAATTGAGTCTTACTCAGCTTTCACTAAGTGTTCAAACACTGGACAACTGAGAGAGACAGACAGACAGACAGAGAGAAAAGGAGACAGAGAGAGGCAGAGAGAGGCAGAGAGATGGAGATGAACAGGCAGGAAACCACCTAGATTTTCAAGAAAAAAAGTAGATATTAATGGCCATAGAATATCTTGTCTTCCATGGTAGTCTTTTAACTTGAATAAATGTTATATAAAAAACTAATCACATTAATGTTCATTTTTCATAATTTTTCTCTTGCAAACCAGTAAAAGCTTAATTACAGACCAAAGGAAAATGTTTGTGAAGCATTTGGTTGAAAGTAGAGAATAGAATTCTTTATTTAAGTGTTCCATGTCTGGCTTGGCCTGAATTATACCCTACAACATATCTTTCCCAACCTGTGTTTAATGTAACTTCAACTACTAATACTAGTTGCTAATATCATCTCGACTCTTGTCTGTATCCAGAACATAAAAGCAGATATGCTTTTAGAAAAAGGTGACTGTGACCCTAGCTCTTGAAGGTAATTGGGGAATAATCAGATATGGGGAAAGAGGCAGACAGATAGATACTTAGTAGAAAGACGTAAGGTAATGACATGTGCAAGATAGGTGGAACATTCTGAGTCATATATAAAAAATGATATAGATATTTACTTGCCAGAGGGAAACAAGACATCAGATAACATTTTTATCTTTTCTTTCTCTGATTTATATTCTTTGCCTGGAGGTTAAAAAAAAAAAAATCTAGATATATATGAGCCAAAGAAGAAATATATATGGCCTCTGGTTCTGATTTGTTTTGTGACACAGTATTCCAAAATTACTGTCTACATGCAAAAACTTCCTTCATGTCCTCACAAAAGAAACCATTTTACACAATTTACATTTATACATCACTTAAGTATGACAACCATTTTTTTCTGAGCTAGCTACAGCAGGTTTTTCCATTTTCATTACAGTACAGAGGGTTTTGAATGATTCATCTCTCAATGTTTAGATAGCATACGTGCACATAAGCAGCAGATGGGATCCTGCTCTTCAGACTGAAGATGAAATGGATGTATTTGGTTCATGATGGATATCATCTATAAATGTTATGTTAATTATCACTGCTGTAGATGTCACTGTTTCCTTAGCCTCTTATATACTCAAGGATATTTTTTCCCGGTTTATATATCTGAATATCATTTTCATAAGACCAGGTAAGCAAAAAATACCAAATCTTTATATCTTTTGCTTTCAGAAATATTTTTTCAGGAAAGAAATTTTTTCCAACAAAAATGTATAATTTTTATTTTTACTTTGAATAAAGATACAATACCTTTACAATAATTTACCTTCTCCTAATATGTACTTATGAGTTAGGACTGGTTTTAAATATTGTCAAGATACTCTATATATCCTCTTTTACTTTACTGTGTGATTTTCAAAGTCCAAGTTTCTTGACTATAGCATCATTTAGTTAAAATCACCCACTCTTCTAACTTCTTTAGTAAAAAATAAAGCACAGGAAGGAATATGTTTTTGTCAGTGCTGGTATCCATCCATTTATTCCCCCAAGTGAAATAAAAGGGCTTTATTCTTTCCTTCATGGTTGTACTGAACTCCATTTCACAAAAGCAGTTTGCTATATTTAAGTTAAAACTTACTCTTTAGGTTAATATTCTATTGCTACTACAGCTAATTCTGTTTTCCAAATGAATTACTCTCCTGTGCTCTTGTGATTTACTTTCATGTCTAGCACATCTGTCTTTATAATTATAGCTAAACAAAAGTGGCAGCATATGCATGTAAAAATACAATTAAAACAAATAAAACATGAATAACTATAAATGGAATTAACATGGTAAAAATGACATCCAATGTCATCTTCTGACTAAAAGATAATTCACGCATTCCCCTCATCTATAATAGTCTCATCTGATATTAAAAGTTTTACACCCTCTAAACTTTCTCAATGTCATTCTACCTAGTACATCTTTCGAATTCTTACTCACTTGAGTAACTTCAACATATACTTTGATTAATTTTATACATCCTAACCACTTAGTTGTTTTCCCCTTCTAAATGCTAATGACCTTTATTTCAGCACAACTGCAACCAAATGCTCACATATGCTGTTTTAAACTTCACTCTCATTAAAAATTGATTTTATCAATATCATATTTCAATCTATCTCCCTTAGATGACAAACTGCTGCATTCTACCCTTACTTCCTATATTCTTCTTCTCTCTTAAACTCCAGATCAAATCAAATGAAAAGCCCTGACTCATGAGTGTTCTAAAATTCCTCAAAATAGCCACTATTCACAGTACTCTCTGGAATTTTGATTACTCACTTCCATTCCTGGAATAGTCACCTCTTCTTGATTGTAGGCTTTTCCTCTCCAAATCTTTCATCACACTGAGTTCAGAGTCATCTCTATGTAAAATGCCAAACTGATTGTGTCAGCAAACATAAAAATCCTTATATAGATGTTGTCTTTGTCTAATTTATTTTCAAACATCTTAAAGAATTGTCATGTTTTTCTCTGTCAAGTGCCTCCATCTAAAATACAAGGTTCCCCTATCTTGTTATGGCTGACATCAACTTAC
>NW_011888793.1:8164382-8176760 GCF_000151845.1 Pteropus vampyrus | reverse complement strand
TTTTTCAGGAAAGAAATTTTTTCCAACAAAAATGTATAATTTTTATTTTTACTTTGAATAAAGATACAATACCTTTACAATAATTTACCTTCTCCTAATATGTACTTATGAGTTAGGACTGGTTTTAAATATTGTCAAGATACTCTATATATCCTCTTTTGCTTTACTGTGTGATTTTCAAAGTCCAAGTTTCTTGACTATAGCATCATTTAGTTAAAATCACCCACTCTTCTAACTTCTTTAGTAAAAAATAAAGCACAGGAAGGAATATGTTTTTGTCAGTGCTGGTATCCATCCATTTATTCCCCCAAGTGAAATAAAAGGGCTTTATTCTTTCCTTCATGGTTGTACTGAACTCCATTTCACAAAAGCAGTTTGCTATATTTAAGTTAAAACTTACTCTTTAGGTTAATATTCTATTGCTACTACAGCTAATTCTGTTTTCCAAATGAATTACTCTCCTGTGCTCTTGTGATTTACTTTCATGTCTAGCACATCTGTCTTTATAATTATAGCTAAACAAAAGTGGCAGCATATGCATGTAAAAATACAATTAAAACAAATAAAACATGAATAACTATAAATGGAATTAACATGGTAAAAATGACATCCAATGTCATCTTCTGACTAAAAGATAATTCACGCATTCCCCTCATCTATAATAGTCTCATCTGATATTAAAAGTTTTACACCCTCTAAACTTTCTCAATGTCATTCTACCTAGTACATCTTTCGAATTCTTACTCACTTGAGTAACTTCAACATATACTTTGATTAATTTTATACATCCTAACCACTTAGTTGTTTTCCCCTTCTAAATGCTAATGACCTTTATTTCAGCACAACTGCAACCAAATGCTCACATATGCTGTTTTAAACTTCACTCTCATTAAAAATTGATTTTATCAATATCATATTTCAATCTATCTCCCTTAGATGACAAACTGCTGCATTCTACCCTTACTTCCTATATTCTTCTTCTCTCTTAAACTCCAGATCAAATCAAATGAAAAGCCCTGACTCATGAGTGTTCTAAAATTCCTCAAAATAGCCACTATTCACAGTACTCTCTGGAATTTTGATTACTCACTTCCATTCCTGGAATAGTCACCTCTTCTTGATTGTAGGCTTTTCCTCTCCAAATCTTTCATCACACTGAGTTCAGAGTCATCTCTATGTAAAATGCCAAACTGATTGTGTCAGCAAACATAAAAATCCTTATATAGATGTTGTCTTTGTCTAATTTATTTTCAAACATCTTAAAGAATTGTCATGTTTTTCTCTGTCAAGTGCCTCCATCTAAAATACAAGGTTCCCCTATCTTGTTATGGCTGACATCAACTTACTTTTCTTATGTGAGCTTAGATGAACAATTCTGTGGGAACACCCTGACACACGAAAGCCAGATTAAATGGCACTCACAATGTTCTGTAACCTTATGTGTCCTATTTTATTACAAGATTATAAATCATCGTTCCACTAAGGTACCTGTGGTATATATATTTTTATTTTTAATCTGCATTTATCTACATGTTAAATCTTAGCTTTATCTCAATGTATGCTTCAGCTCTGAATTAAATACCACTTCCTCATAGAAGCTTTATCTAAACTATTCAGACTACATCCGGTCTATTTTATAAGTATTTTCATAGCTCAACAAATTTTTTTCTCAAAATACATTTCTTCTCAAAATACATTTGTGTGAATCTGTAGACAACAATGTCCCCCTAATTAAAGGTTTAAGCTTGTCAAGGTAGGAACTGAGTCTGTTTTGCCAATTACTACATATTGAACATGTAACACTGAGAATAATAAAAGTCATGTATTAATTCTTTGTTGTATAAATACATTAATCATTTTATTGAACTTAAAATATAAATATTGCTTTACAGATTGAAAATTTACTAAATATATATTATAAAAAATATTTTCATGTCAAGACTCTGTTTATAAGTAAAACATGATAGATCATGGCTAGCTACTGCTCTTGTGGCAATTTGTTTCTGACCTAAAAGAAATTGGAAATTTCATATAATTCAATCCCAGAAATCCCTTTAAATTACAAGATAATATTTGTAGTGATATCAGAGAGTTATGATGCCATGAGGATTAGACAAGCAAATATTACAGACAGAAGAGAACATTTCCAAGTGAAGCTGGTGTTTTTCTGGGGGCGCATGAATTCTTGGAATGGACTAAAAATTGAGATTTTCAAGGCAGAAAACATTTCTTAGGAGAAAGAGAAATTAACCTAAAATTTAGTAGTCCTTTGAGGCTGATGAGCACTATTAGAAACTACAGAGAAAAAAATATCAATTTTTTTCATTAGACATTTGTGAGTTTTGCTGCTCTGCAGGTGATTGGGGAACTAGATTAGAAATTTATATAAGGCAGCATAGATCTTTCATATCTTATGGTGCTTAGAAAAAAAAAAATGACCTCCTAGAGAGGATATTTGCCTCAAGCAAAACACTTTTCTTCCTCTTATGATAAAGCCCAAGTTAGGACTTCTTGGAATAGAAAGAAGGAGAGTTTGATTTGGAATCCCTGAAGGACAGAGATTATCAATCCCCGACATTTCAGTGCAAAGAAGAGAGACCCATTATCCTGAGACCCATTATGCCTCGAGAACAAAGATAAAATTAAGATGGACTAAGTTTTAATAAAACTGCAATCTAGCCTGATCCATGCCAACTTCTGATTATACTACTTAATAAGGTGAGTGACCCATGTCTGATGAAAGGTAAAATCTTCTGGATTTTTTTTTTTTTTTTGAACACCATTTTAACATATGATAACAATAGAAAAGTGATGAGGCATGTGAAGAGGAAAAAAAACAATGTCTAATAATCATGAGAAAAGGTGGACAATTATATGTAGACTACAGAAATGGTTCAGTTATTGGAATTAGCAGACATAATCTTTGAAACAATTATGAAAATTTTATTAAAGAAAATGAGAAAGTGGAAAAAAGACAGAATAGAGATTTTCAAAAGATAATTGAAACCTATAAAAAAAATGAATAAAATTAACATTCTAGAGTTGGAAAAAAAAAAAAAAAATGAAAGTAAGAACTCACCAGATGTCTTTAATAGCAAATACAGGATCAGTAAACAGAAAGACAGGTCAATTTAAAAAAATACTACAAATATATTTTAATAAATGAAAAGAAGGGGCATTTAGGTAAGGTGTAACTTGGTTGTTAATGGAATCCCAAAAGGAGATAGAAATAATATGGAAGAAATGATATTTTAACTGATAATATCTGAGAATTTTGAGAACTAATTTGAGAAGTTAGCAAAACTCAAAGCCAAAGAAAGCCACACCTACCCATATAAAGTAAACCTGTTGGTAATCTTAGAAAAAAGATTAAAAGCAGTCAAAACAAAAAGGGGCAACAATATGATAGCTGACTACTCAACAAAAACATTGAAAACCAGAAGGCAATGAAAGACATCTTTAAAGTGGTGAAAGCAAACTCAAATTTAGAAATATTTGCCCAGTGAAAACATTATTCAAAAGAGAAGATGAAGTAAAGACTTTTCTAAATAATGACTAAGGGAATTTATCCCTAACAGACTTACACTTAAAGAAAAAAGTTAGCACAATTTTTCTGGCAAAAGAAAAATGTTTTCAAACAGAAACATGACTATTCAGAGAGAAATGAAAACCATTACAGAAGATAAATATGTAGGTCAATAAAATAAATACCAACTGAACCAAACAATAATTACTTTGTCTCATAGAGTTCAAATAATAGTAGGGAAAACAATGTATGCCAAATGAAGGAAAAACATGATTAATAAGAAATAAATTTCAAAAGATCTAAAGTTTTGTAATTCTCTCAGATTGGTAAAACTAAGAATTTTTATTAGATGGTAATAAGTCAAAGATACATACAGTAAACACTAAAGAAATGGTAACAAGTATATATCTAACAAATTAATAGAAGAAAAATATAGAATAATATAAATAATATATATATAAAAGAGATGAGATAAATAACAATGAAAAACATCTTTTAGAGCATAAAGAAAATATTTACAGATGAAGTATATGATGCCTGGGATTGATTCAAATAATCCAGAGAGCAGAGGTATAGACAAGAGAATATAAATAAAACAAAATGACCCATGAGCTGATAATAGTTGAAGTGTGTGGTGGATGTATGCATATTTATTATACTATTCTCTCTACTTAAATGTTTTCACAATTAAAAAAGTGTATGTATATGTATATCTATAATGTATATATAATGCAAAATACCTGTTAATCTTTAATATATATTATGGCACTGCAAAAAATGTCATAGCTACATTGCCTAGATATTTACTTTTAATATTTCTCCCTAGTTTTAAAAGCAGAAGTATAGTATAATAGAGAATCTAGACTATGATACCTAAAATGGGAATGGGAGGATACAAAGACGAGATATTTTACAGTTAGGATAATTTATGAACATCAAAACTTAATATAACACATTTATTTTTGGAACTTTTGTTGAAATTAAGTTTAAGAGGCCTGCACTTTTATGATTGTGGAAATAGATCATTGTAATTTCAAAAATGATCTCTTTGCAAAAAGGTTTCATCCATAAAAGTCAATCTAGATTTATTATTCACAAGCTGTTTTAGAATTACTGATTACTCTGCAAATATCATATGCCAACAAAATCTATAGAACATATTGCATCATGTTCTCTGAGCCCCTGCAATCATTTGAAATCAAAGATCTCTTTGAATTAAACCAGTTATCTCACATTTAAAAATTACTTGAATTTGGACTGAAATTTGCTTACTTTCATTCCTTTAGTTAGTCTTTCCAAGATTTAATGTCCCTTGCCATATTAAATTATTATCTATCTCAGATTATTCTTTGACTCGTCTTTGGCTTTTCTGCCTAAATTTTGGTGTTATCCATGCTTTACGCTTCTCATAAATAATCAATTCCCTTTTGGGAATTTCATAGGCTCTCATTCCACTCTCTTTGGAACATTGGCTAACTTAATGGTTCATAAAATGAATCTAATGGTCCATTGATGATAATAGCAATCTATATCAGGAAACATTTAGCATATTTAGATTGTGTTAAAAATGAAAATTTTTGTATTAAAGAAAACTTATTGGAAGTTTTAACAATATTTTTCTTCTTAAAAACAAGGTTTACATTACTTAGAGAACATCTTTTTATTGAATTGTTATTTTATCCCTCAGTTTTCAGATGGAATTTATTTGACAAATAATTATGAGTTAAGTACTATACGCAAATTATGTACTAAGTACGAGATACACAGCAATTAACAGACGAGATAAAGCTTTGCCACTCATGAACTTAATAAGGTAGTTGAGTTTGAAAAACATTGCTTTCTTAACCTGGTTATGAGGGTTCTTACTTATTAGTTCATGTACATTATATACCTGTATTTCAGATAAATTGTTTTACCTTCTTTCAAAATAAGTTAATTCCCAATAAAGACCTTAATTCCTTGTCACAGTTTATCCGCCTTTATTAGGATCTGTCTGTTGATTTTTCTGTTCAGATAGCTAATAATTTGACTTCTAGAAATAGCGACTTTTCGAAGTGCATTAAAATCTTTATTTTAAGATGGAGAGTAAATTTTTGAAATGTAAAGGAATAGTGTTGTAGAATAAAAACAATCGTTGGACAGAATCGGTTAGCTTATATGTACATAGGACAGCTGAAAAGTCATATGGGTAATGTATTAATATCTTGATGCTAATATAACAAATCACCACAAATTTAGTGACTTAAGCAACAAAATTTTATTATATTGTCCTAGGTGTTTGGAGTCCTAAAATGAAGGTGTCCTCAAGCCTCCAGTCCTTCTGGTTATTTTAAGTGTGACTCAGTTTTGTAGTCTTTTCCAGCTCTTAGAGTTCATCTGCATTCTCTGTTTTGTTTTCCCTTCTTCCACCTTTGAGGCCATCAGTAATATTTTTAAATCTTTTTCTCTGACTTCTGCTTCTGTTCTCAGATCTCCTTATCTCTCTCTACTTCTCTAGTCATCTTGCTTTCTCCAACTGACTCTCCTGTCATTCTTTTATGAAGACCATTTGGATTACTTTGGGCCCACTCAAGTAATCCAGAATAATCCCACAATTTCAAGATCATTAATTGAATTGTATCTGCAAAGTCTCTTTTGTCACATTAGGTAACATAATACAGGTTCTAAGAATTAAGACATGGACAACTTTAGGGGCCATTTTTCAGCCTACTATGTAAAAACGGTATCAGTTTCCTCATTTATAAAGGAAGGGGCAATAAATATCTTTCTCTAGCATTTTTAAGTCTAAGTTGACTTGTTCCCCTCCCCCAAAATGTTTAATTATTCTGAAGATTATATCATGACATATAATGATCTTTAATGACTAGAACAGAGAAACAAAATATAAATAATTTTCTGTGTTCTAACTAACTTTGAAATAAAAACTCTCAATTATAATGTATAATGCTACATCTTTGTTTTATAACATCAGAGTTATGATTTAAATGAATTATTATGAAATACATTATTAATTTCCAAATTTTTCTGATTAGAGCTGTGCATGAAAATAAGATAAAGCAGTCATTGCATTAAAAATGCAAACTAGATATAAATTATTCAAAAATGTATTATACTATATAAATAAAACTCTTATTTTATTCCCTTGTTATTTTTGGAATTAGGATCTCATGAAAATTAAAGAAATTTATATTAATTGTCACTAAGGCAAGGTGCCTATTTTTGTTCTTTAACTATAATGCTCAAAATTTTATTCAAAATCATGTATGCATGACAAATATTAATTGATGAGTTCAGTTTAAATACTTCAGTAACAATAATATTTAATGTTAATTATAAATCCACAGTATGAAATAACTCATCAAAAATACTCACTAGGTGTCTACTAATACCATAGTTATGATGCAGTATAATTGAATTATAAATCAAAAACTGTAGGATGTAGTCACTATAAAAATGTAATCAATTATCTAATCTCGTAGAAAATAGACACATTAAATATACTATTTTAAGATCAAGGAATATCATGTGTGTTAAATTTTGAATGATTTCACGAACTCCTTGTTAAATATAACCATTATTAAAATTAAATTATATATATTTATAATTAAATAAATTGCAGTAAAAACGAAGAGAATATATACTCAAAACACATCACTTCCTAATTTTCTTAATTTAATTTTTACTCTTAGCTATGCTCTTAAGTTGACTTATGTCTGTAGTTTATGCGGTAGCAATGCTATATGATTGGTATGCTTCTGAGCATTTCTTCCAAAGTCTGAGTTCAGTGATGTCACTTTAGTTGGTAGCTTAAAATCAGCCATGGTGGGAATATTTACACCACAGAGATCAGCAAATGTTACAATTCAGAATTTTTTTTCACCAAAGAAGAATTGATTATTAAACATTCACCAACATATCACTGATTAAACAAGAGTAAACACACATATATACATATACATACATACACACACACACACACACACACACACACACACACACACACACACACATATAAACATATGTAATCTTTACAATTATATTAGATCAGGAATTCATGAGGGCTTAGCTAAATAGTTCTGATTCAAAGCCTTACATGAGATTGCAGCCAAGGTATAGAAAAAAGCAAGTCATCTGAAAGTCTGACTGGGACCAGAAAGATTTTCTACCATTGTGACTCACTCACATGGCTAAGCAATTGGTGCTGGTTGTTAATGGGAGCCTTCCTTCCCTTGTAACATGGTCTCTCCATGTTATGTTTGGGTGACCTCATCACATGGCAATTGTCCATCAGAGAACTAGAGCCAAGTGGAAGCTACACATATTATGAACTAACCTTAAAAGTCACATAGCCTTACTTCTGCCATATTCTATTCATTAGATGCTAGTCATTATATCTGACCAACATGCAAAAGGGAAGAAATTAGGCTTCACCTTTTGAGAGAGGAGTGTATAAGAATTTCGGAACATTTTATAAAGCCATCACACTTTGTAAGGCAGTGTATGTCCTTACATACACTGACTATATCTCAGACTTTAGTTTTATAAAATATTATGATTTAAGAAAAGTTTAAAATTAATGAGAATTGGTATTTTAGAATTTATTTTAAATACTCCAGTTAAGTAATTTCTACACTCTTACTTTATGACCTATATTGTCTTAAGCCATACTGACTTATTCCCTTTAGGTTCCAATCTTTGAAATTATAAATTAATGAGAATATATTGGCCTGTATAAACTAATTTTATTTAAAAATTGCTGAAAACATTTCTATATGGTATTAGTTAACTCTATGATAGGAAATGTAATTTAGTCTCTTTTTTTATTAAGCTTAATAAATTGCCTCAAAAAATCTACCTTAAATATCAATCATGATTATATACCTATAGATATAAAACAGTGAACTGACAATAATAACCAATAGCATATTCTGATATTCACTTCTTTTTACTACATTTTAATATACTTTTTAATTCTTAAAGTATAGAAGAAAGTTGAATAAATCTTTCCTTTAGTATTGATTGTAGCTATTTTTCTGCATCCATTATAGGTTTCTACCCCTAGTGTTTTTCAAAATTTCCCATCTATACTGTTGTATAATTATATATTGGAATAATCTCTTTTATACATACATTATTTCTTCTTCCAGTCTAATAAAGGATTCCTAGGTATTTACTATTAATTAGGTTCATATTAATATACTTCATTCAGAAAAAAATCTACTTTTACTAACTGCATATATTCTTGTGTTTATTTTTCCTCCTGGATGATTAAAATGACATTTGAATAGGTTTCTTCCTTAAAACAAAAAATAAGAGCATTTATAATATTAACTTAATTTACCCCTCCTCTACAGAATTTTTGTGTCTTTGAAAAATAACCGTCAGTGCAATTCAGTTTTCATCAACTCACTAAGGACTTCATTGCCTGCTTGATTACTTTGTGCATATTGCACAAACAATTAATTTTATATTCTATTTAAATATACATGTAAAATTTATATTTTCTATATATTTATTTTGGTGTTGGGTCATTCACAGTCATTGCACACAGAAACAATTGCCCTAATCATATATGCTTATGACTATGTGCCAATGTTATTTTAAATAACTACACTGCTAAAACAATACTAAAACTACCTTTCTTTTTCATTCAGATTTATAATCCAAATATATTAATGAGCTAGCATTGTGCTCAGTATAAAGAAACATGTGCTATGACCCCATCCTAAAGAGAATTTAAATAGTGTGCCTCATAAGAAATATCTGAAACCATACACACAAGTTCTATTAAAAAAAAAAAAAAAAGATCCCATAGTGGTGATGAAGCCAGGAAAATTGAAAAGGAAAACAATATGGAATCATAAATCAGAGGGGACAGTAAAATCAATTTTCAGAGGAGCTGTTTACTCAAAACTTTCTATTAAAACAGAAAGAAAAAAAACAAAAACCTAATTTTTTTTGCTTAATCCATCTATTATGGTATTGTTACAAATGAATGACATTCCAGAATTAGAAATAATTTATGTATTTAAAGCATTTGTCATCTAACCAAATGAAAGTGCCCCTAGAATAATTAGATTAGCAACAGGAAAGTGCATAATATTATGAGTTGCTGATCCATTACAATGGATTAGATTGTTAAATCAGACTCATGTATTAGAGAGTTCAAGGACCTAGGAAATCAAGAGGTTCAGACAAAGCAACAAGAGATCTAAGACACCGAAAGCATCTCCTACCCATGCAACCCACCCTTCATTCTCTCATCTAAAGCAGACGAACATTTTAACCCAAGGGGTTGTATAGCAGCATTTAAAACATTATTCAGGGAACCATGCCACATCAATCCATAGATTCTGAGTTTGCTTATCATAACCAATCCTTTACTAAGGGCATCTATTGATAAAATTCCAAAGAACTAGATCCTCCTGGAGAATGCTACTTATCTATTTCCCAAAAAGACCAGGTTGACAAGTAATTACCTAGGTTGCCTGCTTACTTTTTTCCCTTAGAATTTTCTCCCTAGCATTCAGGTGAGAAAGGGATCACTGACAAGCAACTTTTGTTTTTTTGTTTTTTTTTTCTCTCCAATTATTAAGGTTGGAGTTTAGTGAAGATAATATTGAACAGGGGTTGTATAGAATGGAAAACAAGAAGATAAATGAAAGTGTGAAAGCACCAAGGTCAAATTTAGTATACACAATTTTCCCCAATTTCTACTTGCAAAATTTATATCTTTTAAAATCATCTGGCCATTTTAGAAAATTCAAAGAGTTTATTATTCCAATGCTCTGGAATTCTCATTCATTTTACATAAGTTTTCATTATTGTATCCTAAAAAAAAACAATTGAAAAGGAAAACTTTATTTCACACATGAAAGGAAATGGAAGTTTTCTATAATAATGAGACAGTTTATGCGTTCTGTGGAGCATTTTCAGTTTAGGTCATATCAGTTCAGTTTTATTAAATTTCCATAAACAGCAACATTTTTGGATTGTCCTCATTGAAAGAATAGGTACATTTCAATTAGTTAATTTCAAAATTCATTGAAGAAACTCAAAGATAGGATTTTTTTTCTTAGGATTTCAGTATGTAGGATATAGTTCCTTTGCGACTGGACAAAGACAACTTTATGCTTATTTTGGAGGACTCCTGAAAGTCTTGCTTTGACTCTTGGTTAAGATAAGTGAGGGAGAGAGATGTTCTAACCAACTAACAAAATTCTCCTGTCAGTGTCACTGTTAGGGCCGATTGGTGTTTTGTTTCACCCCAGTGATAGTGTGGGTAGGGAAAGGGATAAAGACAGCGACAGCCGCAGACCTGTAGTTAGCATTTTTCCTCGGTTCTTCCTCAAATGACAGTAGTGAAGAATCACAGGTCATTGAGACTTAATAGTTTTATTAAAAGTATATTTTAGAAAGACAAAGAATGCCCCAAGGAGGCACATGGAGAAAGACAAAGTATTCCCTGAGGAGACACATGGTCTCAGCACTGTAACCAAAACGAAGAGGCCAAAAGGTCCACACAAGAGCAAAGAAACCACAAAAGGCCACCGAAAAAAGAGAGAACCCAGAGGGGCAAAAGGGAGGGCAAAAGGAAAGAGAGCTCAGAAGAGCAAAAAGGGAGGAGCGAGCCCAGAAGGGCAGAAAAAGGCCCAGAAGTGTAAATGTCTGCCTTATTTTTTGGCTGTGATGGGTAGTTCCAAAGGCATTCCTAGGTGATTGGCAAGTGAAGTCATTTTGATTGGCACCTGATTGACATTAGGCAATAACTGCCTAGTGCTCATGTGTGGACCCAGAATTCTATTACCATTGGGTTGTTCTTTGGGTGGTCTCTAGGCTGGGCCTCTATTTCTTTGTTCCCTTGTCACTCACGTCTGACTAGTTACCTAACAATAGCACTCAAGGCCAGTTTGTTTATTGATGGTTTTCATCTGGCACTTTTTAATTGCAGAATTATTTATAATTATGATATATTATGATATAATTACTAAAATTTATAGAAAATTTATCAAAAACTATAGAGATATCAGAAACCATCTATAGGTTTAACAAGTTTTAAATGAAGGTATATATCCATATAATGAAATATTTCATAGCTATTTTTAAAAATCATGCCCTTGAAAATTAGTGATGTGGGGGAAATTTCATGTTATGGAAGCAAAATTAAGCAGCTTGATCGAATGGCTAAATGACAAGATGGGAATAGAAGACATTACTGGACACTCTGGCCTGAGCTGTCCAGGAATAATCCGGAGACTAAGCATGTTCTTAGGCAAATGATAAGAATCCTTCATACTTGTACTTTGCTGCCCCTTAGACCCACAATGCTTTTTAAATGTCTTCGGCTCAAGATAATTTTTATGTGAAAGAGGCATATTTGAGGGTGACATTCTGGCTTCCTTTATGTAGAATATATGATTTATAAAACATATCCTAATAGATCTCTCTAGTTCTAGCCTCTTTAGACCTAATGGAACTGTCCATCTTTGCCAGAGAAAGTTGTACCTAAATCAAGATTAATTATGATCTTCTAATATTTATCAAAATGAATATTGCATCAAACATATACAGAAATGTTTGTCTGTTTTTCCCTTTCTATTACTATTTGGTACTACCTTTCTCTCTCTTTCTCTCTCTCTCTCTGAAATTTTTCCTCTATTGTTTTAATTTTCAATTTCTATTCTAAATTTACTCACTGTTACATTTATCTACAGTAGGCATTACTACCTCGTTAACTTGGCTTATAGTGTTACTTTATTTGAGTTCTCTCTTCTTTTTCACTTGTTCTGGTCTCCTTGTATTTTGAGAATTAGAACAAATTCTACAATAAATTGTTCAAAGAAAATATTTTT